>NC_139926.1:28091147-28121147 GCF_963514095.1 Eutrigla gurnardus
ATTTCATATGTACAACAGCCTGGATTTCTATTGTACCTATATAGCTTTCGTCACAATAATCAAGTAGCCTATGCACTGTACCAGGCCCGGAGTGGCTAATCGGGAGGACCGGGACAATTCCCGGTGGGCCGGTCTGACTTTTGGGCCGCGAGGGCCGGTGTTCAATTATTATTTTTATTTATTTTTGTGCCGGTGTTCAGTCATGACACTGAGTGGAGTGGGTATCACGTGTATGCGTCGCGGGGATTCCCGCAGGTAAATATACACAAGAACCCAGCCGAACTGTCGGGACTATCACCCTCAGAGCTGGCTGAAAAGCCCGCGGACATCGGTCAAACACCGGCCCGCCCAGGTCCACAAGAGTCCACACAGGCGGACTCTCCGTCGAACGCGAAACGCCAAGACGCGCCGCACGCAAACCAGCCGGGAAACAGACAGCTGAACACGGCCGAACAATGGGCACTTGTGCCCACAAGGCTGTGTGAAAATACACGGAATTACAAGGCTTTAGAGAACAGTGCGCTATTGTATGCTTAACATGTAAAGTTATAATTACATTATTTTAATATAATAGGTCGTGATCTAAAGTGGGCCGGTCTGAGGTATGAAACTCCAGGGCTGAAAATGAGTCCCACTCCGGCCCTGCACTGTACTTATGTAAACAAATATAAACGCCGTACTGCTCCGGCGTTTTTTTTTTTTTTTTTTCGTCCCAGCTCCGGCGTTTGTATTTCCCTGGAAACGCTCTCTTGCTCATTACTCGATTTATCCAGGCTCCAGCGCATTGCATTGTGGGAAACAGTAGGCAGAGTAGACTGGTCGGATGCATACTGGAAATATTCTCCGAATCAGTACGACATCCGGGAACTTTTCGCATACTGCAGATTTTGCATTTGTTTGCATACTGCATACTGCATACTACATTTTGGCCAAATCAGTACGTACTAGCAGTATAGTATGCGGTTTCGGATACAGCCTAATACTAATAATAAGTATTATTAGTATTATCTCATCATTCAATGTTTACTGACGTCTTAATCTCAACTATTTATTTCTGTATGTCTCCCCTCTCCCCTGTGTCCTTCATCCTGTCTCCCCTCCTGTCCTCCCCCTTGTCTCCCCTCTCCCTTGTCTCCCCCCTTCTCCCCCTCCTGTCCTCCCCCTTGTCCCCCTCTCCTTTCTCCCCTCCCCCCTGTCTCTCCCTCCCCCTTGTCTCCCCCTCCTGTCTCCCCTCCCCCCTGTCTCCCCCTCCCCCTTGTCTCCCCCTCCTGTCTCCCCTCTCCCCTGTGTCCCCCCGTCTCCCCACCTGTCTCCCCCACCTGTCTGCCCTCTCCCCTTATTCCCCCCCTGTCTCCTCCTCCTGTCTTCCCTCCTGTCCTCCCCCTTCCCTCTCCCCTGTGTCCCCCCCCCCCCCCCCATCTCCCCACCTGTCTCTCTCTCCTGTCCTCCCCCTTGTCTCCCCCTCCCCTCTCCCCTCCCGTCTCCCCTCCTGTCTTCCCCTCTGTGCCCCCCCTCCAGTCCAGGGAGACGGTCCTGTGTCTCTCGTCCTCTGAGTGTGTGTTACAACGGGAGGTGGAGGAGGGACGCAACGCTCTGGACAAGATGGCCGCCCTGAACTCATGTCTGGTGTCTGACAAGAGGGATCTGAACCAGCAGCTGCTGCAGGTACGCCGCTGTCTGTCAGGATGATGCCCGGCTCATCGGCTCCGGGGTATCACATGTGTGTGTGTGTGTGTGTGTTTGCAGCTGGAGTGTGAGCTCTCAGACAGCCAATCACAGCTGCAGGAAGCAAGGTCAGAGGTCAGATCTCTGCAGAGAGAGTTCAAAACCCTCAACCTGGACTACAGCCGGCTCAGGTGAGTTCGGTTTCCACAACACAATGTTTGTAACTGAATCCTTAATCCTGAATACAAACCTGGAATCCTAACTATAAACATTTAATCCTGATTATAATCATTAATCCTGATTATAAACATTAATCCTGATTATAATCATTAATCCTGATTATAAACATTAATCCTGATTAGAGTCCTTAATCCAGATTAGAATCATGTTTCCTGATTAGAAAAGTTAATCCTAATTAGAAACATTAATCCTGATTAGAAACGTAATCCTGATTGGAAACCTTAGTCCTGATTAGAAACAATAATCCTAAATTCAAATGTTAATCCTGATTAGAAACGTTAATCCTGATTAGAATCATGTTTCCTGATCAGAAACCTTAATCCTGATTAAAAATGCTAACCCTGATTATTAACGGTGTATCACAGTAATGATGTGTTGTTCAGAGCACAGAGGGAGGTGGAGGTCAACATCGTCCGTCAGCTGAGAGAGAAGGAGAAAATGATGGAGAAGGAGAGACAAGTGGTCTCTCTGGAAGAGGAGAGAGGGAGGGATGGACGTCAGCTGGAGGAGGTGAAAAAGAGGAACTGATGCGACAGTATCATACCTGTGTGATGTACCATATATGATGCGTGTGTGCTCCTCAGCTGTCCTCCCAGCATGCCTCAGTGTGCATGGAGCTGAAGGAGGCGCAGGAGCAGCTACAGCAGGGAGTGGAGGAGGTGAGGAGGAGAGAGAGGCAGCAGGAGGAGCAGCAGAGGGAGAACAAGAGGCTGCAGGAGGAGCAGGAGTGTCTGCAGAGACACAGGGAGCAGCTGGAGGAGGAGCTGCAGGAGCTCAGGTACTGAACTCACCTGAAAGTCTACATGTGAGCTGAACTCACCTGAGAGTCTCTCTCTCTCTCTGGTTCTCCAGGTGTCTGTCGGTGTCTCTCCACCAGCAGCTCAGTCAACAACAGAAGCAGCTGTCTCAGACGGAGGTCAACAGATGTCAGCAGCAAACTCTCATCCAGACTGTGCAGCAGGTCAAGGAGGCCCTCCAAGGTCAGTGTTATAGGAGAGACCAGATCCTACAGGGGCCCTCCAGGTTCAGGGTTTATAGGAGAGACCAGATCCTACAGAGGCCCTCCAGGGTCAGGGTTTATAGGAGAGACCAGATCCTACAGAGGCCCTCCAGGGTCAGTGTTATAGGAGAGACCAGATCCTACAGGGCCCCTTCAGGGTCAGTGTTTATAGGAGAGACCAGATCCTACAGAGGCCCTCCAGGGTCAGTGTTATAGGAGAGACCAGATCCTACAGGGCCCCTTCAGGGTCAGTGTTTATAGGAGAGACCAGATCCTACAGGGGCCCTCCAGGGTCAGTGTTATAGGAGAGACCAGATCCTACAGGGGCCCTCCAGGGTCAGTGTTATAGGAGAGACCAGATCCTACAGGGGCCCTCCAGGTTCAGGGTTTATAGGAGAGACCAGATCCTACAGGGGCCCTCCAGGGTCAGTGTTATAGGAGAGACCAGATCCTACAGAGGCCCTCCAGGGTCAGTGTTATAGGAGAGACCAGATCCTACAGAGGCCCTCCAGGGTCAGTGTTATAGGAGAGACCAGATCCTACAGGGGCCCTCCAAGGTCAGTGTTATAGGAGAGACCAGATCCTACAGGGCCCCTTCAGGGTCAGTGTTTATAGGAGAGACCAGATCCTACAGGGGCCCTCCAGGGTCAGTGTTATAGGAGAGACCAGATCCTACAGAGGCCCTCCAGGGTCAGTGTTATAGGAGAGACCAGATCCTACAGGGGCCCTCCAGGGTCAGGGTTTATAGGAGAGACCAGATCCTACAGGGGCCCTCCAGGGTCAGTGTTATAGGAGAGACCAGATCCTACAGAGGCCCTCCAGGGTCAGTGTTATAGGAGAGACCAGATCCTACAGAGGCCCTCCAGGGTCAGTGTTATAGGAGAGACCAGATCCTACAGGGGCCCTCCAAGGTCAATGTTATAGGAGAGACCAGATCCTACAGGGCCCCTTCAGGGTCAGTGTTTATAGGAGAGACCAGATCCTACAGGGGCCCTCCAGGGTCAGTGTTATAGGAGAGACCAGATCCTACAGAGGCCCTCCAGGGTCAGTGTTATAGGAGAGACCAGATCCTACAGGGGCCCTCCAGGGTCAGGGTTTATAGGAGAGACCAGATCCTACAGGGGCCCTCCAGGGTCAGTGTTATAGGAGAGACCAGATCCTACAGAGGCCCTCCAGGGTCAGTGTTATAGGAGAGACCAGATCCTACAGAGGCCCTCCAGGGTCAGTGTTATAGGAGAGACCAGATCCTACAGAGGCCCTCCAGG
Organism: Eutrigla gurnardus; assembly: GCF_963514095.1. Classification (NCBI taxonomy): domain Eukaryota; kingdom Metazoa; phylum Chordata; class Actinopteri; order Perciformes; family Triglidae; genus Eutrigla; species Eutrigla gurnardus. The sequence continues at coordinate 28,095,318 of NC_139926.1, forward strand.
GTCAGTGTTATAGGAGAGACCAGATCCTACAGGGGCCCTCCAAGGTCAGTGTTATAGGAGAGACCAGATCCTACAGAGGCCCTCCAGGGTCAGTGTTATAGGAGAGACCAGATCCTACAGGGGCCCTCCAGGGTCAGTGTTATAGGAGAGACCAGATCCTACAGAGGCCCTCCAGGGTCAGTGTTATAGGAGAGACCAGATCCTACAGAGGCCCTCCAGGGTCAGTGTTATAGGAGAGACCAGATCCTACAGGGCCCCTTCAGGGTCAGTGTTTATAGGAGAGACCAGATCCTACAGGGGCCCTCCAGGGTCAGTGTTATAGGAGAGACCAGATCCTACAGGGGCCCTCCAGGGTCAGGGTTTATAGGAGAGACCAGATCCTACAGGGGCCCTCCAGGGTCAGTGTTATAGGAGAGACCAGATCCTACAGAGGCCCTCCAGGGTCAGTGTTATAGGAGAGACCAGATCCTATAGAGGCCCTCCAGGGTCAGGGTTTATAGGAGAGACCAGATCCTACAGAGGCCCTCCAGGGTCAGGGTTTATAGGAGAGACCAGATCCTACAGGGGCCCTCCAGGGTCAGGGTTTATAGGAGAGACCAGATCCTACAGGGGCCCTCCAGGGTCAGTGTTATAGGAGAGACCAGATCCTACAGGGGCCCTCCAGGGTCAGTGTTATAGGAGAGACCAGATCCTACAGGGGCCCTCCAGGGTCAGTGTTATAGGAGAGACCAGATCCTACAGGGGCCCTCCAGGGTCAGGGTTTATAGGAGAGACCAGATCCTACAGAGGCCCTCCAGGGTCAGGGTTTATAGCAGAGACCAGATCCTACAGGGGCCCTCCAGGGTCAGGGTTTATAGGAGAGACCAGATCCTACAGGGGCCCTCCAGGGTCAGGGTTTATAGGAGAGACCAGATCCTACAGGGGCCCTCCAGGGTCAGTGTTTATAGGAGAGACCAGATCCTACAGGGGCCCTCCAGGTTCAGGGTTTATAGGAGAGACCAGATCCTACAGGGGCCCTCCAGGGTCAGGGTTTATAGGAGAGACCAGATCCTACAGAGGCCCTCCAGGGTCAGGGTTTATAGCAGAGACCAGATCCTACAGGGGCCCTCCAGGGTCAGGGTTTATAGGAGAGACCAGATCCTACAGGGGCCCTCCAGGGTCAGGGTTTATAGGAGAGACCAGATCCTACAGAGGCCCTCCAGGGTCAGTGTTTATAGGAGAGACCAGATCCTACAGAGGCCCTCCAGGGTAGGGGTTTATAGGAGAGACCAGATCCTACAGGGGCCCTCCAGGGTCAGGGTTTATAGGAGAGACCAGATCCTACTGGTAGTATCAGTTGTATTTATAGTAGTAGTATCAGTAGTATTTATAGTAGTAGTATCAGTTGTATTTATAGTAGTAGTATCAGTAGTATTTATAGTAGTAGTATCAGTAGTATTTATAGCAGTAGTAGTATCATTAGTATTCATAGTAGTAGTAGCAGTATTAGTAGTATTTATTGTAGTAGTACTATCAGTAGTATTTATTGCAGTAGCAGTATCAGAGGTATTTATACTAGTAGTATCAGTAGTATTAACAGCAGTTTTCCTGTGCTTTTATTGTGAAGGGGAGATCGAGTGTCTCAGAGGAGAGCTGGAGAGAGAGATGGCCGGGAGAAAAGACGAGCGGGAGGCGCTGAAGGAGGAAACGGAAAGGCTGAAGGAGGAGCTCCGGGAGAGGAGAAGGGAAGAGGAGGAGAGGGATTCATGGCAGAGAGAGAGGGAGGCGCTGAAGGAGGAAACAGAGAGGTTGACAGAGGAGGTGGAGGAGCTCCGGCGGAGGGAAGAGGAGGAGGAGGAGAGGGAGTCCTGGCAGAAAGAGAGGGAGATGCTGAGCGAGGAGCTCGGGACAAAGGACGGAGAGGTGGAGGCGCTGAGGAGGCGCATAGAGGGACTGATGGAGGAAGAGGGGGAGAGACAAAGGGAGGTGGAAAGGCTGAGGGAGGAGGTGACAGAGAGGGAAGCGTGTATCAGTAACATGATGGAGAAACTACAGCGGGCGGAGGGAAAGAAGGAGAGACTGGAGGAGGAGTTGAAGATGAAGGAGGTGAAGAGGGAGGAAGAGATGCAGGCGCTCAGTGACCGGATGGAGAGATTAGAAAAAGAGAAGGAGGAGAGGGAAGAGGTGATGGAGAGACTGAGGAGCGAAGCAGAGGAGGTGAAAATATGGAGGGTGCAGGAGTTGGAGGATTTCAACAGACTGAGAAAAGAAACCTCTGAACTAGAGGAGGAGAGAAGAGAGAAGGAGAGACTACAAGAGAAAGAGGAGGAGGAGATGGGGCAGCATGAGGAGGTGGACCGACTCAGGGGCGAAGTGAGGAGGGCAGAGGAGGAGGTGAAGAAGCTAATGGAGATGGTGGGGGAGGTGGAGCTGCTGAGGGTGAGGCTGAATGTGGCCAAGGAGGAGTGTGAGGAGATGAAGGAGGAGGTGGAGCGGAAGGAGTGCAGCCTGGAGCGACAGATGAGCGCCGTGAGGGAAAGGGAGGAGGAGTTGGAGGAGCTGAAGGAGCACCTGAGGCTGGCAAAGGAGCAGCTGGAGGAGGTAGGAGGGAAGCATCAGGAGGCGAGTGACAAACTGCAGCAGAAGGAGGTGAAGGAGATGCAGCTTGAGCTGCTGCTGAAAGAAACCCGGGCGCTCCTGGAGAACGAGAGGAGGGAGAGAGGAGAAAACGATGTCAGAGTCTCCTCCCTGGCCAGGGAGCTGCAGGCGGCCCGGGCCGAAAGCGAAGGAGCAAGGAGGACAGCCAGAGAGAGGGAGGAGTCCCACGACAGGCTGGAGGAGGAGTTGAAGGAGTGTAGGGAGAAGGTTGACAAGAGTGCGAGGGAGGTGGTGAAGCTTCATCAGAACCTGAAGGAGCGAGATGAGGAGGTGGAGCACCTGACAGTCGCACTGGAAGAGAGAGAGGAGGAGAATGGCAGAGAGGGGGAAGCACTGAGAAGAACAGAGGCAGAAAGGAGGAGAAGGCTGGACAACAAGCTGATGGAGGTGGAAGAGGAGAAGAGAAGGCTGGGGGAGAAAGTGAGACAGTTGGAGGAGGAGTTGGAGGAAGAAAGGGAGGCACTGAGGAGAGCCGGAGAGCAGGGGAGGAGGTTGGAGGACAGATTTGAAGATGTGAGGAGGGAGCAAAGAGAGGAGTTGAGGAGGACTGAGGAGGAGAAGAGGAAGCTGGAAAACAAACTGAAAGACATGGAGGAGGGAAGGATGGGAGATGAGGAGGTGCTAAGAAAGGTGAGGGAGGAGAAGATGAGGCTTGAGGATGAACTCAGGGAGGTGAAAGGGGAGCAAGGGAGATTGTTGGATGCTGAGAGAGGTCAGCACCTCCTGGTGGAAGAGAGAGGGAGGTCCAGAATGAGAGAGTTGGAGGAGGAGAAGGCGGGACTGTTGCTGGAGCTGAGGAGGAGGGAGAGGGAGGTGACGACTCTCAGGCAGGAGGTGCAGAGTGAGAGGGATAAGGACCAGGAGGAACTGAGAAGGACTGAGAAGGAGCTGACTGCTCTCAGAGAGGAGGTGAAAAGAGAGCAAAGGGAGATGGAGGCCCAGGAGGAGCTGAGGAGGACCAGGAGTGAGTGGGAGGTGTCTGCACTTAAAGAGGAGGTACAAAAGGAACAAAGGGAGAAGATGGAGGCACAGGAGGAGCTGAAGAATAGGACAACATATGTGACATCTCTCAGAGAGGAGGTGCAGAAGGAGCAGGTACAAGATACACTGATAAGGACAGAGAAGGAGGTAAAGGCTCTCAGAGAGGAGGTGCAGGAGGAGAAAAACCACGTACAAGAGACCTTAATGAGGACAGAGAAGGAGGTGACGGCTCTCAGAGAGGAGGTGCAGAAGGAGAAGGTACAAGAGACATTGATGAGGGCAGAGAAGGAGGCGATGGCCCTCAAAGAGAAGGAGCAGAACGCGAAGGAGCAGGTACAAGAGATGCTGATGAGGACAGAGAAGGAGGTGACATCTCTCAGAAAGGAGGTGCAGAAGAAGGAGCAGATACAAGACACCTTAATGAGAACAGAAAAGGAGGTAAATGCCCTCAGAGAGGAGGTGCAGAAGGAGCAGGAGGAGAAGAACCAGATAAAAGAGACGTTGATGAGGACAGAGAAGGAGCTGACTGCTCTCAGAGAGGAGGTGCAAGAGGAGAAGAACCAGTTACAAGAGACCTTAATGAGGACAGAGAAGGAGGTGACGGCTCTCAGAGAGGAGGTGCAGAAGGAGAAGGTACAAGAGACATTGATGAGGGCAGAGAAGGAGGCGATGGCCCTCAAAGAGAAGGTGCAGAAGGATCAGAATGCGAAGGAGCAGGTACAAGAGATGCTGATGAGGACAGAGAAGGAGGTGACATCTCTCAGAAAGGAGGTGCAGAAGAAGAAGGAGCAGATACAAGACACCTTAATGAGATCAGAAAAGGAGGTAAATGCTCTCAGAGAGGAGGTGCAGAAGGAGCAGGAGGGGAAGAATCAGATACAAGAGACGTTGATGAGGACAGAGAAGGAGCTGACTGCTCTCAGAGAGGAGGTGCAAGAGGAAAAGAACCAGTTACAAGAGACCTTAATGAGGACAGAGAAGGAGGTGACATCTCTCAGAGAGGAGGTGCAGAAGAAGAAGGAGCAGATACAAGACACCTTAATGAGATCAGAAAAGGAGGTAAATGCCCTCAGAGAGGAGGTGCAGAAGGAGCAGGGGGAGAAGAACCAGATACAAGAGACGTTGATGAGGACAGAGAAGGAGCTGACTGCTGTCAGAGAGGAGGTGCAAGAGGAGAAGAACCAGTTACAAGAGACCTTAATGAGGACAGAGAAGGAGGTGAAGGCTCTCAGAATCGAGGTGGTGAGGGATAAGGCCCATGAAGAACTGAGAAGGACTGAGAAGGAGCTGACTGCTCTCAGAGAGGAGGCGAAAAGGGACCAAAGGGAGAAGGAGGCCCAGGAGGAGCTGAGGAGGACCAGGAGTGAGTCGGAGGTGTCTGCACTTAAAGAGGAGTTACAAAAGGAACAAACGGAGAAAATGGAGGCACAGGAGGAGCTGCTAAAAAGGACAAAATATATGACATCTCTCAGAGAGGAGGTGCAGAAGGAAAAGGAGCAGGTACAAGAGACATTGATGAGGGCAGAGAAGGAGGTGATGGCCCTCAGAGAGGAGGTGCAGAAGGAGCAGAAGGAGAAGAACCAGGTACAAGAGATGTTGATGAGGACAGAGAAGGAGGTGATGACCCTCAGAGAGGAGTTGCAAGAGGAGAAGAACCAGGTACAAGAGATGTTGATGAGGACAGAGGAGGTGGTGACCCTCAGAGAGGAGTTGCAAGAGGAGAAGAACCAGGTACAACAGATATTGATGAGGACAGAGAAGGAGGCGAAGGCTCTCAGAAAGCAGGTGGTGAGGGATAAGGCCCAGGAGGAACTGAGAAGGACTGAGAAGGAGCTGACTGCTCTCAGAGAGGAGGTGAAAAGGGAGCAAAGGGAGACGGAGGCCCAGGAGGAGCTGAGGAGGACCAGGAGTGAGTGGGAGGTGTCTGCACTAAAAGAGGAGGTACAAAAGGAACAAAGGGAGAAGATGGAGGCACGGGAGGAGCTGATGAAGAGGACAAAAGATATGACATCTCTCAGAGAGGAGGTGCAGAAGGAAAAGGAGCAGGTACAAGAGACCTTAATGAGGACAGAGCTGACTGCTCTCAGAGAGGAGGTGCAAGAGGAGAAGAACCAGTTACAAGAGACCTTAATGAGGACAGAGAAGGAGGTGATGGCCCTCAGAGAGGAGGTGCAGAAGGAGAAGGAGCAGGTACAAGAGACATTGATGAGGGCAGAGAAGGAGGCAATGGCCCTCAGAGAGGAGGTGCAGAAGGAGCAGAAGGCGAAGGAGCAGGTACAAGAGATGCTGATTAGGACAGAGAAGGAGGTGATGACCCTCAGAGAGAAGGTGCAGAGGAGGACGGAGGAGGCCCAGGAAGAGCTGAGAGGAATGCAGCAGAGCGTTGAGGTGGTGAAACTGAGCTCCCTGGAAGAGGAGGAGCAGAGCTTCGGAGAGGAGAACCTGCATACAGTTGTGGAGGAGCTGACAGCCAGAGCCAAGGCCCTGGAGAGGAGGGAGTTGATGGAGGAGCTGAAGGAGGCCCAACACGTGAAGGAGAAGGCAAAGGAGAGGTGGAAGAGCAGAGTGGAACAGATGGAAGAGGAGCAGAAGGTGAAGCTGAAAGCTCTGTCAAATCAAATCCAGACACTAAGGGAGAGAGAGGAGGAGTGGAGGTCAAGGGTGGAGGAGGCGAGGGGGGAAGCAGAGGAGGTGAGGAGGGAGGCGGAGTTGAGCCACACTGAGCTGAGCCGGGTCAGAGCCATGGTGGCCATGTTGGAGGGGCAGAAAACCCAGAGAGAGGAGATGGATGGACGGAGGAGGACACACCAAGATACAGGTGACAAGGAGAGAGGAGGAGCAGCAGGAGGAGAGGTGAGGTGCTTTCTAGGGTTAGGTTGTCGAGTCTTGATGGAAAAGTCATGACATTTACATGTTTCACTGTTTATTCTTCCTGAGGACCAGGGGGAGGAGCAGCAGGAGGAGGAGCAGCAGGAGGGGCAGATGTCTCTGCTACAGGACAAAGAGGAGATCGGGAGGCTGCTGAGGCAAAGAAAAGCTGAGGTAACAGTTTAATAATAGAGCCGCTTCCTTTACTGCAGTAGAAGTACGACTCAAATCAAAGTTTACTGATAAAAGTACAATCAAGATGCTGAAAAGAGTAGAGTAGGTCTTTATTGCATGGGGGACGACATCGACGAAACACAGTTCTTATAACAGAACTGAGTCCTTTAACTGCTGGTCCACTTTTTGGTCCACATTAAGGGGGCTGGGTTTGGTCCGTTCAAAGAGGACTACATGTGAAAACACCCTGAGACCAGGTTTGACTAAGGTCGGCTGACTCAGTGCTGTGGTGGAGACCAAAACCAGATGAACAAGTGTACCCCTGAAATCCAGAAAATCATTTAGTTAAACTAGCTTCTCAAGATTTTACTTCAAAAGGAAATTATTTAGTATTAAATTATCTGGTTTCCCAGTGATTTAGTAGTATAGGATCTAGTTTCCCAGTGATTTAGTAGTAAATGATCTGGTTTCCCAGTGGTTTAGTAGTAAAGGATCTGGTTTCCCAGTGGTTTAGTAGTAAAGGATCTGGTTTCCCAGTGGTTACGTTGTAAAGGATCTGGTTTCCCAGTGGTTTAGTAGTAAATGATCTAGTTTCCCAGTGATTTAGTAGTAAATGATCTAGTTTCCCAGTGATTTAGTAGTATAGGATCTGGTTTCCCAGTGGTTTAGTAGTAAAGGATCTGGTTTCCCAGTGGTTTAGTAGTAAAGGATCTGGTTTCCCAGTGGTTAAGTTGTAAAGGATCCAGCTTTCCGAGTGATTTAGTAGTAAAGGATCTGATTTCCCAGTGGTTTAGTAGTAAAGGATCCAGCTTTCCCAGTGGTTTAGTAGTGGTTTAGTAGTAAAGTATCCAGCTTTCCCAGTGGTTTAGTAGTAAAGGATCTGGTTTCCCAGTGGTTTAGTAGTGGTTTAGTAGTAAAGGATCTGGTTTCCCAGTGGTTTAGTAGTAAAGGATCTGGTTTCCCAGTGGTTTAGTAGTAAAGGATCCAGCTTTCCCAGTGGTTTAGTAGTAAATGATCTGGTTTCCCAGTGGTTTAGTAGTAAAGGATCCAGCTTTCCCAGTGGTTTAGTAGTAAATTATCTGGTTTCCCAGTGGTTTAGTAGTAAAGGATCTGGTTTCCCAGTGGTTTAGTAGTAAAGGATCTGGTTTCCCAGTGATTTAGTAGTAAAGGATCTGGTTTCTCAGTGGTTTAGTAGTAAAGGATCTGGTTTCCCAGTGGTTTAGTAGTAAAGGATCCAGCTTTCCCAGTGGTTTAGTAGTAAATGATCTGGTTTCCCAGTGGTTTAGTAGTGGTTTAGTAGTAAAGGATCTGGTTTCCCAGTGATTTAGTAGTAAAGGATCTGGTTTCCCAGTGGTTTAGTAGTAAAGGATCCGGTTTCCCAGTGGTTTAGTAGTAAAGGATCTGGTTTCCCAGTGGTTTAGTAGTAAAGGATCTGGTTTCCCAGTGGTTTAGTAGTAAAGGATCTGGTTTCCCAGTGGTTTAGTAGTAAAGGATCCGGTTTCCCAGTGGTTTAGTAGTAAAGGATCCGGTTTCCCAGTGGTTTAGTAGTAAAGGATCTGGGCCCTCATTTATAAAGCTTGCGTACGCACAAAACGGGGCTGGAAACGTGCGTACGCCACTTTCCACGCAAATGTTGTGATCTATAAAAACCAAACTTGACGGGAAAGTGTGCGTACCCGTAAGCAAACTGAGGCATGCGTACCGGTACGCACATTCTGGAGACTGGAAGGGAACCAGCAGTAAACGTGAGAAGAACTATATATTTTTGATGACTCGCACACATTTAATTACACTCCATATCATACGTTAGATCTGCGTTATCATGATGAACTCCAGCAATGTTTTTGACGCTTTTAATGAGTGATCGTTTTTTTCATATTAACTCCTTCTTTTAAAATCTGACTTGTATCTCAAATCAAAATCATTTTGAAATATTGAATCAGCGCTGTCACCGCAGGAGGAGGAGACGGCCCAATTGCATGTAATACCTTCCATTAGATCACTGCAGAACACAGCGGGAATAACTAAATATTCTCCTTATTTATGTGCATATATCATCAACGCACATACATACAGCCATTAAGCCATCGTATAATTGTTACACTTATCCTCGTTTTTAAACCACCAGAGCGCAGAGGAAATGCGCTATAATGAGTGGCACGCTCGTGCGCGCTCAGTCGTGGAGCGTGGAGAGCGCAACTTTACCGAACTTCAGGAGGCAGACTCTACCACCCGGCAAAGGTGGTAGAGTCCCCAGCATGATGAGCCTCGGCCCCCTGCCCGACTGGAGGGGTACCCTCAGGGCGCAAGAATCCGTGAGGATGTCATGCTGCGTTTGTAAGATAAGGAAGACAACAATCAATGTTCATTGTAAACGTATTATTTTATTAATCACAGTGCGCGTTTGCCGTAGCTCATCTGCAACGTTGTTGATGGCGGTGATTGTGTCTCGCTGAAGTTGCAGGACAGCATCAGTGAGCACCCGACCGCTTTATGTGCCATGCGTCCGGGGTGCGCTGCTGCTTTGCGCCGGACCCGGACGCTGTGCCGAGGGCCCGTCACCTTCACCCTCCTCACGTCACCCTCCTCACCGTCACCCTCCTCTGAGCCCAACGCTGCAGACTCTGGAAGGACAGAAACGATTTAACGTTTTGTTTTATATACAATAAAAGTTTAAAATCTGTTCACCCTTATACCTCTGGTCTCAGTCGCGTCTGTTTCTCCCTCCTTTTCGGACACAATCCATGTCAAAGTCACATCAAAATCAAACTTCCTCAAATACTCTAGCAATACATTAAATCCATGTTAGGAGCGGAAAGATGTCATTTACCTTCAGATCACCGTCCGCTCCGTCCAGCTGACGCCGTTGACTGCAGCAGCAATGTGTTGCCACTCGCACTGCGTCTTTTTATTCGTGATCCCGCTGCTGTGACCACTAAATTAAATTATTGTCCGTGCCTCCACCTCCCCAACAAGTGTCTCTTTCTCCGTTTCTGAAAAGTTAAGTTTCTTCGCTTTTTTCCTGACCTGTCGCCGTGATTCACCACACGGAAACGATGTATGCCGGCTCATTAACATAGTAAAATGTGGGCGTGTACAGGGCGGGACTCAGGTACGCACACTTGTAGGTGATCCTGTGATTTATAAAGGGAACATTGCGTACAGCTTGCATGCGCACAGTTTTATAAATCAGATTTTTTTTTGGCGCACGCAAACTTTGGCTTTTTGGCGTACGTACACTTTTAGTAAGGATCCTACGCACAGTTTTATAAATGAGGGCCCTGGTTTCCCAGTGGTTTAGTAGTATAGGATCTGGTTTCCCAGTGGTTTAGTAGTATAGGATCTGGTTTCCCAGTGGTTTAGTAGTAAAGGATCTGGTTTCCCAGTGGTTTAGTAGTAAAGGATCTGGTTTCCCAGTGGTTTAGTAGTAAAGGATCCAGCTTTCCCAGTGGTTTAGTAGTGGGTATGGTTTCCTAGCAGCACTTTTCAATGGGAAAGAAGGTGGGGCAGTACTTTATTACAGTAGAAATACTAGTACCACCATGTAAAAATACTGTGAAAGTAAAAAGTACTAATATCTCACAGTAAATACACTAATACTACAATGTACAAATACCGTTGCAGTAAAAGTTCTAGTACCACACTCTAGTTACAGGTAAAGTACTAATACCACAGTATTAAGAAAATACCCTGTTTGAGTAAAAGTACTAATATCTCACAGTAAAAGTACTAAAGTGGCATTCATTTATTTTCATTTCTAAATACTCTATTTTCATGATGACTTTTTAATAATTGATATTTCTGTTCATGCAGCTGATGTTGATGATGATGATGTGGATGATGTTGATATTGTTGTTGATGATGTTGTTGATGTTGTTGTTGTTGATGATGATGATGATGATGATGATGATGATGATGATGTTGTTGATATTGTTGTTGATGTTTATATTGATTATGTTGTTGATGTTGATGATATTGTTGATGTTGATATTGTTGTTGTTGATGATGTTGTTGTTGTTGTGGTGATGGTGAAGGTGTACACTCTGACTCAGAGGACAGAGGAGCTGCAGAGAGACAGAGATCGTGTCAGATTGGCTCTGGAGCGAACTGAGGCAGCTATGATTGGCTACAGGAAGCGAGTCCACCAACAGGAGCAGAGCCTGGGGGCGGGGCCTAACCCAGACCAGGTCAGGATGTCTCTGATTGGCCGGTTAGTTTGTATGGTCAGTTTCACCCCAAGAAAAATGAAAGTGTGTGTGTGTAGGCTGTGGTGGACAGACTGGTGGTCCTCCAGCGTCTGGTGGCTGAACTGGAACTGGAACTGAAACAAGTGAAGAAGAAGAACTCTGATCTGGAAGATCAGAAAGAAAGACGGAAGAGAGACAGAGACACACTGAGACACACACTGAGACAGGTACACACACACACATTAAAACACACTCATACAGGTACACACAGACACACATTGAGACAGGTGTTCTTATTGTTTGTGTGTATCAGGTGGAGGCAGAACGTTCGAGGTTCAAGCAGCAGCTGACTGACAGCAGCAGATCTCAGGTTAGACACACACAGGTGTGCGTGTGTGTGTGTGTGTGTGTGTGTGTGTGTGTGTGTGTGTAAAGCTGTTGTGTTTGTTCAGGACCCTGCTGACACCAAAGAAGAAGAAGAACGCCTGAGGAGCAGAGTAAGGGAGCTGGAGGACCAGGTGAGACTAGCACAGATGAAGAGGCTCAGGGGCCCGTTCCAGAAAGCAGATTCAACAAACTCTGAACCTAACCCTGAACTCTGAGTCAACCAACTCTAAGATGGGCAACTCTGAGTTTTCGGTTCCAGAACAGCAGTTCTGAGTTAGTTCAATCAACTCTGAGTATGACAATCGTGAGTTACAAGCGTGCCTGCCAACAAAGTCGACAAAGCCTTAGAAAGCGGAGCAATGTAACTGGAGCAAAGTAGAAACAGTTGGCGTGGCAGACATTTACGGCCCGACTTAATGTGTATAACTGAATGAAACAGTTGATTGGTCTAAAGGTGATAAGTCTTTATTTTCAGCCATGCAGAGCGACACTGTGGTGTAACGGTTAGCAACGCTGCCTACGGTGCAGGCGACAGGGGTTTGACTCCGTAGATCTCAAAGTGATGAACAAATAGTCATTGTCATGTAGGTGTAATCCCCCAGGCACAAAAAGAAACTGGCTTCAGCTGAAAATTATAAAAATATAGCATAAAAATATTGCACAAATACGTAGACTAAGGCATATGATTTTAATCATATTTCACAGATTAAACTGTAAATATAAGCGGCTATTTCAATAAAGAAATGTCCTTTTTCAGAAAACTCCCGTTCGCAAAAATATCTAAAGAGCTCTGCAAAGAATCTGCATTATGTCCACGATATGAAATGTCGAAAATGTCGGAGAATATTGTTTAGATATGTGATTGGTAGGAAAAACGGTAATAGTAATCAAAATCCTCTCCCGATGTAAAGCTGTTAGAATCACTTTTATTTCTGTATCGATTAGGTTGACGAGGAAAGGACGGCACATTTTTTTCAGAGTTGGTTCAGATTCCAGAAAAAGGCGGAGACATGTAGGAGAAACTCAGGGTATGTTGAAGCAAACCTGCCAGCAAGCAGGTTAGGTTCACAGAGTCAGTTACTATGGTAACTGACCTAAAGGTTGAGTTACCTCTCTTTCTGGAACCGAAAACTCAGAGTATCCCTCTTCTCAGGGTTAACAAACTCAGAGTTTCAGGAAAACCTACTTTCTGGAAGGTGCCCCAGGTGTTTTCTTTGTCAGGTGGGTGCTGATGATGTCACCGTGTCTCCTTCCATTAGGTGAGTCAGCTCTGCCTCTCATTGGCTGCTGATCAGCAGCAGAGGGCAGAGTTTATTCAGGAGTCCTCCAGAAACAGCCAATGGCTGCTCTCTCTGAGACATGACCTCACCGATTCGCTAGCCACCGTCACGCAACGTCCAATCCCGTCTGTCCTGGAGTCTGAGACACAGCGATTGGACCGCAGCCTGAGAGAGGAGGAACTTAGAATGTCCCTCAGCCAATTGTAAAGACCCTTCACTGAAGCTTCAGGTTTTCTTCGGTCTGGACCAAATGAACTGTAGTGTTGATGCGGTGTTAATCTCCAGAGGGACCCTGAATGTCACATCTGAACTCAGACATCTTTGCTCTCATATTTTTAAACTTCCTCAGAGTTTATAGACTTATAGAAAGTGATTTGTAAGTTTACAAAACGACAGGGCACAAGTTAATTTATAATGAAGCAGGTTTGGAAATGAAACTACTGATGTGACAGTCATTGATTGCTTATTTTAGTTATGAGTTATTTATTGTTTTCTATTTATATTCTGTTTCGATAGTTTTCCCATGACCCTCCGGTCTGAATCGAGTCAGGTTCATGTCAAGGTCAGAGGTCATCTGTGTGATTTGTATAAAACTCAATAAAATGTTTTCAACATGCAGGCTGTTGTTACTGCTCACACCAAAGAAATTACAGCGGAGGGGGGGGGGAGTGGGGTTTAGCTCAGGAGGTAGAGCGGGTTGGCTGGCAACCGCAAGATTGCCGGTTCCATCCCCGGCTCCTCTTAGCTGAGTGCCTGGTGTCCCTGAGCAAGACGCCTCACCCTAATTGCTCCTGACGAGCTGGCTGTCGCCCTGCGTGGTTGACTCCGCCGTCGGTGTGTGTGAATGTGTGTGTGAATGGGTGAATGTCAGTCATTGTTGTAAAGCGCTTTGGATAAAAGTGCTATATAAATGAGGCCATTTTACACCGGGGTCAATGTAGCAGGATGTTTATAGCAGCTAGTTAACTAGGAAGCTTATTATCTAGCTAACTAGATACCTAGCGATTTGGATGCCTAGGTAGATACCTACATAACTAGATACCTAGGTACCTAGATACCTATGTAACTAGATACCTAGCAAACTAGGTAACTAGATACCTACGTAACTAGATACCTAGATACCTAGGTACCTAGATACCTATGAAACTAGATAACTAGGTAACTAGATACCTAGCGAACTAGATACCTAGCTAACTAGATAGCTAGGTAACTAGATACCTAGGTACCTAGATACCTATGAAACTAGATAACTAGGTAACTAGATACCTAGCGAACTAGATACCTAGCTAACTAGATAGCTAGGTAAGTAGATACCTTGCAAACTAGATACCTAGTGAAATAGGTAACTAGATATCTACGAAACTAGGTAAGTAGATACCTAGATAACTAGATACCTAGCAAACTATCCAGTCATCCGTCTCCAGAGCTCTCTCTTCCTGGTGAGCAGTGGCATCCCTTTACAGCCCACTGACATCTGACAATCATCATTTTCTTTAGTACTCAACACATGACCTCTGAAAAGTTCAATGTTTGTCTACTGTTCTGTTTCTATGTCACGCTCTCTGAGCAGCCTGTAGGAGGCACTAAATGTCTTTAACGGTAAGCCTGAGGAGGAAAAGGAAGTAGCATCAAATAGAAGTACGGAAGTAAAATACCTCAACATCAAATATACTGTCATTACTGATTACTGCGTAGTTAATCAGGGATAAGGTATTTTTAACAGGTGGAGCAGGGAATTGAACCACCCACTTTGTGTCTGAAGTGGAGCCGCTGTTCTGCATGTGCTGGTAAATTTATCCTGTTTGTTTACGGACCACATGTCTCGCTGTCATGCAGGGTTCTATTTTTACGTTGTGTCTCAGTGTCTCTGAGGCTCTACAGCGTCGGCAGCCAAACGTCCTGATCTCCATAAACGTTGCAGGTATTTTCTTTTCCTCACAATCAACCTGTTTTATTAGAGGCCATGTGTTTTATATCCTGGGAACATGAATACATCAATCTAGAGAATCACAGAGATATATTAATATTATTACACTTTGCAGGAAACTGCTGATGTTTCAGAGACGGAAGGCGTATATATGTGGAGGGTGTATGTCTAGAGTTTCTATCTAACACGGTGACATATTTACACTAAACACCTCTAGAGTCTCCATCCAACACGGTGACGTTTTTACACTAAACACCTCTAGTCTCCATCTAACACGGTGACGCAGAAAAATAAACATTAGATTTTGATATAAAACATGAACAAACTGACTTTTGGAATTTATTTGTCAGATATTGTTGAATGGCTGCACAATATGATTGATGTGATCCAAAAGGTTAAGAAGACATTTTTCATATCAGCTCAACCTTAAATGGTTCGATAGACTCACTAACAGAAAAACAGGAAGTAACCGACTCATAACCTTACAACTCTCCCTTTCCACTCTCACTGACAAATATTCAATCAGTGTTGTATTTAACCCTTCAGAGAAATCTGAAAGTAATTGTACATTGGTTTCCACGTGGCATCATACTTGGTTCCATGGTTTTCTAACATATCAGATATCATCTAAATGTGGTTGAAGCTCAGTCGACATTTAGCTGTTGAGCTAATGGTTTCACAGACAGACGAAGAAGCGCAGAACGGGACAACACGAGGGTTTGACTTTGATCCAGACTTTTGGTTGGAATCTGAGGGACGAAACCGGGATTTCCCTTCAGTAAACCTTGATCCGGTAGCATGAAAGCATGTCTCATATGTTAAAGCAGAAGTCACCATGGAGATGTATGCTCCGGAGCTAGCCTGTTCCAGACCAGGCTCAGATCCAAGACCACTGTTGACCAGTCAGCAGATGCTAAATAGAAAAATAGACTAAAATAAACTAAGTATGCTTTTGTTATTTGCACTTTTGCACATTTGCTGAGGTAACCCTGTACATTTCCCCACTGTGGGACTAATAAAGGATAATCTTATCTATTAATCTGATCTGTATCTCAGTCACTTCATTGGGAAACCAATGAACCCATGTGTTCATTGCAGCTATTCCTGGCACTGGCTTCATTTAGTCGCAGCTGCTCATCCTGGTTTGGCCTTTGTGCAGCCAGTTAATCCAGACTGGTCTCGCTGGGATACGTCATGTATCTGGATATGTGAATTCTGCTCTCTGGTGAACATCACATGGGTTTGTTGCTGTGCTGCTTGTTCTCCTCCTTACTAAGAGACATTTAGTTGAGTAGATGGAGAACAAATCTCCGTCCGATGCTTCAACCAGCCAAAGACCATCTGAGCAACAGTTCATAAGAGGAGAAGAAAGAACATTTTATTATTGAAGGAGAGAAGAAGAACATCAATATAACAGCTGATTCTGAAGTCATCTTCATAAAACCTTTGTTTTTCTTCATGCTGTCTTTGTTCTGCAGGAGATTCAACTGTCAACGTTTAAAGACCAGCTGTTGGTTCCAGACTGAGTCTGACCGGATGGATTCATATTGGGAACAGACTGGTTCAGGACTGTTCGGAGACTTTAAGACTGTGGGAGACGATGAAAACAAAGTGTGAGAATAGAAAAGAACGAAGACATATCACTTTTAATATTTAAGGAAGGGAGGAAGGAAGGAGGGGCGGGAGGGAGGGAGGAAGGAAGGAAGGAAGGAAGGAAGCATTTAGTCTTTGTCCATGATGAGCGGAGACACTGAGGAGACATATGGAGGACAGAAGGAGACAGGAAGGACAGTTGGAGGAGAAGACAACATGAAGCGTTGTCGCTCTTCCACCGCTCTGAGTACTATCGCCATCCAGGCCGGCCAATCACTGATCATTGTCTCCGTCCTCAAGGTAAGTCTGACTGGAGGTCCATTCTATTAAATACTCGCATCCTTTACTGCAGTAAAAGCACCATTAGAGCCTTCAACAGCGTTATCATGGTTACATCACGCTGCAATGGGCTGAAGATACACAACCAACATGTCATTGTGATGTAGGGCATCAAATATCAAACACATTCGAGATCATAAACTGATTTAAGGCTCTGAGGTTTACCTTATCTGCTTCCTGGTCTGCAGGGACATATTGGAGAGGGATCCATCTAAACGTGGCATGACACCAGGACAGGGATGCTTGTGGTGCCTGTACCAGTCCATAAACTGTGGCTCGACTCAAAGTTGGTGCAGGGTCAGGTAGCTAATGGGGGGCTTCCTTCATTACCTGTTGCAGGGTTGGCATTAACTCTAGGGAATGATCTGACCTTCCTTTACGAAAGGAAAGGGGATCACGCCGACCCACAATTCCTTGCGAGAGCAACATTTAAAGTGCCGCACACCTCGGCCATTCATGAAAACAAACAAAATGCTCATTTGCATGTTCAACAATTACTATCATGCAGACATATAGTCATTGGAATTGTGTTGCTAAATGTGTGTGGACAGTGATCATTTAATTATATTTTTGTTTATTTCAATCATGTTACAAATTTGACAAAAACGAACTAAAACCACAAATGAAATGTAAATACAGCAATGGTCAAACAGGAAGGAGGAGCTGCTGGAACTGAAGCCGGTCAGTGAACCAGCTGCTGGACCTGAACCAGCTGCTGGACCTGAACCAGAGCCAGCTGCTGGACCTGAAGTCCGTCAGTGAAGACGTAGATAGTGAAAGTCTGATCGGATTCTCTGAGCACCGCGGCCGTCTTTTCCTAAATCCTTTAGAGTTCTCCTATTGCCTTTCCTTAACCCCGTCATCACTTCCTGGTTACAACGTCCAATCAGAGCCAGCCAGCCGCGCAGGAAGTAAAAAGCGAGGGGGCTTGTTATTGAGGTTTAAATGAGACTAGAATGTGATATTAACTGCTAGCTCCACCCAGGCCACTTATGTAAACTGGAAGCAGCCGACATTAAATCAAGTGAATCCAGAACCTGCAGACAGGTGAATTTTAATGTCTTTTATTAGAGTAATAGAGTAATTTGTTGTTGATTTAATATCATATGATATATTCTGCCTCCTTCCCTCTAGAAGGCAGCAAACACAAAACGTGTGTGTGTGTGTGTGTGTGTGTGTGTGTGTGTGTGTGTGTGTGTGTGTACAGAGTGGTTCACTGGTCCACCTACAGCTGGTCCAGGTCCATCCAAGTCTCTGTGAGATTGGATCGAACCAGGAAGAAAACCAGACACTGATCCATGAACAGCAGCAGCTGATAGAAAAACTCCAGGTACAAAGAGAAGCACAAAATGCACCCTATGCACCGGACACACCCTACACACCGGACACACCCTACGCACCGGACACACCCTACACACCGGACACACCCTACACACCGGCCACACCCTACATACCGGACACACCCTACACACCAGCCACATCCTAGACAGCAGACACACCCTACACACCGGACACACCCTACACACCGGACACACCCTACGCACTGGACACACCTTACGCACCGGACACACCCTACACACCGGACACACCCTACACACCAGACACACCCTACGCACTGGACACACCAACCACACCCTACACAGCAGACACACCCTACACACCGGACACACCAGACACCCTACACACCAGACACACCCTACGCACTGGACACACCCTACACACCGGCCACACGCTACATAGCGGATACACCCTGCACACCGGACACACCAGACACACCCTGCACACCGGACACACCCTACACAGCGGACACACCCTGCACACCGGACACACCCTGCACACCGGACACACCCTGCACACCGGACACACTGGACACACCGGACACACCAGACACACCCTACACACCTGACACACCTGACACACCTTACACACCGGACCCACCAGACACACCCTACACACTGGACACACCAGACACACCCTACTGTTGTGTGGGAGATAATCTCAGTTTACTGTCTGACATTCCAGAAACATGAGGGGGAAGTTCTGTCAGTGGTGAAGATGAATCAACAGCCAGAGATGAGGAGGAGGGATGATGAGCATAAGAGGAACAACAAACAGGAGGAGGAGGAGGTGCTTAAGGCCATGTTGGCATCTCTGAAAGAGGGATGGTCCCTGCTCCTCCGCCTGCTCCAGAGACGACAGGAAGTCCTGACACTGGCTGCAGACTCTTACCGCCGAGCTCTGGAGGTAGGAAGCTAAAACTTAAGTTTTGGATTTATCTGATGAAAACAACTACCACATTCTGTCTGTCTGTCTCTCTATGTCTCTCTGGCTGTGTTCGAAATGCCATACTAACGTCCTACTCATACTCAATTGTGACGTAAATTTGAGTACGTAGTGCGTTCAGATACAATAGTATGTGAATTTGTGTACGCGAGAAATGCCCGGATGTATACTGCATTGGCAAGAATTTCTGAGTATACAGCGGACCTTGCTAAATCTACTCAACTTCCCCAAAATGCATTGCGGCTCGTCTGACTTCTGAAAAGTTTTGGATAATGGCGGACGACTGCGGTGATTCTGACGACAGCCCGACACAAACCGCGTACACATGTAAGTATACTGTAACATGACTGTTATGTTTCCAGCTGACTTTTAAATCGTATTGATAATGAACGTTACTTTATTGTTGTTGGAATTGTACGTTAACGTTACGAATCGAAGGTCCTGCCAGCCGGCTAGCCTACTGACGGTAATTTACCATAGAGGTTAGCGAGCGTAAGCGGATCGGCAAATGTGCTGTTTTTACCGACGTTAACTAATAATATAGTGCTTATGTTAAACCGTGGTTATATATTAACTAACGGTGATTAATAACGCCGTGCACCGTTGTCCGTTGGCAGGAGGAATGCTGCTCTGAGAGGCTTCATTTAAGAAAATGTGGTATTAAATGTTATAATTCTCATATGCAGGGCTTACTACTGTTGCATATTTAGCTACTCAATGATATAAGGTTGAACACCAGCGTATATAGATGGGAGATGTACTGCTCTCCTGAGATGTCTACCTGAAACGTTCTGTTGAACAGCAAGAAATCATCAATGAACTGTAACACTTTTCTACGTGCTGTTCTTCATATAGGATGTTTATTGAAGAACATTAGATGGAGGGAAGGTGGAGCTGGATGAGCTAAGAAGAAGTGGGAGAACATGAAGCAGAAATAGTTGGAAGCAGTTTAAAGTATTGAACACTACAGCATAAAAGAAACCAGATTAAGTTGTCTTTCTTATTAATAATCAGGCAAAGTCAGTGCAGGGTAATATCTACAATGTGTTCAAACATCAGAGTCCATTAAGTTGGTCCCATGTGGAACAGTATTACAGTACATATTATAATATATGACTAGTGGTGAATAGTTGATCTATACAATGATTATGAGAAGTGTTGTTTGTATGAACTGAAGATGTCAGCACTGAGGGAGGAGAGGTCACTGCTGCACACTGGAAGTGTTTGTTGTCATGGATGAGGTGATGGAGCAAAGACCTGCTATTACCCCACTACACCCCATCTCCTCAGCCATGATGCCAACCACTGCAGCAGGGTCTCTCCTCCAGAGCAGGAGGGAAATAGACCTGCAGGCCTAAAACATGAGTCAACAATCATATATATATTCAGATATTTATTATTTAGATTTGTACACAGCCTAATAATCGTAAATCATTAAACAGGAAACATTTGTCTGTAACAACTTCTACTGTGTGGTATTACTTAACTGCAGTACTGATAAACACAAATAAAACCTCAACAATAATCATGTTCCTGCAACACAGGGATCTGGACATTTGGAGCAGACACTGCAGCTACAAGCCTCTGAGGATATCCCAGGACTGCTGGAGACTCTGAGGATGTCCCAGAACTGCTGGAGTGGCTCGGCTTCGTCGCTGTCATCCCCATCACCACCGTGGAACTATGGACATGGAACCCATCTGTTCTGTAAGTAAGCAGTGGACGAGGTTCTCCGTGGAACACCTTGAAAGACAGAAGTCCTTCCTTAAATTCCCTTCCCGAAGTAGAGGCCCATCGGGGGAACATGAGGATTGACCTGCAGTACGGCCGTCTGGCACCAACCTGTAACAGAAAACATCAGATATTACATTTATTCTGAATGTTTTCCTATTCATTTGTTGATAAACTACTTATTTCTCCTTTTCATACACATATTGCAACCTGTATATATAACATGGATTATTTGTCTAATAAATTATTCACTAATATCCCACTTGCTTGTACTTGTTTATTTTTATCACACCAAACTCATACATGATATTATTAAAACCACTTATATTAGCCTACATGTAGCCTACATTTGTTTATGCATGCATATGCACATCTATTGATAATCAAATAATAAAGGAACGTATTTAAACCAGATAAGTCATATTACTTACTTCAGAGGGAAATCCAAATTCCATGTATGTGAATAATGTAGCTCCTCTGACGGGCCGATTGCCTCCGTCGTCTCCGTGGTGAAGGTGCTGGTGTTCCGTGGTCAGAGGTATAATACGATCTATAAACGGACGATTAATGATCGATAAAAGCTGCTTAATAGTCGTGATCGATGGCGAGTGAAGGCAGCTACTCAGGTAAGAGGAAGAAAGGGAAAGCGTGAGAGCGCGCATATATAATAAACTGTAGAAAACATTTGACAGTTGTAATTTGACTTAAAAAATATTTAGAAATATTAAATTAACTGTAATAATAATCATGCTTTATATTTTGATAAGTAATTAATATAAAACGGGAGCTAGAACCGCTAACATAATCGATTCGGTTACGTGAGAGTAGATGAGGACGAGATGTCAATAAAGTTAAAAAAAAAACAAAAAAATGTAGTATGAGATGTGTATACTTCGGTGTGAACAGTCTGAGGGTAACAGCATACTCAAACGTTCATTTAGTAGGCAGTATGCAGTACATACACGTTGAGTATGTAGTAGGCAGTACGTTAGTATGGCATTTCGAACACAGCCCCACTCTCCCTCTGTCTGTCTGTCTGTCTGTGTCCATCTCCAGTTTTCTGTCAGTGTCAACAGACTTGAGGATCTTCTGATCAAACCAAACGTCGACAGACTGAATGAAGTTCAGCTCACATACGACTCCATGAGGAAAGGTACTCAGTTGTAATATTAGTGCTAGTATCGGTAGTACTCAGTTGTAATATTAGTGCTAGTATCGGTAGTACTCACTTGTAATATTAGTGCTAGTATCGGTAGTATTTAATGAAGGCATACTGGGATATACTACAAACTGGAATCATAACTGTCTGAAATGAAAAGAAAAAAAGTTCAAACCAATGATTAATCAGAAACTATCATTTATTTGGTCTTTATTGATCTGTGATCAACACACTGCTGTGCACAAGGGAGAGAAACTAGTTTGAACTGGTTGAAACAGATTACAGATTACAGATTTTAAAACAGTTTCACTGGACAAACTGGTTTAAGGCAGATATCAACTGGTTCAAACTGGTTTGCTGTAGTTGCATGGTTGCAGGTGGTTTAAACTGGTTTTACAGTTATATACTTGCAGATACATTCAATTGAATCACTGTGTGAAACAGTTGGGATGAGGGTCAGCACCCAGGTCTAAGGCATTGGTGCTCGGCCGGTGGGCTGCACCCTCCAGGTGGGGAGTGAGTTGTTGCCGCAAACAGAGGAGTTCAAGTATCTGGGGGCCTGAGTGAGGGAAAAATGGATTGTGAGATGGACTGGCGGTTTGGTGCGTGACAACAGTGATCGGACCTGTTGTGGTGAAGAAGTACCTGAGTCGGTAGTCAAAGCTCATCAGCCCATCTACGTTCCAACCCTTAACTGTCTCCCAGAAGGAGCTGGATAGTGTTGCTGGGGAGAGGGACATCTGGAAAGCCCTCATAACCCTGCTGCCCTAGGGACCTGGCCACGGATAAGCGGAGGATGATGGATGGATGGGTGGATGGGTGGTTGGTTGGGTGGGTGGGTGGATGCTGGAAACCTGAGACAAACTGGTAGAACCATGCTGGAACCAAACTGGTCTGTTGTGGTTGTCAGATTTATATTTTTGACCCTCTTCACTTTGTGTTGTATTCCAGATGTTCTGAGGAAATCTCTGCAGGTTTTGAACAGCAGCAACATTCTGATGCAGAAACTCAGACAGCTGCAGAGAGCCGAGGCCCTCCAGAGGAGAGGAGGAGTACTGCAGAAGGAGAACGAGGAGGAGGAGGTAAACAATGCCACAGATTTAATGATATAAATATCATGTTTCAATGCGTTTAGAGGATTATTCACTCATAATCATTGATATATTTTAGATATTATCACTTATATATATATATGTAGGATATAATATATCTGTACGATATATTATATCCTTGAGATATTATTTATATTATATATTGTCTCCATGTTTACAGCTGCCGGTTGGTCATCAAGAGGAACTGATGATAATTAATGAAAATTAGTGAAATATATTTACACAGATTCACCTTTCACACATGAATACATCTGGTGTGTTCGAGGCACAATGTGAATCTGTGTTTTCAGTCTGTAGTTTGTTGAAGTGATGAATGTTTGTTTTGTCCTTCTGTCCATTGGTGAAGTTGTAGGCAAGTAATCTACAAAATAAAGGTTCCTGTCAGACAATTTAACCTCAGGGAGGCTTTTAATTGGTCAAACAAACTAAACAACTCCTCACCTAGCTGCAGTGATATACAAGTGTCTTTCAGGTGTGTCTGTCCACTGTGACATCACTGATGGGCGTGGCCACACAAGCACATTTAAAGGAATACTTAATCCAAAACAAGATGATATAAAGTATTCAACTCCTGAGACTCTTTCTGGTCCCTGAAAACATTTGTGTATGAAGAAATCACTTTGGAAATTGGTTTTGTTTTGTAAAGTCATAGTTTAGTGAAAATCGTTATTGTAGTTAAGTTCCGATGTGTTGTCCTGACTCATAAGGATGTCCTGACTCATGTCCTGGCTCATGAGGATGTTCTGACTCATAAGGATGTCCTGACTCATGTCCTGGCTCATGAGGATGTTCTGACTCATAAGGATGTCCTGACTCATGAGGATTTCCTGACTCATGGGGATGTCCTGACTCATGTCCTGTTTCAGGAGGATGTCCTGACTCAGGAGGATGTCCTGACTCATGTCCTGACTCAGGAGGATTTCCTGACTCATGAGGATGTCCTGACTCATGAGGATTTCCTGACTCATGGGGATGTCCTGACTCATGTCCTGTTTCAGGAGGATGTCCTGACTCAGGAGGATGTCCTGACTCATGTCCTGACTCATGAGGATGTCCTGACTCATGTCCTGACTCAGGAGGATGTCCTGACTCAGGAGGATTTCCTGACTCATGAGGATGTCCTGACTCATGTCATTTACATTTACATTTACATTTAGGTCATTTAGCAGACGCTTTTGTCCAAAGCGACTTACAATAAGTACATTTGTCAAAAGAAGGAAACAAAGAAACCACGACGTATCATTGCCGATGCAGTAAGAGCTAAAAATAGAACAAGTGCTAGGTCCTCATCTGAGTAAAGTAGTACTTGAAGAGTAACAGTGCTACGATCCGAGTTTTTTTTTTTTTTTTTTGCGGGGGGGGGGGGGGGGGGGGGGTCGAGGGAGGGTGTTAGTGGGTCATGCTATGTAGAGTCGAGGTGAAGTCTGAACAGGTGAGTCTGAATGTCCTGTTTCAGGAGGATGTCTGAATGTCCTGTTTCAGGAGGATGTCCTGACTCATGTCCTGACTCAGGAGGATGTCCTGACTCATGTCCTGACTCATGAGGATTTCCTGACTCATGGGGATGTCCTGACTCATGTCCTGTTTCAGGAGGATGTCCTGACTCAGGAGGATGTCCTGACTCATGTCCTGACTCACGAGGATGTCTTAACTCATGGGGATGTTCTGACTCATGTCCTGACTCAGGAGGATGTCCTGACTCAGGAGGATGTCCTGACTCTCCTTCCCAGAGTTCCCAGTGCAGCAGTGGTGGGCAGTGCATGACGATGTCCTGACTCATGTCCTGACTCATGAGGATTTCCTGACTCATGTCCTGACTCATGAGGATGTCCTCACTCATGTCCTGACTCAGGAGGATGTCCTGACTCAGAAGGATGCCCTGACTCGTGGGATGTTCTGACTCATGTCCTGACTCAGGAGGATGTCCTGACTCAGGAGGATGTCCTGACTCTCCTTCCCAGAGTTCCCAGTGCAGCAGTGGTGGGCAGTGCATGACGATGTCCTGACTCATGTCCTGACTCATGAGGATTTCCTGACTCATGTCCTGACTCATGAGGATGTCCTCACTCATGTCCTGACTCAGGAGGATGTCCTGACTCAGAAGGATGCCCTGACTCGTGGGATGTTCTGACTCATGTCCTGACTCAGGAGGATGTCCTGACTCATGTCCTGACTCAGGAGGATGTCCTGACTCATGAGGATGTCTTGACTCATGGGGATGTTCTGACTCATGTCCTGACTCAGGAGGATGTCCTGACTCAGAAGGATGCCCTGACTCATAGGGATGTTCTGACTCATGTCCTGACTCAGGAGGATGTCCTGACTCATGTCCTGACTCATGAGGATGTCTTGACTCATGGGGATGTCCTCACTCATGTCCTGACTCAGGAGGATGTCCTGACTCAGAAGGATGTCCTGACTCATATGGATGTTCTGACTCATGTCCTGACTCATAAGGATGTCCTGACTTATGAGAATGTCCTGACTCATGAGGATGTCCTCACTCATGTCCTGACTCAGGAGGATGTCCTCACTCATGTCCTGACTCATGAGGATGTCCTCACTCATGTCCTGACTCAGGAGGATGTCCTGACTCAGAAGGATGTCCTGACTCATGGGTGTGTTCTGACTCATGTCCTGACTCAGGAGGATGTCCTGAATGGATACAAGACACTTTTGGAGGTGATAACTATATTTAGTTGATGTTGTGTTTGGGTGAACTACTCCTTTAACCCGAGGGGCCTCAGAGGAACTCTGATCAGGCTGCTATTGACTTTCTCATTGTTGAACCTGCTGCTGCTTCTCCTTCCCAGAGTTCCCAGTGCAGCAGTGGTGGGGCGTTGAGGCTGGAGAATCTGATGGAGGCGCTGCAGGATCGCAGGAGAAGGGTGGACCAGGGCATTAGGCTGCACCGCCTCCAGGAGGAGAACAGCATCGTGGTCTGCAGGAAAGAACCAGAGTCCAGTGAAGAGGGTCCTGAAGTAAGAGATGGATACAGCAGGTTTACAAGGACGTTTCACATTATTACAACTGT
This sequence comes from Eutrigla gurnardus, assembly GCF_963514095.1. Classification (NCBI taxonomy): domain Eukaryota; kingdom Metazoa; phylum Chordata; class Actinopteri; order Perciformes; family Triglidae; genus Eutrigla; species Eutrigla gurnardus. The sequence goes on from NC_139926.1 coordinate 28,121,010, forward strand.
TCACATTTGATTTAACATCTTTAGTTCAATATGATGTGAAAAAGAGATAAAGTTATTAAGAATAAATTATAATAAGAAGGTGGGCTCACAGCGAGAGGGTCCCGGGTTCGATTCCCGGTTCGGGTTCTGTGTGGAGGT
>NC_139926.1:28126147-28466340 GCF_963514095.1 Eutrigla gurnardus
CTGTTGACAGTAGAGACCTAATATTTTGGATTTGTCCTAGTAACAACTGTGTCTTTACTTGAATTTTTTCAGGACATTCTGAGATGGTCAGGTGGGAAGATTTTCAGAAATTTGATGAAATGACAAGGAATGACCCATAACAGTTGTGTGTGTGTTTAGATAGAACGTTGTGTGTGTGTTTAGATAGAACGTTGTGTGTGTGTGTGTGTGTGTGTGTTTTTAGATAGAACGTTGTGTGTGTGTGTTTAGATAGAACGTTGTGTGTGTGTGTGTGTGTGTTTAGATAGAACGTTGTGTGTGTGTGTGTGTGTGTTTAGATAGAACGTTGTGTGTGTGTGTTTAGATAGAACGTTGTGTGTGTGTGTGTGTTTAGATAGAACGTTGTGTGTGTGTGTTTAGATAGAACGTTGTGTGTGTTTAGATAGAACGTTGTGTGTGTGTGTGTGTGTGTGTGTTTAGATAGAACGTTGTGTGTGTGTGTGAGTTTAGATAGAACGTTGTGTGTGTGTGTTTAGATAGAAGGTTGTGTGTGTGTGTGTGTGTGTGTGTTTAGATAGAACGTTGTGTGTGTGTGTGTGTGTGTGTGTTTAGATAGAACGTTGTGTGTGTGTGTGTGTGTGTTTAGATAGAACGTTGTGTGTGTGTGTTTAGATAGAACATTGTGTGTGTGTGTGTGTGTTTAGATAGAACGTTGTGTGTGTGTGTGTGTTTAGATAGAACGTTGTGTGTGTGTGTTTAGATAGAACACCGTATCGTCCCTCCTCTGATGTGGCTCTGTGACCTCCGTTGGGTCTCGGAGGCGTAACATTCTGTTACGGCAGCGCTCAGACTGACGACGGGGCGGAATAACACGGAATCCTCCCACAACCAAAAGGCCGTCTAAAAGGGGCTAATGAAACGTCTTCTTCTTCTGTGGTGTCACAGGAAGGCAGCAGGGGAGGAGGAGACTTATAGTGGAGAAGACCACGCCCACCAAGCCCTCTTGACCAATCAGATGCTCCAGCTGTTGTCTTCATGTGAACAGCTGGTGGAGAAGGTGACGTTCTTACACATGAAGCAGATCCAGGAAGGAGATCAGGGTCCTGGTCTAGAACCAGGTGTAACTCACAGTAACTGAAATACATTCACTGTGTGCGTGTGTGTGTGTGTGTGTGTGTGTGTGTGTGTGTGTGTGTGTGTGTGTGTGTGTGTGTGTGTGTGTGTGTGTGTGTGTGTGTGTGTGTGTGTGTGTGTGCGCGCGTGTGTCTAGGTGAACAGCTGTATGTTTTCTAACAGCTGTGAAGCAGAACGACATTTAAATTTAACTGAAGCTGAAGAGACTCAGCTGAGAAGACAGATGGAGGTACACACACACACACACACACACACACAAAGGGTGTTTTAAATACAGCACATAATAATAATATAATAATAATAACTATTATTATTATTGGTATTCTTTTTTATAATATAAATTATTTATATATACAGTATAACAATTATATTATCTCTCATTTCTTCATCTCTGAAACTGTTTAATCATCAAACAATCAATAACTGATCAATCAATCAATCAATCAATCAGCAGCTCAACTGAAGTCACTTTCTGATTCTGGATCCAATCCAACTCATTGTGACGTTTGGAACCTGGTTTCTGTGTCTCCAGTCTGCAGGTCACAATGCAGAGAACATGAAGCGGATCCTGGATGAGATCAAGACTCTGCAGACCAGCAGGACTCTGCAGACCAGCAGGCCCAGTACCCGGCCTCCCGATGAACCCAGCAGACGGCTGTTCCCTCTGAAGGCCCTGACAGAACAGCTGAGGAGAGGCAGCACCGGCAGACAGACCAGAACCAGCCAGACCAGAAACAGCCAGACCAGAACCAGCCAGACCAGAACCAGCCCCACTCTGCTCGGTCCGTCTGCTGCTGGTATACCGAGTCCTGAACTCGCCGGTCGGCTTGATCTGGTCCTGAAGGAGCTGCAGAATCTGAACAGGAGTATGGAGTCCCAGCTGCAGCTGCTGAGCCCCTTCATCAGCTTCCTAAAGACAGCCCAGCAGGTCAGGGTCTCTTCTGGTCTCCACAGTCCAGATCTACGGACTAAAACAGACTGCGTCCTTAAACAAGCACCAGTGAGGAAGTTAGTTTTCATTTGTATGTTCATTTCACTCAGTTATACTAAGTGACCAACTATGTAACTTTAACTAGAACTCAAGTCACAATCCAAACTTTAGTTAAGTAAATACAACACACTGGGTCAAGAGATCTTTATGTACCAGATCAACAAATCACAAAACTTTTTGTGATTTACATTTTAAAAGCGTCACCTTGAATCTTTGGCAATTCATTTAGAATCAATCTTTAATGATGCTTCCAGTAGAATCGAACATGCCTCTCGTTGCACATTGGTGAGTAGAGATTGTTTTGTTTGCTGCTGTTAGCATGTAGCTAGGTTAGTGTTAGCTTCAGGTGGTTTGAACACAGCTGTCACCATAACAACAGTGTTTGAGCACCGAGAGGTTTCAGGATTCGATCACACCAGAAACATAGTCGTCCTCTGGTTCTGGTCTGGCATGGATAGTCCTCTGGTTTTGATCTGGCGGGGATAGTCCTCCTCTGGCATTTTTTCAAGATGCTCATAAAATGTTAAATCTTCTATCTTTTCATCGCCAGCCAATCAAATGCAGCTGGAGGCGGGCTTTACTACGTAACCACTTCCTTCCTGTGTTGATGGCGGTAGATTTGGAACTAACAATGGAAGGTTGATATTAGTGGTTTTTAATTAGGAGGAACGACATATTTGTCCAGTCTGTATATTTTTATGGTCTTTCTCTGCTCAACAGCAGAGCAGGTAGACACTTGTGATGATGATGTCACATCCCACTACAGAGCATCATTGTAAAGCTGCTGATCCTGAGTCCAGGAATATTTAAAGAATCTGTATGTTGTTTGTTCTGTCACTCAGAAGTAATACAGATTGAAGCCTTGAGGGGGCACTAGCAGCTTCGTACAACCAGTCAACATCTAGTTCTTGTTGGAGTGAAAGCATGACACCGTTGTATCCACTGTGGTCACATGACGTAGCTGTAGCTGACGGTGCTCCTGGTCTGCAGGTGGAGGAGGAGATGGACCAACTGAGGGAAATCTACAGAAAGAGAGCTGAGGAGGAAACTTTTAGTTCCAGGAATAAGAAGAGGCAGGTCGACGAATGCTGGCAGGATACGCTACAGAGGTTCCTCACCTGTCAGGAACTGGGAAACAACTACGTCCATACTGTTACCACGGTAACCAATCAGCTATGGGGGTTCACACATGTTTTTGATGAAATTAAACAGTACGAGAGTTTTCTGTGAATCAAGTGATTTTTATGGGTCTCAGATGTCGGGATCAACATTAAACCTGCAATGGGTGGTGTCGGTGGTGCAGCAGAAGGTGGAGCAACTCTGCAAAACCAAACAGGAAGTGAACGGGCTGCAGAGTCAGCAGCAGATCCACATCCAGCAGCAGTGGGAGTACTGCAGGAAATACCAGGAGAGACTGCACAATGTACGAACTCCACTGTTGTTCCGGTGGAACCTCATACTGCAGATTGTGCCTGCTACATAGTTTATGGGAGTAAAAAGTCTATTTCCCTCTAAAGTGTAGTTTTAGAAAGATCAAGTAGTAAATTACAAGTATCTCAGAACTGTACAATAATTGGGTGAATAGTGTTACTTTTCAACACTGCTGTACTTTCTCATATCCTGCAGGACTTGAACTGTGTTTCTGAGATGCTGGACTCCTGCACTCTGATGGATCTGGGTTCAGACATGCAGACCTCCAGGCTGCTGGAACGCTTCAGCCAGGCCAGACCACATCTTAACGTGAGTCTTCTGAGTGCATGGAGGACAATCAGAACTTTTGGATGTTTGGACTATTGCAAGTTTTGAAGTGTGGAGACTGATGGGACTTTGAAGGCCTGAGATTGTTGGAAACATTGGCCGATGGAACTGTTGGGACTCCTGAAATCACGAAGACCTTACATATAAGGCTTCTGGGACCATTGGTACTCCTGCTTTGACTGGTGGGATTGTTAGGAGCATTTTGACTTTTGTCAAAAACTGTCATGACTGATAGGAGTGCAGGGTAATTTGGGCAGTTTCAACTTTGGGTATCGTTGGACTGCTGGGACGACTGGGACTTTTAGGAACATTGGTCCTTTGTAGGCCTACTGCAGGCAGAATACGGGTCCCAATGGTAGTGGCTCTGGACCATTGGTACTACTTTGATTATTGGAACAACTGGGACTTTTGGGCGATTGGGAAAGTTGGACTGTTGGGAGTTTTGACCTCTGGCGACCTTTGAGACCACAGGGACCGTTGGACAGTGAAATATGAGGCGCTTGGGACCATTGAGATTCCATTCACTGGTGGAAAGTTTGGGACCATTTTATCTTTGGACTGTAGCGACTGATTGGAGTGCTGGGACTACTCATAGTGTAATCACAGCTGCCCATAAGTACCAACGGTTCAGAACCACTACCATCTGGACTTGTGGGTCTGCTGTGATTGTTGGACTGCAGTTATTGCTAGTAATTGGAACCTCTGGGACTCTGACAGGAAGGACTACTGGGTTTTTGGACTTCAAGAACTCTTTGTGACTGCTGGGTCTTGTGAAGTCCATGGACTACTTGTAGGTTAGACTTTTGGACTTCAGGTACAGACTCCAGGCACTTTTGTACGAAAGGGACAACTGAACCTTTTGGTTCTAATGACTGGACAAGATGTTACAGCATTAAAAATGTTTCTCCTGTTTCTCCAGCAACTAGATGCTGAGGTGGAGTTCATGGTGAAGAGCTGGGAGACTCTGAAAGGGTTAAAGGTGGAAGAGTTAAAGGGAGGAGCAGTTAAGGAGGAGGATCTGTCAGAGCTGCTGAAGCTCCAGGAGAGAGTGAAGAACAAAATCCATCAGAGCAAGTTGATCCTGCACCTGACCAGCAGCTTCCACCTCACCGCCAACCAGGTGAGTGAGGGACGGGGTTCTGCCAACCTTTAAACCTTGGCCCCGACAACAATAAGCAGCCAAGATGGCAGGTAGCAGGTAGTTACAGGGATTTTCCAATAACCCATGGGAGCCATCACTATCCCCAAGACTGAAGGACCAAATACTTTGTTTGTGAAGACTTGATGGATGTGTTTTGTTTTGGTGCAATTGTGGCTTTTTTTCATCCAATGGACAGCCAGCATCAGGAGTTTGCACACATACAAAAGAAATATAATGACAATCACAAAAAGTGCACTCACTCTCTGGTTGTAGCATTAAAACTGTCAACACTTCTTTGCTAAGTTAGGTACTGATGGTATATGCATGTACACGTACTGCTCTGCTTTTTCATGATTTAAACAGTTAAAGTAAAGGTAAATAAAATAAAGAAAAGTCCCTACAGAGATACATCTTTTTATTAAAGAGAGTTTGGACCCCAAATCCGAGACTGACGGAGGTAAGTATGTAAAAAGAGTTAATTAAATAAAGCAAGCATCAGGCAGTGGAGGCAGGAAGCCGGCTGGCTTGAAGAAATAATAACCACATAACACGACACCTTTAAGGAATAAAACTCTGCTGATCTCATTAAGCTCCAAATGTGTTCCCTAAATACAACGTACAGTGGTTGATTACCAGTGTTGTTTTCTGTGTGTCCAGCTGGAGGTGCTGCTCCAGTCAGACCTTTTAACTGGTCCATGTGGATCCAGTGAGGCTGAACAGAGTCGAGAACAGATCCAGAGTCTGTTAAAGACAGCCTCAAACCTGAAGAGCGACGTCTGCACCGCCGTCAGACACACCGTGAGTCCTGGAGTACTTCCTGATTCTACTACATCTATCCGACATTTATCCAGCTGATGATACTTTCTCTGCTGATACTTATTACTAACTATATGACACAACACAAACTATATTCTTATATCTATTGATTGAAATTTAGTACTACATTGCTGTACTTCTACTTCAGTACTAAGTACTCTGTGTACCACCGTCAGGGTCTGACGTGTTTCCGAGTGAACCAGCTGGAGATTCGTCTTCTCTCTCTGGAGCGTCTTTGTGTGTCACGGCTGAATGAAGCGGCTCATCGTGAGGACAATCTCCGCAGAGGTCAGCTGACCCGCCTCCTCAATGGTGACATCACCCAGGTGAGACCTGACATCACCCAGGTGAGACCTGATGTCTCCTTTTTTCCTCTCACATGTTCCCTAATCTGTAGATGGATACTTAGTAATGTAGAGACACACTTCCCTGGACAGGTGACTGCTGACACACAGCTCCGATTGATCGGTCTGTACCACCAGCAGAAGGTGCTGTTCACTCAGATCAATAAGATGTGTCTTCATTCAGGAGACACTCGTCTCTCTCTCTCTCCCCTGGACCTCATGGATCACTTTGACAGACTTTTTTAGAGTAAAATGAATAGAAGCAGAGTTGTTGTTCAGCTGCAGTTTCTCTAATGTCCTCTAGATGCTGCTCCTATAAAAAGAAAAGAAAATGAATTATTTCATTCAAGAGTTAACGTCAAAAGATGAACAGTCAGAAGGCAGAGCATAATATAAAATTCTTTAAATTAAAATGGTGTAGAGCAGAGAACAGTGTTTACCTGAGGGAAACCAGAGGGTGGGTGCCATGTTTCCATGACAACACCATATGTCAGAACGCAATGATCAGCCATAACCACCGCATGAGAGTAGTCCCTTGGGGCAGTGAGCCGAACCGGGGCAGCAGGTGAGTCTGTCATGGTTTCAGTAAACACATCAGTTCAACAGTGGTTAGACCTGTTGGGGTCCAGACCAGGGCCAGACCAAGTCTGGAACACTACACCAACACTTATCCTACAGCAAAAAAGAATATTCTCCCTCAGGTTAGCTGTTAGCACTGTTAGCTGCTATCAGCCGGCTCAGCTGTTGGGAGGCAACAGAAATGCTCTGCTGCCACCAGCGAGTAGCGACTTCCTGTAACTGATGTCACTTGATGAAATCGGGATCTTTTGGCTCCAGTACAAGATGGAGATAAACGATGAACACAGACTCATGACGCTCTTTAAATCAGTAAATCTGTAAATCGTAGAATATAAACGTTTGACTGGTTTTGACATTTTACTTGGGTCACTGGTTCAATCTGCTGTGTCATTGAGCAGCAGCTGCTTGAGGCATTTGGGGGAGGGGAGGGGGGGTGGACAGATACACAAGCAGTCAGCCAACGGGTATTTCCCATCATGCACCTGGTGCTGCGTGTCACCAGCACACTAAAAGCTGCAGGAGCAGCTGGTTGGACATCAGAGACTCACTGCTACACAAATAGGATTAAAAAAACACACTGATCTGAATCACTCTCAACCAGGACAAAGTATTTCAAGAACTAAATACTGTTTATCACATATTCTGCCAAATATCTTCAGCAGGTTTTTCTCTTGTGTTGCAGCTTCAGATGGAAAATAAAAAAATCATCTGTGAAAATGTTGTTGTTTTTACAGGTTTCTGAGTAAGTGGATATTCTCTTAAAGTTTGCAGATGGTTTACAGTCTTTAAAGCTCCACAGTACCGAACAAGGAACTAGATATCGGTGGAGGTATTTCACCAGTAAGTGGTGCTATAGACCAACGTTCTGATGAACCAGAAGTTCACGAATACCATATTGGTTGTATCCGGTATTCCACCAGCAAACCCACAAGTACCCAGGAGGACCATGAAGTACACCATGAAGTACCTCATGAAGTACCTGGTAGCATACATGTTTCAGTTGGGGGCCAAAAATACCAGGGAACGATGCAAAGAAGTAGTAAGACACAAAGCAGAAGAACTTTTAGATTAGTTTAATATTGTATCTTGTTTATTGTTGCATTATGGTATTTGTTCCTTCAGCATCTCCTGATGTATGAAGGGTGTCATATGAAAGCCTTCCTCTGTCCGGAGACAATGTGCCAACAAAACTCAAAAAGCAGAACTTACAGTGACATGATTATGATAAGTGTTAACAGCTTTAGTGCCAAAATGAACAAGTTAGAGACATTTAGACAATAGATGATTTAACTGAGTTTGATCAGAATTAGTGTGTGCTTGTTATTATGAATTTAGATGTTATAATCGTGTAACATGCTGTCTCCATATAAATGAATTTGTAATGATAAAATTACATTCAAAGATGATAAATTGTCATGTTGAATTATCGGCCAGTTCTATTTATGGTTACTTCATGGGACTTGGGACAGTTGGTAGAACTTGGAGGTAATGATGTATTCATGATCTTCTGGTTTCCTTGATGACATTCTGGGATGCTTCCTGGTACTTCCTGGTACTTCCATGTCTGAGGTACCTTGTGGTTTTCTTCATGATAAAGTCACTGTATTAGCTCTGCATAGTTTTTTAACCTTGTTACCTTATGAAGTGCTCCTCAGTCTTAATCCAGGCTTTCCCCAGTCCGACGTCCTCTCCCTGGCATTTCTTCATCTGTTCAACAAATAGACGACACTGTCTCTGTCTCAGCTGTCCTCAGCTGAAAGATCAGCTATCTGACACCGAAATGTCCCTCCAGCTCTAAAAATAATCTCACCAAAGCTCCGTGGACTACCAGTTACATCAACGTTACACAGCGAAAACAGCTCGGACTAAAGAGCACATAATGGATGTGAGGCAATGAAGTATCTCTCAATTATCTGTTGGATTACAATGAAATCTTCTTCATTCATATATGTTACCCAGAGGATGAATCCTTCTGACTGTTGTGATTCTGTGACTTTACATCTAGCGTCACCAATAAGTTGATGTTTTCAGCTTTTAGTGAAATCACACGTTCTCAGGTCCACCTGGTCAAATACCAATATTTCCATAGGAATCATTAGTTCTGCAGGTCTTTGATCATAAAATGTTGACCTGATGGAGGTGCTAGATGAAAAGTCAAGAGAACAGCCACAGAAGCCTCATTTTCAGGTAAACTAATTAAGGCAAACTCATTAAATATGAACTAATATTCAGTGTATGCGATGGAATAGTGGCCCTGGAACCCCCTAGCCGGCAGCTCCTTCTCTCTGGCTGGTTGCTCCCTGTCGGATACCCAGCTAACATGTTTTCTAATCTTTCAGCTTCATGAATCCTTTAAGGAGCAGAAGAAGCGCTTCAGCAATCTGAGGTTCAACTACCTGAAGAGAAATGACCGTACCAGGAACACGAAGGCCGTCAGGAACCAGCTGCAGCAGGTGGAGCTGTGTGAGGAGAAGCTGCAGGTGAGCCCTGATCCTGATCTGAACCTCGTAATGTGTTTTTGATTCTAAAGCAACAAAAGGTCTGCAGGATGCCCGGTAGCCTAGTGGTTAGGGTGATGCCAGATATGGGCAAATTTACAGCTATGTGTTAAACAACAACGTACCTGCTTTGCTAGCTCCAGGATTCCAGGACTTGCCTCAGCAGCACCGCTTTGTTCGTCCAGTATCTGGATCAACTTTAATCTCTGCCTGCCACGTTGCTGGCCAGCACAAGCTTACCTGTCTGTCCCGCCGCGATACTGCTATTCCCCATATCGTCAGCTCTGCCGGACTCTGGCTGGCTTCCCTCGCTGACCCCTCCACTTCACCGGGTTGATCCTCTCTCTCCATGCGGGGTGCTCCGGGTGTCCGCCTCCTCCACGCCGGCTGCTTGGGTCTGGTTATGTTGTGGATTATCCCATGGATGCTCCTGGAATGTGTGTTCCTTTGCTGAACACCTGGCACTCGGTCCCAAACAACACGGGAATCTGTCCAATCTCCATCCCCTTCTTAAGGCCTCTCAACCTACTACAAAGCAATGTCACTTGAAACACTGGCACAGTCACACCCATTAATAAAGACCCCATCCTGAATGAATTTATGAAGGACAATACCATTGAGTTCCTCTGCCTTACTGAATCCTAGCAAATACCCCTGGATACTTAATCTATGAATCTATTTCTTTTAGACACTTCGTTCCCTGGTACACTCCTGAACTTAACACGTTGTTCTATCTGAACCTGCAGGCGCTCAGGAAACGTCTGCAGGAAGTAACGGTCCGGCTGGGGTCAGAGGTCAAGGATGTGGGAGTGGCCAGGGAGACGGAGGATTCCGTCAATGAGCTGCAGAGACAGGTGGGACAGTTTGAGAGAAGCGTCAGAGAACACCAAGAAACACTGGAGATGACCTGCATCCTGCAGCGAGCCATGGAGCAGGTTATTATTATATACACAACGGTACTGTTTATATGGCCTGCACTACCTTAACGTCTTGTTTGGTTTCATAGTATCAGTTCTGGTGCAAGGAGGCCAGCGCCACCATCGCTCATGTCAGGAAGTTTTCCTCCGAGTGTCGCAGCACAGAAGCCGTCTCCGTTCTCTACCGGCAGTTTGAGAAGTTTGTCTGGCCAACAGTTCCTCAGCAGCAGGAGAGGATCAGTCAGATCACTGAGCTGGCTGTCAGGCTGCATGGTGGGTAACAACAGCTGGCGTGGCTCCTGGAACATAGAGTCATCATGATTACCGGCCCCTTTAAAATACATCCAAAAATGCCTCTAGAAAGTGAAAAAAGTGTGCAGGTGTAGAGAACCATCCAGTCACGTCTCACCTGAAGCATTAAGTTTGATTTATTTAGTGGCTGGCTAGTTAGCTCGCTAGCTAGCTAACTCCATGCTACAGTTACAGAACATAAAAGCACGACTGTGTTTAACTTATTGTTCATTATAGACCTTTACATTACCTTATGCTAATTGCTAATCATGAATGCTATTTGCTAGCATAATGGCTACTGTTATAATTATGATGCATTAAGTGCTATAAAGGTCAGTTCTAGTGATGAAATAGGCCTACAGTTTAGACTCTTTTTGAATTTGAGTTTACATGCAGGACTGGGATATGTGTATGCTAGCGATTAGCATTAGCGATGATAAGTGACAGGCTAATTGAAAGAGTGAGGGTTACTCTTCACAGCTACAGAGACAGGTTGCCAGATCTGATTGCCAGTTTCTAGACTATTCACAACTTAAAACCCAATTCAATTGGTCAACAGTTCTTTGGTGCTGCCTCTATATATGTGACCTGACAACCAATCAGCTTATAATATATATAATAAGACAATATTATCATTTAAATTCTTTGACCTTAAATGTCAACATTTGGAGCTGAATCAATCAGCAACACTATTATTCCTGATCCATTGGATTCCAGCTGAACAACGTGGTTATTGGGTTTAGTTTCTATGGTTCTGCTGTGTTTCAGGGCGGGAGGAAGGCCGCCGCTACGTCGAGAAGACGCTCGGTAAACACTCAGAGATGGTGGACGCCATCAGACAGCTGAGTGACCAACTGATGGAGCTGGAGGGCAAACTGAAGGTGAATACTACTCACATGTACTTTACATTCAGATCACTTTGTAGAGATTAGAAAAGTGTAACAGAAGACATTTTGATTCAGTGTTGTGATTTAATAATATGAATTTTGAAATATTTCAGGGTTTCACATTTAGGCAGAATCTGGTGAAATGAATATGATTATTTAATATTTACACACTGATTTCACAGCTGGAAAGTCTCAAACAGCAGCAGAACGACGAAGAGAAAAAAGAAGAGAAAGATGTAGTAATACTAAAGAAGAGGAAGAAGAAGAAGGAGCAAACAGATAACCGCAGCACACAGGAAGTGGCTGACATGGTAACATTTATTAAACCTTGAATGACAAAAAAGAATTAACGCTCAAAGGAACTGAACTAAAAAGCGCATGAATCTCAAATCCAGAAATGAGAGGAGTGGTAGTTCCTCTGTGCCTGAACAGGAAACCAGGAACGGACCTTGTTTTTCAAGATAAAATCTTAAAAGGGAATTTCAGACAGCAATGTGTATCTTCGGCTTGTCAACAAACCTTTCCCACATCTTTAATACATTATTGATATTATTCAACTTTCAAAGGACATTCATACAATATGAGGCGTTCTATCATTGATTTATCTGTCCTGTGCTTTCAGTACGAGCTGAAGGAGACAGGCCACACCCCTGAACTGACCACCAAGCATGATGGGAAGGAGGTTCCTGGGAAGAGGCAGACCACAGCCGACAGGTACATTGAAGGAAGGAGAAGGTCATAACAGTTCATCCTGAGGCGAACATGAACCATGAACATTTCATCATAGTCCATCCAGCAGCTGGTGAAGCTCATGGTGGCGTCAGAGGATCAGCAATGTCTAGATACAAAGTCTAAAACTAGATACAGTCTACCATGGTCCTCCATGTCTTAAGGCGGGTCCACACCGGACCGAAAATCGGCGTCTTTGAGAGAGTCGGCGTCCGTGACATGAGTCTCCTTGGTGTGGTCGCTCGAATCGGCCCACGTCGGCGTTTATTTCAGCTGATTCAAATGTGTAATCCGCCATTCGAGTCGGCCATATTAAGTAGCCCGACTTCATTTACCGACGCGAGTCGGGCAGTCGGTGCGGTGTGCACCCGCCTTTAGACCTCACCGCTGTGAACCAGACCAGAATGTGGGATGGTTTTCTCTCAGTGACACAAGGGGAAGACACGGCCTCCATTCTGTTCACTTCTCTTTTAATACACAAATCTATTTGTTATCATTCGCACTTCAAACTCCTCAGACCAATACTGAGTTTGATAGATTAGCTTTTGTTTTTCCCACCGAATAAATTTAAACGTAATTATTTCACAAACTGCTGTGACAATGGACTGGGTTGTAACAGTGTTCCTGCTTTGGTAAATTCACGGTTTAAAATATTTTTTGGGGGTTTTCAGTAACAATTTGACACGGACAAACATAAGAATAGCAGTGAGGTACAGCTAAACAACCTGTTTACATAACTAAGCAAGACAAGAATAATAATAATAATAATAATAATAATAATGGATTGGATTTATATGGCGCTTTTCAAGACACTCAAAGCGCTCTGACAGGGTTCCGGGTTCCATTCATTCACACACAGTCATACCGGTGGTGGTAAACTACGATAGTAGCCACAGCTGCCCTGGGGCAGACTGACGGAAGCGTGGCTGCCATTCAGCGCCTACGGCCCCTCCGACCACCACCTCAAACATACAGCAGTCATACACATTCACACGAGGCAAGCTGGGTGAAGTGTCTTGCCCATGGACACAACGACCATGACACAGTGACAAGGGCGGGGATCGAACCGCCGACCCTCCGAACATTGGCCAACCCGCTCTACCAACTGAGCCACAGTCGCCCCGAGTCGAATTAGAGGGAAAGAAACACTGTATGTACAAGCTAGGTTGTATAACAAATCACATAAAAATGAATAAATGAAGCAGCATATAAAGAGCAACAATCCAAAAAGTCTTATCAACTCCTACCTATATAGCATGATAGAGCCCCCATTTCTGATGATAAAGGTCCACCGATTTAACATCCTGAATGACGCATTTTCCAGTGGAGCTAGTTCCCCCAGTTGGAACAGGTGCAGTGCAGTGGAGGCTTTCCAGTTCATAATAATATGTTTCCATCCAAGCATGCAGTTTGAACCCATTCCGCGTTAGATGGAGTTAAATCTTCTCAAACCATAGGATCTCCTAAGATGTCCAAACTAAGTGAAAGGAATATCTTGACCTGTGATTGTTTTCATGTAGTCATGAATACTAGACCAAAACTCCTGTACCGTTGGGCATCCCCATAGCATGTGGACTAGAGTATCATTATTGACAGTGCACCTCCAACCCTGCTCTATGTACCCTGGATGGGGTCCAATAAACTTTATGCAATATTTTAAATTGAATGAGTCTCGTTTTCAGTTCTCTCAACAACTTTTTGGAATTAATTTTGAAGGATTAAACTCCAGTTCTCTTCGAAGAAGTCAGTATTAAGCTCAGCATGGCTGTAAAAGTACATTTTCCCTGAATAAACAACAGTCAATGTTGATGATGACAAGTTGCTCCTCATATTTGTTATCTACTTAAATAATTAAATAGTCTTTGTGTCGTCTTTCCTTCAGACAGCAGTTGTACGATGAGAAGTTCATCTCCTCCTACTGCTCCATCCACTGCTTCAGCCTCCCCTGCTCACCAGTGGAGGCCATCCGACAGGTCCACACCGTACGCAGCCAATTACAGCCTGCTGCCACTGAGCCTCAGGCCACACCCCTCCCATCTGTGATTGGCCTATCGTTTTCTGACATCCAGAGGGAGTTTCAGAAGAAGGAGACGCAAGTAGTCTCTGCTTTCTGTGGATCAAACATCACACCGCTTCAGGTTAATCATTGAAAAGTGAAATTCCCATTTGCACTCTTAATAATTAAGAGCTAACTAGAACCATATGGAGTTCTTCAGCTTGTCCTCATAGGCGAACCCTTTTTAGTTCCTGGTTGAATCTTTTATAAAGGTTACTACAAAGAACCACTTTATATGCCAAGGGTTTTATATAGAACCCCCTTAAGGGCCAGGGCTGATCTGGTGCAGCTCAACCTACATCATGGTTCTGGTTCATAGTTCAGTTTTTGGTGGTGTCAAAAGTCACTTCATTGATTACATTTAATAATAATAATAATAATACATATGTTTTATATAGTGCTTTTCAAGGTACCCAAAGACGCTTTACAAAAAATCACAAAACAAAAAGGATACAAATGGACAATACATACAGAACATACATGTATACAAACACATACAGATACTCAAAAACAACAATACAGAGAGAGTAGATAGAAAAAGAGAGAGGGTGGAAAATGATTCGTCAGGTGTTGTAAGTGATGTTGAAGAGATGGGTTTTGAGATGACTTTTGAAGGACGGCAGTGAATCGGAGTTACGGATGGCCAGGGGGATGGAGTTCCAGAGGGTAGGGGCGGCAACGGTGAAGGCTCTGTCCCCTGTGGTGTGGTATTTTATCCAAATTTGATTTAGTATTCAAACTATAAAGTAGATATAAATGTACAACTAATACCTACACAGTTCCTGTGACAGTAAGAAGTATATGTACATGTTTTTACCCAGGATGCACCAGCAGGAGGCCTGTCAGAGGTGCAGCTTCAGCTACAGGAAGTGATGACAGAGGATTCTCTCTCCAGTGGTGATTACGATTGTGTGTCACCTGACGACATTTCCCTGCCACCGCTGGCAGAGACGCCAGAGTCCATCATGGTTCAATCAGACTTCGAGGAGGCCCCCTGCTTCAGCTCCCATAGCATTCAGATCCACCAGTACAGCCACCAGTCAGAACACAGTGGTACTGGTACTGCTACTGGTGCATTCCAACAAAAGAGAGAGTCCAGACAGACAGAGAGTTGTCCAACCACTCCAACCATCCATCACAGCAGCACCAGGTCTGTAGGACAAATCCCAGAACAGAACAAGATTACATTGTATGTTGTTATGATTCTGGGCACCTTTCAGTCAAAAAGTGTTGAGGTTTGATACCCAGCCTTACTGTAGATAAGTTCCATCAAAGACGGCATAAAACAGGAGCCGGGACAAGGACAGTGCAACAAAAGTGGCAGGACACGTTTCTTGGTGTGAGCTTGTTTCTGTTGTGTGTTTTGCAGGTTCAGACCAGAGTCCAGTTCGTCAGTCCAGAGTTCACTGACGGTTCCTGCTTCAAGTGTCCTCACCAGTGCTCTGTGCAGCATCCTGAAGACTGGAAAGACCAGCACAGCCAACATCTTCCAGAGTGCTGACTTGAGTGCCCCTGATCCGAGTATCCCCTCTGGATCTACACCAGTCCACAAGAGCAACACTCCAGATAGTTGTTACAGCAAGGTCAACAACGTCCTTGAGAAGAAGAGCCCCTCACACACTGATCCCTTATTAAAGGAGCACTACAGTCAGTACAATCAGCCTCAGATGAGTACAGGTACCCAGGGTAAGAACATCCCGAATATGGCATCCAAAGGGGAGACCAACACCCTCCCCCATGCCAGCTATATTCCTCAGCTCTTTAATGCCCCAGACCCTGATTTCTACAAGGTCAAGACTCCTTGGCAAGGCACTAAGATCCTCAAATGCAGCACTACTTTTCCTCAAAACAGAACTGCCATTTGTCAAGACAAAAGTTGTTTACAGTCCATCCCTGACTCTAAGAGAGGCCTCCATGAAGAAACAAGTTCCTCCCAAACTAGGATGAAAACATCCCCTATCAAACCTAACAGGGACAGACTCACTAACAGCAGTACAATTACCCAGCAGACCATTTGTTTCCAGTCCTCCTCTCCAGAAAGACCATTATCCCAGAGGGGGACCCTGCCACAAATCGATCTTGTTCCCCAGACCAGAATGTTCACTCTGCCCACCAGCCTTGTGGACCCTGTTTTCCACCAAGACAGGACCCGACACACAACCCCAGCTAAACAAACTGCTTACTGCCAGTCCTCCCCTTCAAACAGCCATTGCACCTTCGCACCGGCCAGCAGAAATCTCAGGTCCCAAAGTCCGGTCTCCCAGGGTAGTGGAGGTTTACCTGAGATCCATGCCCTCATCCACCCAGAGCCAAACAACATCAGCAACATCAGTATATCCAGCAGTACCATAACTGGCAATAATAAATTCAGCAGCAAGCAGAGCCACTCCCTCTACGAGTCCTTGACCTCCACATGTGCCCAACAGTGTGTGCATGCCTCTCGCATATCCCTTTGCAGCTCTGCCAAGCCTACTGCTTCTTCTCAACCTGAACCACAGACTCAAGCTTTGGCTCAGCAGGCTAATCCGCATGTCACCCACCTTTCCTTTCCACCCCATCTATTAACTCCAGACCAAGACCCAAACGTTTGTCAGCCCATAGCCATCCGTGAGGAGATCAGGCTTACTCCTCAGATCCAAGGGCCTCCCCTTCCTGCTCCTCTTCCCCAGGGAAAAGCCTTCAAACCTGGCCCTCCCTGCTCCACCAGGCCTCTGTCTAGAGCTACCATCATGGAGGGCTCTCGAGTGATGCTAGAGGTGGAGGTGATGGGACACCCAGAGCCCACGCTCACCTGGTGGGTAGCATATAACCAGCTCCACAATAAGCTATCTTTAGAAAATTATTGATACACAACTCACCTTGAAGCACCCCTCACACCTGCATGAACAAGTGGAATTGGTCTTGATCTTTGAAGGTTAACCCTAATCGTGCATTCACCAGCCTGATAGGGCGACGGGTTCATTATAGCGCCGTGGTGCATTCAGTGTTTGTCCAGCATTTACACCTACGCCATAGAACCCACGTTAACACGCAGTAGAGCCCCTCTTGCTGTGAGGCAGTGCTACCCACTACACCACAGTGCAGCCCACATAGTAACAGAATAAATTAAATACATTTCTAGCTTTCAATTGAGCTGGAGAGGTCATGTTCCCAACAGGTTGTTCCTCCTGAAAGTAATAGGACACCATTAGTGTTCTATTATTTTCAAGTGAACAAAAGAGTAGAACAATATCTAAGACAGGAAAAAGATCATGTTAACATGCTAACAAGCTATAAAACCATGCTTTGAGAGAGGCTGCACGCACATTAGCTAGCATGTGCTAACTAATATGAGCTCACTTGCCAAGTACAATTTGTATTCCAGTGGTACCAAGTTGTTTTCACGTATTGTTTAGGCTGTGTGTCAAACAAGTTGATCCGACCTCTATGTACGTCTCTGACTGACAAGATCACTGACTCCAGATCATCATTTCTGATTGAAACATGGTTTGGAGATGATGTGACATTTTAAAGTGTGTTAGTGATATATTGCAGTTTGATAATAATCATCATTTTAAGTCACTGGTTGTTTGTTTTCTGCCCTTTACTTTAATAATTATTAACTGTAGCTGTGCTGTAGCGGTTCGTGTATTAATGCCTTTGGGGTCTGGTGCAGGGTTAGGGTTAGAATACATGTAGATGTGTTGATGCACATTATGCATAACGCCTGTAAATCTTTAGCCGTCAGCTGTTAGCAACAAGTGCTGAGGTTAGTACAACAAGCTGATCAGTCACACTATGGCACCAATGAAGCGCTGGCTCTGAATAGGATCAGCCGCTTGTTAACGTGCATCAGTCAATCAGGAGACGATCCTGTCTTTAATGAATCATCATCATCAATGAACCCAATAATCTGTGACATCATCAGTAATCTGTGACACCATCGGTAATCTTTACCGTGGCTGTGGTGACTCAGACTGGTTTCTGGTATCACAGCTGTAGTCAGGCGGCTCATCGTATGACGCCATGTCCGTTCTGATTTCCTGTCATCATGGTCACTTCAGGTGTGAAGATGGAGACCCGGGCCGAGCTCTGCTTTCCTGCCCAGATGGGAAAGACTTCCTGTCTGTTCCCGAGGCGTTGGACTCAGATGGCGGTGATACATGGCTGATGGCCGAAGTGTTTGACGTCATCGGTGTGGACTGGCAGACCTGGTTTGGTTCTCTGTGTGTTCTGCTCTGGCTGCTCTACCTAATCCTCCTCTAATGAGGCTCGGTAACTGACTGTATTTGTTGAGAAGTTTTCCCAGAGTGCAGCAGGATGACGTATGTTTGTAGTTCAACAGGAAGTTAGCATCGCCCTGGTTCACTCCACAAACAGCCAATGGGATTCTTCCTTTTGATCCAGACGCAGGAAACACAGTTTACTAGACGAGACGCCACATTGTGGAGACAGGAAGTAAATCATTTTGACCTATTAATTACCTTAAGTTATTTTCCAAAATGTAGAATTCTTTTTTATAGCACTTTGATTTTTTCAGAAGTAAAAAGCTAATGTTAACCTGTAAAGGGATGACACCGTGATCACATGACTTCCTGTCACCTCCACTAAGATGAAAGTATTCTAGTGATGATGTTTGTTATCTTATTTAAACTCACCAGAGTATTCTCTGACATATTTTTATATTGTAGAACGAAATGTTAAAATGTCTTTAAAGGAGTCATCACCAGGAAATCGCAATTTCTCTTGTTAAAACATGCATATCTGTGTTTGACCTCAGTTGAAACTTGCCTGAAAGGCTGGAGTTTGAAAGTGGCGCCGTTTTTTCGCTTCTGCTCTTTTTCCGAACAGGAATAGCACACAAGGGTGTGCATTCCTAAAGCACGAGATTTTGATTCTGCGCCTACGGTGACGTCACCGTGGAGGCTACTTGCATAAGCCCACCCCTCTTTCACCACCCAACCCCCCCCCGTCCGCTACCTGACGTCCTGCTGTAAACGTGTCTCTTCAACCGTCTCTGGCTCTTCACTCTCCGGTTCGGGTTCCGACTCTGGTTCGTACATAAATGCCTGAATTCCGTAAGGTTCGTCATTTAGTGTGTGCGCCATGACAGGGGGCTGTTTATGTTTTGGAGTCTGCATGCAGGCAAGCCCCCCCGGCTCTGTCCTTCCTGCGGCGAATCAACGCGCGCCTCATTACATATTATACAATGCACATCCGGACCAGTCAAAACCTCGCGCGTAATCTCGCGTGATAAAATCGCGGTACGAAAAAGGGTCAGAACAAGCTCAATGTTTGATTAAATTTTTTTTTTTTTTTTCTAATAAGTTTTACGAATTGATCCAAAGCGATCCAAGGGGGGCTGGATACGTATAAAACCAGGTTATGACTCCTTTAAGATGTTATTTCAGGCATCTAAACAATAGGAAGGAATAGGAAGATCACACCGAGTGGACATTAGATGAACTGCAGTTGAACACACTTGCATTGATTATTAGATTAATACTGTCCATATATCTTAATAGAGTGTTGGTGATAGTAACTGGCATTGATTATGTCATGTATAAATATAATAAAGATTATTTCTGTAGAATAACTTGAATGAAGTCACGTGTTTGTTTTGCTTGTGTGTATTATTTATTGTCACTGACTCAACATATCTCAATTTAATCCTGATTACATTTTAATTTAAAAGATGAATACCTTTTTTAAATTTTGACAGGATTATTTGTTTATAATATTAGTAAAATTCACCCAAAGTTCTTTTTTGGCATTTTTTTAAATTAAAACATTTAACTAAAAAAAACATTTTGGGAGTTTTAAAGGCATGTTTCAGTTTCTTAACATATTTTAACGTGAGAAGTTTTCGCCACAGCCCTGTGATAGACTGGCGACCTGTCCAGGTGTACCCTGCCTTGGCCCAATGACAGCTGGGATCGGCTCCAGCCCCCTGCGACCCTGAATACAGGATAAGCGGTAGAAAATGGATGGATGGATGGAAGTTTTCTCCACCAATACCCTAATTGTATTTATATAAAGTCTAGATGTAATGAAACATGTCTTTGTACTGTTGTAGCCAATTTCGATGATGTGAGAATATGTTCTGTTGTGTATGTGTCAGTCAGGTAAGTAGCAGTGATGCTCGTCCACCTGGGCACTGGGGGGCGTAGCCAGGGAGTCACGGTGGTGACGTAGACTATACGTGGGAATCACCGGTGCACAGCTGGGGGGAAGTTAGGGTCACACAGTTTTAGTTAGTGTGTTTCTGTTTCATTATAACGCTGTTCTTTTTGGTTTTTCCTTCGTAGTTACACGTTGGTTTCAGCTTACTCATTCATCACAGCTGCTTTTTTCAAAAATAAACGGAGACTCAGACGTCATTGCAGACGTCATATTTTGAACAAGAACGCGTTGAAAATGACTCAAATTCCCTAAAGTGGCAGTTTTGTGGTTTGATTGCCGACATAAAGTTGATAAACGACGCTTCAACGGACGGATCAGCTGATTTCATTCGATGGACCCGGACTAACGAAGAATCACGGTAGGACCATTTAAGAATTGTTACAAGCTGTGTGGAAGAAATGGGACTTCTCCCAACGGGATACAGGTGCATCCTTCTTCAATTGTAAAATTCTTATCAAAATGAGTGACGTGGACATAAATGCTGTCAATGGAAAAAGACGAATTAAACTCACTGTTAAAGCAATGGAAGAAAAAATATTCTCTCAACAAAAGGAAAAAAAAATCCAGGGAAAATAAACTAAACTAAACAAACTAAAAAGGAAGTTGAGCAACTGATGCTTTCTAAAAAGAATGTTTCCGAGCTTCAGTACAAATATGATACGCTTAAGCAACAGAACTACATGAATCCTTGGAAGCACAGCTACCAGAGGACGAAATGTCAAAACAAAATGAATGGTTTGAAACCATAATGAATCGCACCAATGAAATAAGACAAACAATGCAAACGTGGTGATGATGATGATGATGATGTGCAAGATGATGACAATGCTGGCTACACATGTAAGTGAATGCTAATGAGATTGATCCAAGATTGATCCAAGTGTGTCCTGAGACCCAGGAGTTCGTTCCACCACTGAGGTGCCAGAACAGAGAAGAGTCGGGACTTGGCTGAGCGGACTCCAATCTGGGCACTGGACTCCAATCCGGGCCCTGGACTCCAGTCCGGGCCCCTCTTGCTGTGCGACAACAGTGCTAACCATCATCATAATCGCCTTTTCCTCCTGTTAAAAAAACAATGAAGTTAGCTTCCATCATTAACATTTGCGGCATTTAACATTTGCTTTTATCCAATTCTGGCTCATGTCTGGCCTCATGTCTGCCCTCATGTCTGCCCTCATGTCCATCCTCATGTCTGCCCTCATGTCTGCCCTCATGTCCATCCTCATGTCTGTCCTCATGTCTGTCCTCATGTCTGTCCTCATATCCGCCCTCATGTCTGTCCTCATGTCCGCCCTCATGTCTGTCCTCATGTCCGTCCTATGTCTGTCTTCATGTCCGCCCTCATGTCTGTCCTCATGTCCGCCCTCATGTCTGTCCTCATATCCGCCCTCATGTCTGTCCTCATGTCCGCCCTCATGTCTGTCCTCATGTCCGTCCTCATGTCTGTCTTCATGTCCGCCCTCATGTCTGTCCTCATGTCCGTCCTCATGTCTGCCCTCATGTCCGCCCTCATGTCTGTCCTCATGTCTGCCCTCATGTCTGTCCTCATGTCTGTCCTCATGTCTGCCCTCATGTCTGCCCTCATGTCTGCTCATGTCTGTCCTCATGTCTGCCCTCATGTCTGCCCTCATGTCTGCTCATGTCTGACCTCATGTCCGCCCTCATGTCCGCCCTCATGTCCGCCCTTATGTCTGTCCTCATGTCTGCCCTCATGTCTGTCCTCATGTCCGCCCTCATGTCTGTGCTCATGTCCACCCTCATGTCCGCCCTCATGTCTGCTCATGTCTGCCCTCATGTGGTGGGGGATAAAAGAGGAAGGCTATGTAGAGTCCAGGTGAACTCTGAACAACTGAGTCTTGAGTTCCTTGTGGAAGCCGGTGAGCGACTCTGCAGTCCTGACATCGGTAGGGAGCTTGTTCCACCATTGCGGTGCCAAAACGGGGAAGAGTTGTGACTTTGTGTTCAGCAGGAGGATTTTTAGTGTGTATTAGTATTTTTACTTATAGTGGAGTATTCTCACAGTGTGTATTAGTACTTTTACTTGTAGTGGAGTATTATCACAGTGTGTATTAGTACTTTTACTTGTAGTGGAGTATTCTCACAGTGTGTATTAGTACTTTGACTTGTAGTGGAGAATTCTCACAGTGTGTATTGGTACTTTTACTTGTAGTGGAGTATTATCACAGTGTGTATTAGTACTTTTACTTGTAGTGGAGAATTCGCACAGTGTGTATTGGTACTTTTACTTGTAGTGGAGTATTATCACAGTGTGTATTAGTACTTTTACTTGTAGTGGAATATTCTTACAGTGTATTAGTACCTCTACTGCAGTGATTGTACCACCTCATCCTTAACTTAAACAGATTGACTATCAGGCGTGATGAGTGTCATAAAATGGCTGCCCTGACCTCCCATGATTCCCTGCAGGTTGACCAATGGCAGCCCTGCCCTGTGTGATGTCACAGCGGTATAAAGCCCCCCACCGGCGGCTGCCAGCTCTGAGCAGAGTCAGCGTTCCCGGCCTGGACGCCTCGGCTGGAGAACTGCTGTCGGGAGGAAAAAACAAAACTACAGCGCTGACTGTAGTTTTGTTTTTTTTTGTTTGTGGTTCCTTCAAGGCTCAACCTTTTTTGGATCTTGTGGATTCTGTGGATAAAGAGATTTGCGTTTTTCTGAAGAGCAGCCCGCCACTGGGCATCCAGGCATCCTTGTGCACACAAGTAAGTGTCTTTAAAGTTGTCTGAAGTGTTGTGACTGACTGACTGACGGACGGACATCGGTCTGCTGACAACACAGACCAGACTCCATTCATTTTTAGTCACGTTTTAGAGAGTAGCGGTGAGAGTAGCAGTGAGGCTTTTTGCTGCTTTTTGCTCATGCTGAAGGTTATAATGGGACGTCCCAGAATAGCCCTGATAGCATCAGCCTGGACTCTCAGCTGGGTGGCTGATGGCTTTTTAAGGGAATCAGCAGCAGGGCTATCAGTTGCTCCTCCAGCTATGTGCCACATGGTGGCTGTCAATCAAACTGAGGTGTGGTGGAGGGGGCTGGTGTTATTTTTAGGGTAGTCTCCTGTGTTGGATAAACCCCCAAGGGCTGTGTCTGACTGAGATCCATCACTGAAGCTTTTATTTTGGAGGAGTGTGAACAGCTGTTGGTGTGTTGTTCGGGTTTATTATTACCTTTAGTTTTATGTGGTTTGATCCTGCTGCTTCTCTTTTCTTGCGAAGGATAAGGAAGTTGTCTCCGCTGGTTTTCAGTCTCTCGTCACAATCAGAAAATTTTCCACATCAACAATTTAATCACTTATTTACAGTGGTCAAAAAGGTAGATTTACAGCCACAAAATCAAATTTTTTCATATGTTTTGTGGAAATAAGAGCTGTGAGAGCAAAACAAGTTTCTAAAGTGTATCCGGCATGAATACATCCTCAAACTGAAAATATTCATGAGCATATAGTCATTTGTTTTTTCTATTAAATGCTTGGATTGGGTTTCATTTTGAGTGTCAGACACTTGATTTCCTGCACTGTGGTGACATTTTCTGCATCAGTTTCTATTGTAAATGTCTTCATGTGAAGC
Organism: Eutrigla gurnardus; assembly: GCF_963514095.1. NCBI lineage: Eukaryota > Metazoa > Chordata > Actinopteri > Perciformes > Triglidae > Eutrigla > Eutrigla gurnardus. The sequence continues at coordinate 28,150,011 of NC_139926.1, forward strand.
AGAAGTGTAACAGTGGTCTAGCATGATATCATAGACACATGAGGGCTGGTTTGCTGTCAATATATCCACAAATGAGCAGAAAAAGAGAATAATTCAGGAGATTGTTCATTTTATTAAATGTTTTTTTAAACAAGTACTCAAGCTACCGGTGTGTCGGTTGGAAACCCGCCGGTGTGTCGGTTAGAAACCCGCCGATGTCGGTGTGTGTGTGATGTCGAGCCTTCACATTAAGTTAAGCTGTAACCAGATCTGTTCTGATGTGGCGTTCAGGGACTCACAGAAACCTCATGATGTCTCCTCACAATGTAACTTCTGACACAAGGATATTCAAGGTATTTGAATTTCCTATTAAGTTTGAGCTCCTCAGTTTAAGTATTTCCAAGGTAATAATGCATCCCTGAATTTGCACCATAAAAACCCCATAAACTCTTCATATGATTCATTAAAATAACATAATAAGAAATACCATTAAATTATTATTGCAATTATTTAAATTTTTATCATAAATAATTGTTTCCTGTTCCATGTTCTACCACATTTTTTGACATATTATTATAAGCAAAATAAAAAATACAATGAAAATAGACTCTAGGATAATAAACATCACAAAGCAAAAACGTCACAAACGGCAAGCATACACATTTCTTTTTAAAAATAGACTAATATTATAGAATCCAAGCCCCAACAGATCTACTCATTGATTAGTCTGCATGAATCTGTAACGAGTTCACGTTGTTCAGATGAGTCTCTCCAGGACGTTCCGACCAATCGGCGTGTTTATGAGCTGTAATGACCAGGATGTGATGTCACTTTGACGTCACAGCTGTCGGCACTGTTTGTTGTTGAGAAGGTGAGAGAAACTCCTAGCTGGGTCCTCCTATTTTTGTGCAAATAAATTTATTATGTTGATTTTTTTTTTGATTGAAACTTAATACTGCTGGTTATGAAACTTGTATATTAACTGAACACACATATATATATATATATATATATATATATATATATATATATATATATATATATATATATATATATATATATATATATCAAATTTACAGCTGATATTGGAACTACTTAAAGGGCCGCCGGTAGGAATCAAATCTAATTGTAGGTTTTTGTAATGTTTAATAACTGTTATAATTGGTCTGGCGGTGGTAATGTTGATGTTAGGACTCTACAGACTAGTTTACTAGACTAGTTCAATGTTGATGTTAGGACTCTACAGACTAGTTTACTAGACTAGTTCAATGTTGATGTTAGGACTCTACAGATTAGTTTACTAGTTCAATGTTGACGTTAGGACTCCACAGACTAGTTTACGAGACTAGTTTAATGTTGACGTTAGGACTCTACAGACTAGTTTACTAGTTAATGTTGATGTTAGGACTCTACAGACTAGTTTACTAGACTAGGTTAATGTTGACGTTAGGACTCTACAGACTAGTTTACGAGACTAGTTTAATGTTGACGTTAGGACTCTACAGACTAGTTTACTAGTTAATGTTGACGTTATAACTCTACAGACTAGTTTACTAGACTAGTTCAATGTTGATGTTAGGACTCTACAGATTAGTTTACTAGTTAATGTTGACGTTAGGACTCTACAGACCAGTTTACAAGACTAGGTTAATGTTGACGTTAGGACTCTACAGACTAGTTTACTAGACTAGGTTAATGTTGACGTTAGGACTCTACAGACTAGTTTACTAGTTAATGTTGACGTTAGGACTCTACAGACTAGTTTACTAGTTAATGTTGACGTTAGGACTCTACAGACTAGTTTACTAGACTAGTTCAATGTTGATGTTAGGACTCTACAGATTAGTTTACTAGTTAATGTTGACGTTAGGACTCTACAGACCAGTTTACAAGACTAGGTTAATGTTGACGTTAGGACTCTACAGACTAGTTTACTAGACTAGGTTAATGTTGATGTTAGGACTCTACAGACTAGTTTACGAGACTAGTTTAATGTTGACGTTAGGACTCTACAGACTAGTTTACTAGTTAATGTTGACGTTATAACTCTACAGACTAGTTTACTAGACTAGTTTAATGTTGATGTTAGGACTCTACAGACTAGTTTACTAGACTAGTTTCATGTTGACGTTAGGACTCTACAGACTAGTTTACTAGACTAGTTTAATGTTGATGTTAGGACTCTACAGACTAGTTTACTAGACTAGTTCAATGTTGACGTTAGGACTCTACAGACTAGTTTACTAGACTAGGTTAATGTTGACGTTAGGACTCTACAGACTAGTTTACTAGTTAATGTTGACGTTAGGACTCTACAGACTAGTTTACTAGACTAGTTTAATGTTGATGTTAGGACTCTACAGATTAGTTTACTAGTTAATGTTGACGTTAGGACTCTACAGACCAGTTTACAAGACTAGGTTAATGTTGACGTTAGGACTCTACAGACTAGTTTACTGGACTAGGTTAATGTTGACGTTAGGACTCTACAGACTAGTTTACTAGTTAATGTTGACGTTAGGACTCTACAGACTAGTTTACTAGACTAGTTCAATGTTGATGTTAGGACTCTACAGATTAGTTTACTAGTTAATGTTGACGTTAGGACTCTACAGACCAGTTTACAAGACTAGGTTAATGTTGACGTTAGGGCTCTACAGACTAGTTTACTAGACTAGGTTAATGTTGATGTTAGGACTCTACAGACTAGTTTACGAGACTAGTTTAATGTTGACGTTAGGACTCTACAGACTAGTTTACTAGTTAATGTTGACGTTATAACTCTACAGACTAGTTTACTAGACTAGTTTAATGTTGATGTTAGGACTCTACAGACTAGTTTACTAGACTAGTTTCATGTTGACGTTAGGACTCTACAGACTAGTTTACTAGACTAGTTTAATGTTGATGTTAGGACTCTACAGACTAGTTTACTAGACTAGTTCAATGTTGACGTTAGGGCTCTACAGACTAGTTTACTAGACTAGTTTCATGTTGACGTTAGGACTCTACAGACTAGTTTACTAGTTAATGTTGACGTTAGGACTCTACAGACTAGTTTACTAGACTAGTTTTGATGTTAGGACTCTACAGACTAGTTTACTAGACTAGTTTTGATGTTGGGACTCTACAGATTATTTCCTGGGAGAGCACATTTTTCGGGCTGTTGGGGTGACACATCTAGACGGATGCTCCCCCGCTCCAGAGAGGAGACCCCAACCAGGTCTCCTCCATCATGGCTGAAAGACCACTATTGCTGCATTGTACATGTTGAAGTCCCAGTTCTGGTCTGGTTGATCGGTGCTATGCTATGCTAATATTGTACTGCTCCATCAACACTCCAAATAAGGTCATCTAGACATAAATACAGCACAGACCTTGTTGTTTGGACTGAAGACAGTCTGTAGATGTGAATACATGTGTGTTTGCATCGATTTAAAGGTTATTGGTTTTTCCAGTAACATTTTGTAATCAAACTTAATACTGCTGGTTATAAACCTTGTATATTAACTGAACTCATAAATATATCAAATTTACAGCTTATATTGGAACTACAAAATAAAATGTAGTAAAACGGAATATATTTTTGTCTTTAAATTTAAAAATGGGCATTTTTAAATAGATTTTTTTTGTCTGTTTTCTGTCTCCTTTTTAATTGTAATTTAATTGTAATCCTTTTTATTACCACAGTACTAAATATGTACTTAACATTAAAAATTAGATGCTGTGAGATCACAGACAAGTTCAGCACCTGTTGAACAGGTGTTGTTATCTGCTCTGAGCTCTGTGATGGATCAGCCAGACCTCATAGAGCCTGGGATAGACCTCCTATAAATAAACCCTGAGGGGATCAAACCCACAATCTTTATCACACAGTCAGCAGGGCAGCTGTCAGAGACGAGATAAAACACAGCAGGACGTCTTCTTCAGACCAAAGTGTCTTTCTGCTTCCTGTCAGTGATCAGCTGTGTTGATATCTTGATCAGATTTTCTTCAATATCATTGTCCATGAAACATACCTATAACATACGTTTCATTCTTTAGCTTGAGATGATTAAACAGATGAAGGGTTTGAACATGGGTAATGTTGGCACCAGGTTTGGAAGAAGAATGTGAAGATAAAAAGGAAAAGATTTTGATATTCTTTGAAATGATAAATCTGTTTAAACCTTTGTTTATTGATTTATATTAGTATTATTCTTGTTGTGTGGTGGGACAGTTGAGAGCGGTGACTCTTTACTGGCTGTCATCCTGTAAAACGATTGTTTCCTCTGAGCAGCTGGTCCCAACCAAAAAAAAGACCAAAAAAAAGACAAAACGTACTTCCATTGAAGATGGAAGTACGTTTTGTCTTTTTTTTAAGTTGAATTTTTTTTGGCTGTTCGCCTGTTTTCATTGGGGCCAGGTGGGAGAGAGAGGGGGACGACATGGTGAAAGGGCTGCCGGTAGGATTTAAACCGGGAGCCGCTCAGTGAGGACTTAGCCTCAGTACGGGGGGCAACAACTCTACCATGGAGCGACTGACCTGTCCGGCGCTCCGACATTTTGTCTTTTAAATTTATTTTTTGGAGTGAATTATTAAATGTTTGTGCTCCTGTTTTGATGAGTTCTGGCCATTTGTTTTATCGTGTGTTGTGTATTTCCTGCAGGGTGCCGACCAACATGTCTACACAGGCGCCGACGTTCACACAGCCGCTGCAGAGCGTCGTGGCACTAGAGGGTAGTGCTGCGACGTTCGAGGCTCAAGTTAGTGGTGAGGAAGCTTTGTGTTGTTTCTGTTCCACACAAACTATCTCATGATGTTTCACTGCTTTTACTCTTAAAATTAAAAATAATAAGTTTAGTTGTCCAGAATGTTTCCTGACCACGAAATCTAAACATTAACAAATATATTAATAAAGATATTAATAACGGTTTATGACATTAAACTTAATTTGAGCCTAACTGAATCTATCATCAGCTCACCTGTTCAGAGTTCTGGAGGTCCAGACTGATCTGGTCCTTGTGTTCTCTGCAGGTTCTCCAGTTCCTGAGGTGAGCTGGTTCCGTGATGGTCAGGTTCTTTCTGCCGCCGCTTTGCCCGGCATTCAGATCTCGTTCAGCGATGGCCGCGCTGTTCTGAGGATCCCCGCTGTGACCGCCGCACACAGCGGGAGATTCTCGGTCAGAGCCACCAACGGTGCTGGACAAGCCACAAGTACAGCTGAACTCCTCGTTACAGGTGAGAGCACAGAAAAAACGACCACAACAAGACTTTAACCAACCACAAAGATGTCAAATAACCAAAGATGTCAAATAACCAAAGATGTCAAATAACGTATAAGACATAAAGCAACCGCAGGGAATCATACAGAAGTGGGCGTGATTTCACTTCTCGGACCACTTTATTTCATAATTCTACAGTGGGGGACCCGGGCTCAGGCTTTAATCTTTAGTCTCCTCTCAGACCAGTTGGATATTGTGTTCCAATATCAGTGTGGGTCTAAATGCAGCCTGTTAATCAGGTGATCAAGCCGATACAGATGCAGCTGTTGCAGTATAACTTTCCTAAAGAGGAATTATAATAATTGTAGTTTATAAAGCGATTAACTTGAACCAGGAAGGATCATGTGTCTGAGTCCTCCATATGTCGACTATACCAGACCATGTTAATATGCTGACCAGCTAATATGTGAAAGAGGGTTGTAACCTTTACATGCATGTTAAAATAACTCCATGTAAATGGAGTAATGCGTAATGAGGCATTTTTTCTTTTGTCTGCAGCGGAGACGGCGCCTCCTAACTTCCTTCAGAGACTACAGAGCTCCACAGTGAGACAGGGCAGCCAGGTGAGACTGGACGTCCGTGTCTCGGGTATCCCAACGCCTGTGGTGAAGTTTTACAGAGAGGGAGCCGAGATCCAGAGCTCTTCCGACTTCAGGATCCTCCAGGAAGGAGAACTGTACAGTCTGATGATCGCTGAAGCCTTCCCAGAGGATTCTGGGACATATTCTGTGACCGCCACCAACAGCAGTGGACGAGCCACCTCCACCTGTGAGCTGCTGGTTCAGGGTAAGACCTTTGTTACTAGATCCACTCAGTGAATGTCTTACTTCTAAAGAAGTAATCTGAGAACCCCAGTGATCCTGACTCGTTTGTTGTCTCATGTGTTTCTGCTGCAGGTGAGGAGGCTGTACCTGCTAAGAAAACTAAGACTCTTGTGTCCTCGTCCCAGATGTCCACGTCCCACGCCAGAGTTCAGAGGGTGAGACTGTAAAAACACAACCTGCTCAATTATCTGCTTAAATTTGGCTGAGCCATTAATCAATTAGGATGTTGTCTTCCAGTGATTTTGACAATAAGATAAATGAGATATTACAGTACAGTACAGTCTACAGTTACTAGAGAAGTACCCGTAGGACCGGTGTAGTACAGTCTACAGTTACTAGAGAAGTACCCGTAGGACCGGTGTAGTACAGTCTACAGTTACTAGAGAAGCACCCGTAGGACCGGTGTAGTACAGTCTACAGTTACTAGAGAAGTACCCTTAGGACCGGTGTAGTACAGTCTACAGTTACTAGAGAAGCACCCGTAGGACCGGTGTAGTACAGTCTACAGTTACTAGAGAAGTACCCGTAGGGCCGGTGTAGTACAGTCTACAGTTACTAGAGAAGTACCCTTAGGACCGGTGTAGTACAGTCTACAGTTACTAGAGAAGTACCCGTAGGACAGTTGTAGTACAGTCTACAGTTACTAGAGAAGTACCCGTAGGACAGTTGTAGTACAGTCTACAGTTACTAGAGAAGTACCCGTAGGGCCGGTGTAGTACAGTCTACAGTTACTAGAGAAGTACCCTTAGGACCCGTGTAGTACAGTCTACAGTTACTAGAGAAGTACCCGTAGGACCGGTGTAGTACAGTCTACAGTTACTAGAGAAGTACCCGTAGGGCCGGTGTAGTACAGTCTACAGTTACTAGAGAAGCACCCGTAGGACCGGTGTAGTACAGTCTACAGTTACTAGAGAAGTACCCGTAGGACCGGTGTAGTACAGTCTACAGTTACTAGAGAAGTACCCGTAGGACCCATGTAGTACAGTCTGCAGTTACAAGAGAAGCACCCGTAGGACCAGTATAGTACAGTCTACATTTTTTTTTGTTTTAGTACAGGGGACATCAAATTACTGTAAAACATCATAATTCCATTTTTAATTATCAGTTCCATGTTCTGTCATCTATTTTTCCATTACCTTTCCTGACGATTTAGATTTGATATTGTTTCAGTATCGGTATCCAGATATTTAGGCAGAGTATTGTTAAAAAGTCACAATTTGGGCATTGTGAGGTCACTAATAGCTACATGTTGCACAATGACTTCATGACTCTCCCACCAAAGGTTCATCACAAGATGAGAATCTTGAGAATCAAATTCTAGGTTACCTGACTCATCATGTGATTGTTCCCTTCAGAAGATGGAGGCCAGTTTCCAGACCTCCACCATGATGGAAATGCACGTCGAAGGAGGAATGATGACTCAGCATTTGACTCACAAAACCCCTCCGCGGGTTCCCCCAAAGCCCACCTCCATGTCCCCACCCTCTTTTGTTTCCAAGGTGTCAGGAGGACGCCAGCAGTCACCTTCACCTGTCCGCCACGTGAAGGGGCCGACACCTGCACCTGTCAGGTAGGACCGCCACCGTTGAGCCCAGTGATCCAGGGTTACGACTGTCGTAGAATCCCTGACAATAAAAATCCGACTGATTGAATATGGTGTTGTAATCTGTGTTGTCTGCAGACCCGTTTCTCCCTCCAGCAGACCGTCGGTGTCCCCCATCAGACCCGTCAAGTCTCCCATCATGACCAGGAAAAGGGTGAGGACAGTCAACAAAGTACCAAGGCAGTTTGTCAAATAGTCACAAAGTTCTCAAATCTACTGATAGCACCAACTTTCAACTGGAAGTATCATTAGTGTCTGAACCAGGGTTTTTACCAGAACCTAGGACGACATTACACTACAAAACGTTGGGCTCAGGTAATGAAACCAACCAAGCTTTATACAATTAAACCTCTAAGTTTGCTTTAGACGACTTACCCTCTTAGTTAGCTTTATACAACGAAACCTCTAAGTTAGCTTTAGACTACTTACCCTCTTAGTTAGCTTTATACAACGAAACCTCTTAGTTAGCTTTAGACTACTTACCCTCTTAGTTAGCTTTATACAATGAAACCTCTTAGTTAGCTTTAGACAACTTATCCTCTTAGTTAGCTTTATACAATGAAACCTCTAAGTTAGCTTTAGACAACTTATCCTCTTAGTGAGCTTGATACAATGAAACCTCTTAGTTAGCTTTAGACAACTTATCCTCTTAGTTAGCTTTATACAATGAAACCTCTAAGTTAGCTTTAGACAACTTATCCTCTTAGTTAGCTTGATACAATGAAACCTCTTAGTTAGCTTTAGACTACTTACCCTCTTAGTTAGCTTTATACAATGAAACCTCTTAGTTAGCTTTAGACAACTTATCCTCTTAGTTAGCTTTATACAATGAAACCTCTAAGTTAGCTTTAGACAACTTATCCTCTTAGTTAGCTTGATACAATGAAACCTCTTAGTTAGCTTTAGACAACTTATCCTCTTAGTTAGCTTTATACAATGAAACCTCTAAGTTAGCTTTAGACAACTTATCCTCTTAGTTAGCTTGATACAATGAAACCTCTTAGTTAGCTTTAGACAATGAAACCTCTGTGTTAGCTTTAGACTACTTAACCTCGTAGTTAGCTTTATACAACGAAACCTCTTAGTTAGCTTTAGACTACTTAACCTCTTAGTTAGCTTTATACAATGAAACCTCTTAGTTAGCTTTAGACGACTTAACCTCGTAGTTAGCTTTATACAACGAAACCTCTTAGTTAGCTTTAGACTACTTAACCTCTTAGTTAGCCTTAGACGACTTATCCTCTTAGTTAGCTTTATACAACGAAACCTCTTAGTTAGCTTTAGACTACTTAACCTCTTAGTTAGCTTTATACAACGAAACCTCTTAGTTAGCTTTATACAACGAAACCTCTTAGTTAGCTTTAGACTACTTATCCTCTTAGTTAGCTTTATACAACGAAACATCTTAGTTAGCTTTGGACAACTTATCCTCTTAGTTAGCTTTAGACAACGTATCCTCTTAGTTAGCTTTATACAACGAAACATCTTAGTTAGCTTTGGACAACTTATCCTCTTAGTTAGCTTTATACAACGAAACCTCTTAGTTAGCTTTAGACTACTTAACCTCTTAGTTAGCTTTAGACGACTTATCCTCTTAGTTAGCTTTATACAACGAAACCTCTTAGTTAGCTTTAGACTACTTAACCTCTTAGTTAGCTTTATACAACAAAACCTCTTAGTTAGCTTTATACAACGAAACCTCTTAGTTAGCTTTAGACTACTTAACCTCTTAGTTAGCTTTAGACGACTTATCCTCTTAGTTAGCTTTATACAACGAAACCTCTTAGTTAGCTTTAGACTACTTAACCTCTTAGTTAGCTTTATACAACGAAACCTCTTAGTTAGCTTTAGACTACTTAACCTCTTAGTTAGCTTTATACAACGAAACCTCTTAGTTAGCTTTAGACTTCTTAACCTCTTAGTTAGCTTTAGACGACTTATCCTCTTAGTTAGCTTTAGTCATGTCTGCTAAAAGACCGACCTCCTCTTGCAGCTCTCAGGCTCTGCCGAGGTCCTGCCCCCCTGGAAGCAACAGGGCTACGTGTCTGAAGCCAGTTACACCAGTATGACCAGCATGGCCAGTGTGAGCAGCGCCACCCAGCTCCATGTGGAGAGGCAGTGGGAGCAGCAGGTCCCCAGAGAGGTGAGGACCTTGTCATGTGGATCTGCATGCTGATTAAGCGTTGAGCGGGAACAGTAAATGTGGGTTGAACTATGAGTCAGGTGATGCGTCAGGCAGGTAGACTTACCATGTCTGCTCCCAAAAGATCCATTTATCTCACTTCATTTTCTTTATTCTTTCACTTCTTCTCTTCATGTACCTGAACTGACAGAACATGTTCAGCTCCATTCGTCTAAATTACCAAATCAAAGACCAGGCTTGTCCCATAAACCCAGACAAACGCACAATAAGAAGAGCTTCTAATTGTACTTGAATCCTATTTTAGCTGCTCCTAATGGGGATTTTCAAGTCTCACTCAGTCTCTAACTTCTATGGTGACGGGTGTTTCCCATAGAGGTGTGTTCAGGCCTGGTGGTGCCCACTCACCCCGGCATATTGGCTTCGGTCGGAGGGAAAATCACAGGAGCGGTGCAGCACAAAGGCTCCTGCAAAGGGTTCATGATTCATTATGTTATATTTTTTTCTGCTGCTTTTAATGAAACTCGTCTCTCCTTGTTTCAGTGCCAGTGTTGCTCTAAGCATGTCTTCATGTCTTCAGCGATTGTTTTTTCTTTTCTTGTATGTATAATATGAAGTCTTTTTTCAGTCTTTAGGGCTTTTCTTCGAGTATTTCCTCCGTGGGGGTCCTGAGCTCAATGTGCTGATTTTATGTCTCCAGGCTGAGGGCGGGGTCAAAGCCGAGGCGGTAGCCACTGTAGTGGCAGCCCTTGACCTTGCTCGCGTCCGCCGGCCCGTGCATGTGGAGGGCGGTGGAGCTGAAGAGCAGGATGCTGTAGAGGTGGAGATAAAGCAGCAGGTGGCGGCAACTGAAGAGAAACACAACATCTTAACTGTAACACTTCCTGCTGAGCCACCAGCTGCTGTGGCTGTGACATCAGAGCAGATCAGAGTCCAGGTCCACCAAGTCTCCCAGGTCGGCGGAGTTTCATATAAGATCAGATTTCTGACAATCAGAACCTCCGTTTTCTTACCTGTTCTATAAACTCTATTGGTCACTCCAGATTCAGAGAACGACAGAAGCCTCTTCCCACACGGACACTGGTGTCTCTCCAAATTCAGTTCCACATTTCACAGTTTCTAAAGTTTCTGTCCCAAAACATGAAACGAGCCACGAGGTAAGAGAGGAGCTGCAGGCCGCCGTCCTCATCCACAATTCTCCATCTTTAACAGACACACATCTTAACGTTCAGTCTGTGGCGTGGTTGACTTTGACTTCATCCTCACAGTGTCTTTCATCCTGAAGTGTTGCATCACGTTGTGTTTGATCGGTATGGTCAGTATCTCAACCATCTGGTTGTTGTGATCTTACCAAAACAGAGTCAGAGTACATTCCTCTTTTAATGAGGTAAAGGTAAATCAAAAATGTCTCTTCAGCTACATTTGAGGGATCAGCTGTAGGGAAGAAGATGGAAAACTATCTGGTCATCCTTTTTCTAAAACAATGCCAATTATGGTCACTCATGTGTTCATGGCTGAATAAAACATTCTTTACAAGTTCCTTTTTTTATCATTTGTGAAATGGGTGGGGAAAGTTTTGGCAGGTGATTTTTTTTTTTTTTTTGTGCTTTTGTTTGTCAGTATTTTGATAGACAAAATACTGACAAACAATACAGGATAAGCGGTAGACAATGGATGGATGGAAGTAGTGGATCACTTACAAAATTAGTATTACACCAACACTCAAATATTATCCTGAGCAAAAAAATCACCTGGCAAAATCTTGTTTCACCTGTTCCACAAATAAAAAGAGTGAAGGGACTTAATGTCAATGTCCCAGAGACACAATTATATAATTGTGAATCTATGATTAATTAAAGTGTAATGATAGAAGTCCTACCTCCCTTTTCATTGTGTACATAAACACGTGTGTTGTCATGCTGTGTCATTACTCCTGGCAGCTAATGCTTTGACTATTTCCTCAGAGGAACTCTGACTCTGTCTGGACTCTGTCAGGGCTCTGTCTGGACTCTGTCTGGACTCTGTCAGGGCTCTGTCTGGGCTCTGTCAGGACTCTGTCTGGGCTCTGTCTGGGCTCTGTCAGGACTCTGTCTGGGCTCTATCTGGGCTCTGTCAGGACTCTGTCAGGGCTCTGTCTGGGCTCTGTCTGGGCTCTGTCAGGACTCTGTCAGGGCTCTGTCTGGGCTCTGTCAGGACTCTGTCAGGACTCTGTCAGGACTCTGTCTGGGCTCTGTAGGACTCTGTCTGGGCTCTGTCTGGGCTCTGTCAGGGCTCTGTCAGGGCTCTGTCAGGGCTCTGTAGGGCTCTGTCAGGGCTCTGTAGGGCTCTGTCAGGGCTCTGTCTGGGCTCTGTCAGGGCTCTGTCAGGACTCTGTCTGGGCTCTGTAGGACTCTGTCTGGGCTCTGTCAGGGTTCTGTCAGGGTTCTGTCTGGGCTCTGTCTGGGCTCTGTCTGGGCTCTGTCTGGACCACTCACTAATCCTCAGCTGGACATGGGAGGCTCTGTTTTTGAAGACGGTTAATGTTGTTCTCGTTGGCTCGGTCAGGTGTCCTTCGCCGGCTCTGCCATTGCCACTCTACAGAAAGAGCTGTCCTCATCCTCTGCTCCCAGAAAGCTCATCAAACCTGTTAAGTCTCCCAGTCCATCTCGCAGAGCAGCCGCGGTGGAGGTACGCTTGATGCCAGAGCCCCTCCCCCCGCCCTTCAGAGACACCAGATATCAGTTTGAGTTGCAGCCAAGTGGAGCCTATGCAATGAGTGAGGAGGAGTTTGAGGACTGGGAGCCTCAGGTTGGTCCGAACCCCAGCTTTCGTCCTCCCTTCAATTCCCCTCATTTAACCCCATGTGGACTGTCACCTGCGTACCTCGTCTTCACCATAACGCAGCCAATCACACACTGCCCTTCATCCTCGTCATGAAGAATCCTCTTCTTTGTGTCTTCACCTGTTGACCTTCATCCCTCTGTCCTCTCTGCAGGGTTTTATCTGTTCTAACCGTCTTCCACCCCTCCATCCTCACAGAACTCCACTTCTGACTTTGTTGTTTTCTGTGTTTGACTTGAGCTGTTGTTTTTTGCTCAGGAAGCAGCTGCAGTTCCCGCAAGAGTTCCAGAGCCTGTTGTTCCTCCCACTCTTATTGCTGTAAGTACAGTTAATTTCCTTCAGGAAGCAAGGAAAGCATTACTATAATTAGTAAATGTGTATTCTGACTCAAAACCTTAGTTAATGACAAGATTCCTGCAGAATTAATGACTTTTTGAAGGTATATGAGGTTATATGAAGGCGTTTGAGGGTATATTTACATTTACATTTAGGTCATTTAGCAGACGCTTTTGTCCAAAGCGACTTACAATAAGTACATTTGCCAAAAGAAGGAAACAAAGAAACCACAACATATCAGAGCTAAAAACAGAAAGTGTTAGATCCTCGTCTGAGTAAAGTAGTAGCTGTTCAGCAAAACATACCTTAAGAGCAACAGTGTTGCTATAGGTTTAGACGTTTAGTGTTTGTCAGAGTGCTATAGGTAAGGGTTTTATTCAGGTTAAGCTTGAGGTGATGTGCAGTTGTCCAGACAGAGATGTCAGCCAGACAGTTCGAGATGCGAGTTGCAATGTGAGTGTCAGAGGACGGGGGAAAAGAGAGGAACAGGGGGGTGTCATCTGTGTAACAATGGTAGGAGAATCCATGCGATGTGATTACAGAACCTAGTGATCTGGTGTAGAGTGAGAACAGAAGCGGTGCTAATACTGAGCCTTGAGGGACACCCGTGTCCAGACAACAGGGTTTGGACATAGAGCCATTCCAAGGGCCAGGAAGTGGAGGGTCTGCAGGGAGGCATATACTGAAATGGTGTCCGCCTTCTTGACTGCAGACTGGCAGTTCCATAGCCCCCCTTGTACTTCAAGTTCCATACCGGTGGAGAATGGTGGATAGCAGAGATTGGATGGGTTACAGCCTCGAGCGAAGGGTCTCTGGTAAAATCTTCTCCAGTGTGATGTCCTGACTTGGATAGGACACATGGCTGCGATGGGTGGTGGTTTAGATGTTATGCCTACCTCAATGGACTCCCGCAGATAGACTCCCTTGTCTTCGTTTGGCTGTCCTGACGCTGCAGCTGACGCTGTAGTGACAAGCTTTTAAGTGCTCAGTTTACCTCATGCGCAGACTGGGGCCCCTCCCTCCAATCAAGTCTATTCACTACAGCTGAGCTGGCTGAAACTAGCTAATTGCCCACTCAGTATGCACAGCTTCACAAGAATTTAAACAACAAGCTTTCTAGACAAGACAAAATGTTACAACTAGCTTTACTCACAGAATGCCTAAATCCAAATCTACAATTAGTTTCTGACTTACCAACATGATAAAAAACAGCTTCCTTCCTTTCTCCAGACAAAATGTGGTTTATATGAAGGTGTTTGAGGGTGTATGTAGACGTTTGAGGGTAAATAAAGGTGTTTGAGGTTGTATGAGGGTATATAAAGGCATTTGAGGGTATATGAAGGCGTATGAGGGTATATGAAGGTGTTTTAGGGTGGATGAGAGTATATGAAAGCGTTTAAGTGTGTATGAGGGTATATTAAGGCGTAGGAGGGTGTGTGAAGGCGTTTGAATGTCTATGAATGTGTGTAGAGGGGTATGAGGGTATGTAAAGGCGTATGAGGGTATATGATGGTGTGTAGGGGTGTATGAGGATGTGTGAAGGCGTATTAGGGTATATGAAGGTGTATGACAGCTACTGAAGATGTCATTGTTTCTCTGTGCAGGGCCTGAAGAATGTCACTGTGACAGAGGGTGAGTCGTTGACCCTGGAGTGTCAGATCAGCGGTCAACCAGCTCCCACCATCTTGTGGTTCAGAGAGGACTACAAGATCGAGAGCTCGACCGACTTCCAGATCAGCTATGTTAATGGATTTGCCCAGCTGGTGATCCGCGAGGCGTTTGCTGAAGACAGCGGTCGCTTCACCTGCACTGCCACTAGCGAGGCGGGCACCGTCAGCACTTCCTGCTACCTGCTTGTCAAAGGTAACCATGTAGTTGAGTCATAGACGAAAGTCACATGAAAACGTGTGAATATTGAATTCAATCATGAAAGGAAAATAATTCCCAACTCAATCAATTAGCGGCCTTTTAACTGTCGCAAGTACAGACAGAACAGTTAAATTACCGTAACTTTAGGTTGACTGTGATAGATTCAATTAGAAATAAATAGAAAGTGATCTCCATCCTGAAGGTAGAACATCAATCATGAATCTGAAGATATGTTTTGTTTTTTTGTCCATCACTCACATTTTGTTCTCTCTGTTCTAGTGTCAGAAGAGATTGAGAGCAGAGAAGAAATAACGACTGTCTCTGAAACTGGAATCACTCAAGAGAAAGTGTGAGTTGTAAATGTCAAAATCAGTAATAAATCATCCACTGTAACATCAAATCAGTGTTTGACCAGCTGTGGTTTACTGCAGTGCTGCGGTGGACACCAAGCAACAGGTGATGGTGGAGGTGAGTGCAGGAGAGTCCAGCGCTCCCTTCTTCATCAAGAAGCCGACCATTCAGAAGCTGGTGGAGGGAGGAGGAGTTGTCTTTGAATGCCAAGTTGGAGGAAACCCCAAACCTCACATCATCTGGAAGAAGAGTGGTGTGCCACTAACTACTGGATACAGGTACCATGCTCTACCAGGGTCTCCTCACACCTGTTATTGTTCAAATTTTTCATAGTTGTGGTCCAGTTCTGCAAAGTTCCACCAGGGCCTCCTCACATTTGTTATTGTCCAAATGTTTCATAGTCGAGGTCCAGTTCTGAAAAGCTCCACCAGGTCCTACTCACTCTGTGAACCATCGGCTTGTAAATATGTCTGACTAGACCAGGTTGTGATGTGCAGGCAGCTCCTCTGCCATCAGTGTATGAATGTGTGTGAAAGACTGAATATAGACTGAATGTAGTGTAAGGAGCCTTGAGTGGTCAGAAAGACTAGAAAATACTATAGAATTGCAATAATTTACCATTTACCATATGCTCAGAAAAATGAATGCTCTGTTCATAATATTTTTTTTTCTAAATTCTAAATATTCTCAAAGGACTAGACCAGTGTTACTACATACCATCGTCTATTCGACACCAGCCGCCTAGCTTACTAAAACCCCCACCATTGTTTACCAAAGTTGCTATATTATTATATAGTTTGTTTAACTATTGCTTTTTGTTTTGCCAACAGATACAGAGTCACCTACAAGAAGGAGACTGGAGAATGCAAACTGGAGATCTCCATGACTTTTGCTGATGATGCTGGAGAATACTCCATCTTCCTCAAGAATCAACAAGGAGAAGCCTCCGCCTCCGCCAACCTGCTGGAGGAAGGTACCAGCATCCTTCTGTTTCTTTCTGACAAACTGCTTGAATGCTTTAGTTCGATCGGTGTCTCACAGTGTGACTGCATCTGTTTTTCCAGAGGAATATGAAGCCTACATGAAGCAACAGGACATGACGTATAAAACTGAAGTGACAACGACTGTTGTTCAGGAACCCTCTGTGATCGTGAGTGAATACGAGCTGGAACAGAGGAGGGTGACGACCCCCATGAGCTTTGTCTCAGAAACGGTACTTTCTTTCTAAACATCCATTGTTCTGTGATATCATTGTATAAGTATATATATAAGTATATATATAGTGTCAGTTCATATTTCATGTTAAACACATAAAAACTCTTTTTGTAGGAGTTTCTCATTTCTGCCTTTGAGGAGAGGATCATCCAGGAGATTGAGCTCCGTATCATGAGGATTACCTACAGAGAGCTGGTGACGGAGGACGGAGAGCTGATGGTGACTGCAGCAGAGGAGGAAGTGGTGCAGCCGGCTTTTGATACGCCGGTCAAAAACTACAGGATCATGGATGGAATGGGCGTCACTTTCCACTGCAAGATGGGTGGAAACCCGCTGCCGAAGGTGCTGAGCTGAAAAGCTTACCAAACGTGGCATTGTATGGCAAATACAGCCCATATTTCACAATGACCCTATTTATATTTATAGTGTGTTTTTATAAACTTTGATGCAACATCATAAATAGGCAGTATTGGGTTGACTCTCATTGTAACTGACTTTGGGCTCTTGTTAATCTGTTCAGCCAAGTTAATACCTGATTTTAATAGATGTCAGTGTAATTGTGTATATACGTACAGCTGATTTATTTCTGTATTAGAGAAGACTTATTTTCCTTAGGAAAGCTTAGCTCCTGATATTGAGACGTTGTATTGATTGATAAAACGATCTTCTCTTCTACCAGATTGTTTGGTACAAAGACGGCCAGCGTATCAGGCATGGTGGCCGTCACCAGATGGAGGTTCTCCAAGATGGACGAGCCAGCCTTCGCCTTGCTGTGGTTCTACCAGAGGATGAGGGCGTGTACACTGCCTTCGCCACCAATGTGAAGGGAAATGCTGTCAGTTCTGGGAAACTCTACGTTGAGCCATCCGGAGCTGTAACACCTCAGAGATACACACCACAGCCAGCGATGCAGAGGATCAGGTAAAGAAATAAGAAATACTTCTCAGGTGTACAACTGTGGACATCTGGGTATCAACTGTGGTTTTTCCTCAGGTCCACATCTCCTCGCTCAATGAGCCGCTCACCAGGACGTTCATCTAGCCGTTCCCCCGGACGTTCTCCAGCCCGCCGACTTGACGAGACAGACGAGGCTCAGCTGGAAAGACTCTACAAGCCTGTGTTTGTCATGAAACCTTCCTCAATAAAATGCTCTGAGGGGCAAACTGCCAGATTCGACTTGAAGGTCGTTGGAAGGCCGATGCCAGAGACATACTGGTTCCACAATGGTAAGAGAAACAGAGAATCTAGAAAAGCTCCTTCATCTGTTGCTACTGGCACGTAAAGACATGTAATCCTCCTTTTCCCAGGGCAACAAGTGGTCAATGACTACACCCACAAGATAGTGGTTAAAGAGGACGGTACCCAGTCACTGATCATCGTCCCGGCCATGCCACAAGACTCTGGAGAGTGGACAGTCATCGCTCAGAACAGAGCTGGACGTACTAATGTCTCTGTAACTCTCACTGTTGACGGTGAGTCTGGGTCAGATGCACCTTTTAAATAAACATCTGGTGGGATGAAGCCATGACTAGCACCTAGTCTTTGGAGTGCATTCACTAGGCGACTCTTGCATCTTCAGAAAATGTCATACATCATTAAATAGTTTCTTGTGCTGCACTGTGTTTTCCCCCATCCACAGCTCGAGAAAGCCTGATGCGGCCTCAGTTCATTGAGAAGCTGAAGAACATCACTGTAAAGCAGGGCACCTTGGTTGAGCTTGCTGTCAAAGCCATCGGAAACCCCCTGCCTGACATTGTCTGGCTGAAAAACAGTGACATTATCACCCCACATAAACATCCGCATATCAAGTATGTATCTTTAATTCCGTCTATGCATGATTTCTATTTCTTTGACAGAGGTATGTACAACTTTAGTGTATTCACTATGTCGGAATTATGTATTTCAGGATTGATGGAACTAAAGGAGAGGCCATATTCCAGATTCCATCTTCTTCAGGCTCAGACAGCGCCTGGTACACTGCTACAGCCATCAACAAGGCTGGCAGAGACACTACTCGCTGCAGGGTCAATGTTGAGGTGGACTTCACTGCTCCGCATGCTGAGAGGAAGCTCATTATTACCAAAGGAACCTACAAAGCCAAGGAAATTGCAGCTCCCGAGTTGGAGCCTCTTCATCTGAGATACGGTCAAGAGCAATGGGAGGAGGGCGATCTGTACGACAAAGAGAAGCAGCAGAAACCACAGTTCAAGAAGAAGCTGACCTCTATCAGAATGAAGCGTTTTGGTCCAGCTCATTTTGAGTGCAGACTAACCCCTATTGGTGACCCCACCATGGTAGTGGAGTGGCTGCATGACGGCAAACCCCTGGAAGCTGCCAACAGGTTGCGCATGGTCAATGAATTTGGCTACTGCAGTCTTGACTATGAAGCTGCTTATGCTAGAGACAGTGGCGTCATCACCTGCAGAGCCACAAACAAGTACGGAGTCGACCAGACCTCAGCCACCCTCATCGTCAAGGATGAGAAGGGTCTGGTTGAGGAGACGCAGCTTCCTGAAGGCAGGAAGGGATTGCACAGAATGGATGAGATTGAACGCATAGCTCATGAGGGAGGACCTGCAGGAGTCACCACTGATGAGGAATTTGAAAAGACCAAACCACAGATTGTCCTCCTGCCTGAACCAGCTAGAGTGCTGGAAGGCGACATTGCACGATTCCGCTGCAGAGTGACTGGTTATCCAGCACCCAAGGTAAACTGGTACCTCAACGGACAACTTATCCGCAAAAGCAAGAGATACAGACTTCGGTATGATGGTATTTATTACTTGGAGATTGTCGACATCAAGTCCTACGACTCAGGAGAGGTCAGGGTGGTTGCAGACAATCCTCTAGGTACAACTGAACACACTGTGAAGCTGGAGATCCAACAGAAAGAGGACTTTAGATCCGTACTGCGTCGTGCTCCAGAACAGAAGGCTGCAGAGTCTTCACATGACCCCGGCAGAATCGGATTTGATGTTGTGAAGGCCGACCGAGCTGGCGAGGCCACACAGGACAGGGAAGTCGTTAAGCTGCGTAAGACACAGCGAGTTGTTCACGAGAAAACCTCAGAGGAGTCGGATGAACTGAAGCACAAATTCAAGCGTAGGACAGAGGAAGGTTTCTACGAGTCCATCTCCTCTGTTGAGTCCAAATCTCGCAAGAGGGACGACTCCTATGAGGATCTGCTGAAGAAGACTAAGGAGGATCTGCTTCATCACTTGAAAGAGAAAGAAGAAGCTGAGAGGAAGAGGATGGAGGAACAGGGCAAAATCACTATCCCCACAATCAAACCGGAGAGGGTCCAGCTCTCCCCCAGCATGGAAGCACCCAAGATCCTGGAACGCATTACAAGCAGGACAGTTGCTCCAATGGATGAGGTTCGTTTCCGAGTCCGAGTCGTCGGTAGACCAGAACCCGAGTGCCAGTGGTTCAAGAATGGCATTCTAGTGGAAAAGTCTGACCGCATTTACTGGTACTGGCCTGAGGATCATGTGTGTGAACTGGTTATAACAGATGTCACAGCAGAGGACTCTGCTAGCATCATGGTTAAAGCCATGAATGTTGCTGGGGAGGCCTCGAGCCACGCCTTCCTGCTTGTGCAAGGTAAAGCCATTTTACACCAAATCCATCCATCAAAATGCTTGTCGTCTCCATCCTAATCGATGTGACTCTAACTTCATATTTTCTCATTACAGCCAAGGCAACAATCACCTTTACCCAACAACTGGCAGATGCCAGTGCAAACGAGAAAGACACCATGGTGACTTTTGAGTGTGAAACGAACGAACCTTTCATCAAAGTCAAATGGCTCAAGAACAACATGGAGATCTCCTCTGGAGACAAATACAGGATGCACTCAGACAGAAAGGTCCATTTCCTGTCTGTGCTGATAATTGAAATGAGGGATGATGCTGAATACTCTTGTGTGCTTGTGGATGATGAGAGCATTAGGACAAACGCCAGGCTCCACGTAGAAGGTATATTTACACCCTAACTCTTTCCAGCACTGTGTTCTTGGGGATTATTTGGTGACTTGGTAGATGACGTCGTTGATATGGTTCTGTACCCAGGTGCTTCCCTGGAGCTCATCAAACACATGGAGAACATTGAGGTGCCAGAGACCTACTCTGGAGAGTTTGAGGTTGAACTGTCTCGCGAGGATGCTGAGGGCAGCTGGTTCTTTGGAGCTAAGGAAATCTCTGCCAGCAGTAAATACATCATGTCCTCCCGTCGAGGAAGACAAACCCTGTCTGTCAGGGATGTCAGGAAAGCAGACCAGGGGAAATATACCTTTGTATGTGGAGATCTGAAGACCAGCGCCTCACTGAAGATGAAATGTAAGTAACTTTACAGAGTAGGTGATTATGTTGAGCTAAATTTCTTTGCCCACTGTCAACATGAGTTTGTATGTACTATTCTCAGTGTTTCTCATCTGGAATCCCCATGCCAATTTGGTGTTACTCTGCATTTCAGCACATTTATAGATTTTTAATCAAAGGTATTAAACATGTCCAAAAATCATTTCTCAAAATTTGTAAATGCATATTCTTTTGTTGAGGGTTTCTAATCTTAGTGCTTTCTGGGCCTTGTAAATAATTTGTTATCAATAAAGGGAAGGCATAATCAGTCATTTAGTTTGCCCGTTCAGATCACGTGCCTGCTCGGTTTGGGCTAATTGTTTGGAATTGTTGGGAACTGTTCATCCAGTTCAGCTCCACCCTGTACAGCCTGGGTTCCTCAGCAAAACAACAAGATACCAAGATCAATGGTTCTTCATACAAATATACACACGGGTGATGCTGCTGCAGCACCAGCTATTGGCACCACATTTGTCAAGGTTACTCAGACATCCTATTTACACATGTTCACCAAATGTGGTTGCAATATTTTTGTAAGCCCTGCCACATGCAACATTTGAGAAAACAAGTGCCAGCTATAGAAAAACGTTTGTTTGTTACTTTATATTCAGATTGCATCACATTCAACATTGACTGCTCCTCAGCATTTTACCCTCTGAGTGTGAAGTTGATCAGCTGAACCGTGATGGAGTGATTCCTTGCTTATCTTTTGATGGTGTTTCAGTCAAGGTGACTGTAGTTTGCTTTGATAATAATAATGTTTCTTTGCCTTTAGTGCGCCCAGTGACCCTGATGCAGCCCTTGACTGACCTCACAGTGTGCGAGGGCGACATTGCTCAGCTGGAGGTCAAGTTCTCCCAGGAAAACGTGGAGGGAACCTGGATGAAAAATGGCCAGGCCATCTCTGCCTCAGACCGTGTCCACATTGTAATCGACAAACAGGTTCACAAGCTGCTGCTGGAGAATGTCACCAGAGATGATGCTGCTTCCTTCTCTTTCGTGGTTCCTGCCCAGGACATCTCCACCTCAGGCAAAGTCAATGTTCAAAGTAAGAGACAGAATTAATATCAGATCTAAGTCTTAACAACCTCTAAGAATCATAAGAACACATTGAACCCATCATCTGTCCTTCCTTGCAGCTATTGACATTGTGGTACCACTTAAGGACGTGTCCTCCATTGAAGGCACTAAGGCCGTTCTAGAGGCCAAGATCTCCGCTCAGGACATTAGCTCGGTCAAATGGTACCACAACGACAAATTGCTGATGCCCAGTGACAGAATCCAAATGGTTGCAAAGGGAGCCAAGCAGCGTCTGGTCTTCACCCGGACCTTTGCTTCTGATGAAGGGCGCTACAAACTGGTGGTTGGCAAGGTCGACACCAGCTGCAGCCTGTCTGTCGAAAGTAAGACTGATTTTATTCTTCCTTAATCCTGTTCTTAAATCCAAGTTCCAGTTCCTTATTCTAACCAAGATGTTGTTTTTACAGAGGTACACATCATGAAGCACATGGAGGACAAAGTGTGCTCAGAGTCCCAGAACGTCACCTTCAATGTGGAAGTCTCTCACCCTGGTATTGACCCGGTCTGGACTTTCAAGAACCAGCAGCTCAAACCTGGAGCCAAATACAAGATGGAGTCCAAGGGCAAGGCTCACTCTCTAATGATTATTGACACCATGAAGGACGAGGAGGGACAGTACATGTTCCATGCTGGGGAAAAGACATCCAGCGCCAATCTCACTGTCTCTGGTACGACGAAATAACATTCAAATCGCATGTCAAAAACTACCAGTATGAACAAGATGATATCGCAACACACTCTCCTGTCCCAAAAAAGAGGTTTTAGGTTTCGGCAACAGCTTCTGTGTCCATTATGGTCAGGTCTTGCTCAGGGAAGTGCCTTGAGCTTTGCACTACCCAAAGCTCATGACCATAGTTGAGGGTTCTAAGATTGACTGGTCAGGTACTACGCCTGCATCACTGCTTACACCACAGCCAACCTGCTGTCTATCTCAGACCTCGTGAAGCGTGCAGTTCACACTTGTTCAGTGTTACGGATGTCAATAGAGCACGAAAGGAGACGACCCAAGAACTTGTTTTCCCGCGTTTATTTTCTGCAGAAGACAATAGCATACATTATTTGCTGTTCCTTCTTTCTCTCTGTACCTCTGTTCCTAAACAAAAAAATTACATACACATTTATGACTGCAATGGTGTCCAAAGCAGTACTTCTAAAAGTAAAATGGCACAGCAGCATTTTTCACCCAACTTGCCCTCACCATACAAGGCGGCGTGAGTCTGCGTTACCGAAGCTTAGGAGGTACAGAAAAGGTGACATTTGGCAAAGTGGTTTCTGCAGGAAACATTGATTAAAAATAACGATAAATTAAAATAACTCATTACGATAAAATTCACACATATTCAACAATCATTAAATGATAAATAATATTGACAAATACAAATTGGAAATAAAAATTGATAAAGTGCGTTTTTACTTCTGTTACATCAGAATGAGTTAAAAATATTTTTAATTTTGAGATGATTCATATGATACGTGGTCAGATCTGGTATGGAGTGACATTGGACCAGAATCCTAAAACAAGCTGTGTTTGTGCTGCCACTAGGTGGAGCCATCACACGGCCCCTGCAGGACGTGATGGTGGCGGAGTCTCAGACTGCCGTGCTGGAGTGTGAAGTAGCCAACGCCAATGCTGAGGGCAGGTGGCTGAAGGACGGTCAGCAGGTTGAATTCAGTGAGAATGTGGTGAGTGAGGTGGACGGGGCCGTCAGAAGGCTCATCATCATCATCACCAGACCACAGGATGTTGGAGAGTACACCTACCAGGTGGCCAACTCCAAGACCAGTGCCAACCTCAGGGTGGAGGGTAAGTATCTGCTGCTCACACACTTTCTTCATCTGATTGGTGGCTGATCAGCTGATATTCACAAGCTGCACCTGTAACCTGATCAAAACTTTAGATTTGTGTTTCACCGCATTAGAACATTTAAAACTGGATGGATATAGCTTTTTGCAATGCGGCAGCAAAGCTCAGAGTCATTGGAGCACTGCAGTAAAAGGAAAGTGACTCTTCAATTTGTTTTTTTGTGTTTTTTTTTTCTTAAAAATGAACCGGTAACCCTAAGGCCACGGGACCTCCTACCTACGTGGACTTTGTCCCCCTTTGTGCAATGTCACTTGACTTCCTGTGGGTGGGACTCTCTGGCACAGTATTCAAATGGTTTGAATCCTAATTGAAGCACAGTGACTAGTTTGTATAGATAATTACACATCTGAATGGGCACAAATTACATGTGGAGTTCCCCAAGGCTCCATTCTGGGGCCTCTTCTGTTCAATATCTACATGCTTCTACTGGCTCAGATAATAAAAAACAACCAAATATGTTACCATGACTACGCAGACAATACACAAGTTTACATAACCAATACCAGTACTGATTAGATGCATTGAGCAAATCAATAATTCGATGGAGCAGAATTTTCTCAAATTAAACAAAGACAAAACTGAAATCATTGTTATTGGAGCCGAGGAAGAACGGTCAAAAGTTAGCACCCAGCTTCAAGCGGTAATGGTAAAAACCACAAACAAAGCCAGAAACTTAGGTGTAGTCATGGACTTAGACCTGAACTTCAACAGCCACATTACATCAGTTACAAAGTCAGCCTACTATCACCTAAAGAATATATCAAGGATTAAAGGACTTATGACTCAGCAGGATTTGGAAAAACTTGTCCATGCATTTATCTTCAGCAGGCTCGACTACTGTAACAGTGTCTTCACAGGTCTCCCTAAAAAGTCCATCAGACAGCTGCAGTTAATTCAGAACGCTGCTGCTCGAGTCCTCACTAAGACCAAAAAAGTGGCTTCCTGTCTGTCAAAAAATTTACTTTAAAATACTCCTGCTGGTTTACAAAGCACTGAATGGTTTAGGACCAAAATACAATCCTGATCTTCTGCTTAGCTATGAACCATCCAGACCTCTAAGATCATCTGGGACAGGTCTGCTCTGTGTCCCCAGAGTCAGAACCAAACATGGAGAGGCAGCCTTCAGTTTTTACGCACCACATATCTTGAACCAACTTCCAGAAAGCTGCAGGTCTGCTGCAAATCTCAGCTCTTTTAAATCAAGATTCAAGACTTTTTCTGTTTGCTGCTGCCTTTCAGTAAACAATACTATCTGTGAACTTCTTATACTGCACTGTAATTTCTATTCCTTGATATTCTTGTTTTTATTTATTTTTAATTTTTTAATTTCAACTTTATTTTTTATTGGCTTGTTTAAATGTTTTTTTTGCAATGTTTTTTTTTTTTTATGTTTTATGTAAAGCACTTCGAATTTCCCTGTTGTTGAAGGTGCTATACAAATAAAATTGCCTTGCCTTGCCTTGTAGGTATAAGTACAAACGTTTCAGAAATGTTAACTATAATGTGTCATGTATGTTGTTTTCTGATTATATGAACACTGAGTCCTGTGTTTCCATGTCCAGCGGTGAAGATCAAGAAGACTCTGAGGAACCAGACCGTTACAGAGACCCAGGATGCGGTGTTCACACTAGAACTCACCCACCTGGATGTGAAGGGATCCCAGTGGATCAAGAATGGTGTGGAGTTGCAGAACAGCAACAAGTATGAGATCACGTCTGACGGCATGGTGCACACACTGAAGGTCAAGAACTGCAACACACAGGACGAGTCCGTTTACTCCTTCAAGCTAGGAAAACTGACAGCCAATGCCAGGCTCAGCGTCGAGAGTGAGTTACTGATTTATATATAGAATAAATATAATATATATAATTCAAGGCCCCATAATCCACGATTATACTGTCTGTTGACATGCTCCAGTTGAGCCGTCTAGGATCTAAGCGTACTGGTTTTCCTTCTACTCTGCAGCGATCAAAATCATAAAGAAGATAAAGGACGTGACGTCTCTGTTGGATGGCACCGCCTCCTTTGAGATGAGCCTGTCACATGACGACATTCCCGTCAGGTGGATGTTTAAAGGCGTGGAGCTCAAGTCCAGCGACAAGTGTAAGATTCTGTCCGAGCGGAAAGCTCACAAGCTGATCCTGCAGAAGGTGGACGGCAGTGACGCCGGCGAGTACAGAGCCGTGGTGGGACACCTGCAGTGCAGCGCCGCACTCACTGTGGAGGGTACGTTGCAATTTATTTTAAAATGAAATAACATGTTAGATGTATTTATATTAGGGCTGTCAAAGGATAATTAATTTGTGGAATTAACGTGTTAATTGTTAAAAGCATTAACGCTGTCGGCTCTCTGGAGATTCAAGCATAACAAAAAAAGATGGAACAAACAATAGAGTACTGCGATCCAACGACACACTGCAGCTACGTGACGTTAACCTCTCACCACGGAGCCTAATAATAAAGGCAGTGTTACAGCTGTGAAAGCAGCAGTGCATTGTGGGTACACTTTATCTGTCAGTGAATAAATGCAACAACTAGACTCAAGCTGTTTTGTTGTATAAACAGTCAATTATGAATATCTCTACTGCAAACTCTGCTCTGTTTGTATCAGGAAAACACAAAGTGGAATGTTTAGTTAATGGTAGAACTGTAGCGTATTATTAAGTACTTGTACTAGAGATCTAAAATGTTCTTCTTCATGTCCTCAGCCCTGCGAGTCACCAAACCCCTGAAGAGCATCCAGGTCCCAGAGACCCAGGTGGCCTCGTTCGAGTGTGAAGTTTCTCACTTCAACGTGCCGTCCACGTGGCTGAAAGACGGTGTGGAGATCGAGATGAGCGAGAAGTTCAGGATCGTGGTTCAGGGGAAACTCCACCAGCTGAAGATCATGAACACCAGCAGGGAGGACTCTGCAGAGTACACCTTCGTCTGCGGGAACGACCGAGTCTCTGCCACGCTCACCGTTAACCGTAAGTTACAACACGAGTCGGACCGGCAGACTTCAGTCTGCTTCCTGTTTGGTCCATTTGGTCAGGCTCGAAACGAAAACATGATATTATTGAAGTAGTTTTATTATTATAACCCAGTATAATGATCATAACTACAATCTCAACAATAACCAATAACAATAATCATTTGATAACATCAAATCTAAAGACTTCACACTTTGAGGAAATGATCAATCGAAAGTTGAATCAGAGGATCAAATGAATGTGCAATTATTGGAGCATCTTGGTAACATTTGTTGCTTTTCACCTGTCAGATAAATGTGAAAATGGAAAAAAAAGTGTAAATATGCACAATATATAATTTGGCATCATTCATTATGTGAAAATACAAGTAAAAAAACAATTTAGTTAAAACCCCATTCAGTAAAAGAATGAAAAATGTCATTATTTTTGATTTATAAGCCATTTGATACATTTTAGTTTTCTAAATTGTGATTTAGTTATTATTATTATCTCTTATGGTAATAACAATTTCACTTGTGTAATGGAAACCAAACCACATTAACTTGAACCATAATTAAGAACCATAAGAGAATACATTTTGAAAATGTTTTTGATGTATATAATAAATATTTGTTGTATTATTGCATATGGCTTTCTAAGTCTAATGGAGCTGAAATAGAGAAGATGATTCCATGAAATAAATCCCGTCTTTGAGTCTTTGACTGGTGTTGATGGTTCGATGGCGTGTTTGATCCGAGCTGAACTTCCTCTGCAGCTGTCCTCATCACCTCCATGCTGAAGGATCTGAACGCTCAGGAGAGAGACACCATCACCTTCGAGGTCAACGTCAACTACGAGGGCATCACCTACAAGTGGCTGAAGAACGGCGTGGAGGTGAAGTCTTCGGACAGATGTCAGGTCCGCAGCCGCCAGCTCACTCACTCGCTCACCATCCGGAACGTTCACTTCGGGGACGGAGGAGAGTACCAGTTCATGGCCGGATCCGCCGCCACAGCCGCCAACCTCTTTGTGGAAGGTACCGGTTCGCTGTGCATGTTAACTTTCATTTGATTTCTCAGATTGAGATGGTTCTTCTTCACTGTGGCTGTTCTTGTTGTTGTCAGCTCGTGTGATTGAGTTCACCAAGAAGATTAAGGACATAAAAATCACAGAGAAGAAGAAGGCGATATTTGAGTGTGAGGTTTCTGAGCCCAACATCCAGGTGATGTGGATGAGGGATGGCCAGGAGCTTGATGTGTCTGAGGAAAGGTTCGTCACACTTCATCAACACTTCATCAACACTCCATCAACACTTCATCAACACTTCATCAACACTTCATCAACACTCCATCAACACTCCATCAACACTCCATCAACACTTCATCAACACTTCATCAACACTTCATCAACACTCCATCAACACTTCATCAACACTCCATCAACACTTCATCAACACTTCATCAACACTCCATCAACACTTCATCAACACTTCATCAACACTTCATCAACACTCCATCAACACTCCATCAACACTCCATCAACACTTCATCAACACTTCATCAACACTTCATCAACACTCCATCAACACTTCATCAACACTCCATCAACACTTCATCAACACTTCATCAACACTTCATCAACACTTCATCAACACTTCATCAGCACTTCATCAACACTTCATCAACACTCCATCAACACTTCATCAACACTCCATCAACACTTCATCAACACTCCATCAACACTTCATCAACACTCCATCAACACTTCATCAACACTCCATCAACACTTCATCAACACTTCATCAACACTTCATCAACACTCCATCAACACTTCTTCAGCACTTCATCAACACTCCATCAACACTTCATCAACACTTCATCAACACTTCATCAACACTTCATCAGCACTTCATCAACACTCCATCAACACTTCTTCAGCACTTTATCAACACTCCATCAACACTTCATCAACACTTCATCAACACTTCATCAACACTTCATCAGCACTTCATCAACACTTCATCAACACTTCATCAACACTTCATCAGCACTTCATCAACACTCCATCAACACTTCTTCAGCACTTTATCAACACTTCATCAACACTTCATCAACACTCCATCAACACTTCATCAACACTCCATCAACACTTCTTCAGCACTTCATCAACGTTCATCAACGTCCATCAACGTTGTGTTCAGGTACACTGTGACGGCAGAGAAGTACGTCCACCGTCTGATGATCCAGACAGTCCGTATGTCCGATGCCGGAATGTATTCGGTGGTGGCCGGGTCGAGCGTCTCCAAGGCCCAGCTGACAGTGGAGGGCCGCGACATCCGGATCTCTCAAGTAGCTGAGAAGGAAATCACGGTGAGACCTTTATTTTAATCATTTCATAAGAGGTACATGACATTTGCACATATTAGTTTTGTAGCTTAAATGTCCCAACATCCACAAACCCTCAAAACAAACCATCATCCCTCCAAACTTATGGTTGTCAGTAGTTAGTTTGTCAGCTTCAGTTGGCTCACATTATGGTTTAATGAACCAGCATCAACATCACAGGGATTCAGAAGTTAGTAGGAAGACTTTGTATACCTGAGTATATATCCTGTAAGACTACTTGCCTGGCTAAACGTTACCTAGAGCTAGACAAATCTAAAGATTATCGTATATTATGTTACTTCACCGTAGTGTTGTGCAGTCTACAGGTTCTAGAAAAGTACTGTGATAAGTTGATATGTACCAGCAGGGCAGTGGTGGGTGAGCAGCTCTGCTAGAGGACTGAAAGCATCCACAAGAGAACGGTTTGGGTCCAGATCCAAGATTTAGCTAGTATAGCTAACTAGAAGGATATAGCTAACAATCGGGAATGCTCGCGTTCTCCGCGGCTGGGGCAGTCGCAGGTGCTTCGGCCGCCGCAGGCGCTTCGGCCGCCTTCGTCCCCCTAAGTTCAGACTTCGGGATGCCCGGTGCGGTGCGTGGGCCTCTCGTCTGCCTCTCCGTTCGGCGCGCTCCCCCCTCCTTCCTTCCGACCTCCGGGCCGGGGATGGGCCCCCGTCGGGCCCGCATGTGCGGGCGCGGCTGCCGGTGTCTACATAGCATGACCCACTAACACCCCCCGCCCCCCAAAAAAAAAAAAAAACCTCAGATGAGGACCTAACACTTGTTCTAATTTTAGCTCTTACTTTATCGGCAATGACATGTTGTGGTTTCTTTGTTTCCTTCTTTTGACAAATGTACTTATTGTAAGTCGCTTTGGACAAAAGCGTCTGCTAAATGACCTAAATGTAAATGTAAATGTAAATGAGTCGACACATGAAGTTAGAAGAAGATTAAAGTAGGACAGGAACCGCTCTGAGCTGGTTCTGGATCAGCAGAACTCCATTCAGAAAACAAGGAAAATAGCAATGTGGCTCGAATTAACGACCTGATAACATTATTATTATTATTAGATTCCATTTCAGATTTTTTGCCATGATCATATTGGTTCAGTATTGGGATCCAGATATCATGAAGTATCATGAGTATCGTATCAAAGTCAATTGTGAAGTGAAAGGTTTGTTTAAATGAAGCAGCTAGATGATCTCTACTGACTTGCCCTTCTTCGCAGGTTCTGGAAAAACAAAGAGCGACCTTCGAGTTTGAGGTGAACGAGGACGATGTGGAGGGTCGTTGGCTGAGGAACGGCGTGGAGATCCATTTCGAGGTGGAGCAGAGGTTTAGCTACGTCACCATCAGGAAGCTGCACCGCCTCACCATCTCTGAGACATACAAGAGTGACGCCGGCGAGTACACCTTCATCGCCGGCAAGAACAGGACCACCATGAACCTCAGAGTCAACAGTGAGTCCAATAATCTGAATATTTAACAGCAGTGATTGATTTTGACTCGATCATAGTACAAATGTATTTGTTACTAAAACCACACTGACATCACAGGATCATATATAGAACAGTTGTATAGAACGGTAGTATAGAACGGTAGTATAGAACAGTGATATAGAGCGGTGATATAGAACAGTAGTATAGAATGGTAGTATAGAATGGTGATATAGTAGTATAGAATGGTAGTATAGAACAGTGATATAGAGCTGTGATATAGAACAGTAGTATAGAATGGTAGTATAGAATGGTGATATAGTAGTATAGAATGGTAGTATAGAACAGTGATATAGAGCGGTGATATAGAACAGTAGTATAGAACGGTAGTATAGAACAGTGATATAGAGCGGTGATATAGAACAGTAATATAGAACGGTATTATAGAACAGTGATATAGAACAGTAGTATAGAACGGTAGTATAGAACGGTAGCATAGAACAGTGATATAGAGCGGTGATATAGAACAGTAGTATAGAATGGTAGTATGGAATGGTAGTATAGAACAGTGATATAGAACAGTAGTAAAGAACGGTAGTATAGAACAGTGATATAGAGCGGTGATATAGAACAGTAGTATAGAATGGTAGTATGGAATGGTAGTATAGAACAGTGATATAGAACAGTAGTAAAGAACGGTAGTATAGAACAGTGATATAGAGCGGTGATATAGAACAGTAGTATAGAATGGTAGTATGCAATGGTGATATAGTAGTATAGAATGGTAGTATATAACAGTGATATAGAGCGGTGATATAGAACAGTTGTATAGAATGGTAGTATGGAATGGTGATATAGTAGTATAGAATGGTAGTATAGAACAGTGATATAGAGCGGTGATATAGAACAGTAGTATAGAATGGTAGTATAGAATGGTGATATAGTAGTATAGAATGGTAGTATAGAACAGTGATATAGAGCGGTGATATAGAACAGTAGTATAGAACGGTAGTATAGAACAGTGATATAGAGCGGTGATATAGAACAGTAGTATAGAATGGTAGTATAGAATGGTGATATAGTAGTATAGAATGGTAGTATAGAACAGTGATATAGAGCGGTGATATAGAACAGTAGTATAGAATGGTAGTATAGAATGGTGATATAGTAGTATAGAATGGTAGTATAGAACAGTGATATAGAGCGGTGATATAGAACAGTAGTATAGAACGGTAGTATAGAACAGTGATATAGAGCGGTGATATAGAACAGTAGTATAGAATGGTAGTATAGAATTGTGATATAGTAGTATAGAATGGTAGTATAGAACAGTGATATAGAGCGGTGATATAGAACAGTAGTATAGAATGGTAGTATAGAATGGTGATATAGTAGTATAGAATGGTAGTATAGAACAGTGATATAGAGCGGTGATATAGAACAGTAGTATAGAACGGTAGTATAGAACAGTGATATAGAGCGGTGATATAGAACAGTAGTATAGAATGGTAGTATAGAATGGTGATATAGTAGTATAGAATGGTAGTATAGAACAGTGATATAGAGCGGTGATATAGAACAGTAGTATAGAATGGTAGTATAGAATGGTGATATAGTAGTATAGAATGGTAGTATAGAACAGTGATATAGAGCGGTGATATAGAACAGTAGTATAGAATGGTAGTATAGAATGGTGATATAGTAGTATAGAATGGTAGTATAGAACACGTTGGTGCGCTCACTTCATGAAAGAAGGGGGCGTCAGGATCAGGGACGGTTTCGCCTGCTGATTAGGGAGCTGAGCAATGATCCCAATCAGGCCCAGGTGGACTTCAGGATGTTGCTGGTCCATTTTGCTTCACTGCTAGCACTACTGGAACCGCCTATCCAAAACAAGACCACCAGTCCCTCTGCGATCCAGCTGATGGTCAAATGATTTTTCATGTGTTGAGGCGAGACATTGAAACAACAGTTCACTCTCTCCGGCTGACAAAATCTTTAATTTTCTATCTTGTTCAGTCCCAGAGCCTCCTCAGATCCTCCGCCACATGGAGCCCCAGTCGGTGGAGGCCGGTAAACCCGCCCGCTTCTCGGTGCAGGTGAGCGGCATTCCTCAGCCTCGAGTCTCCTGGTACAAAAACTCCCAGGCTCTGTCTTCAGGCTTCAAGTGCAAGTTCCTCCACGACGGCAACGAGCACTCGCTGCTGCTGATCGAAGTGTTCCCTGAGGACGCCGCCGTCTACAACTGTGAGGCCAAGAATGACTACGGCGTTGCCACGAGCACCGCATCGCTCAACGTGGAAGGTGAGATGGGAGGGTTAGACAGGAGGGTTAGACGGGAGGGTTAGACAGGAGGGTGAGACGGGAGGGTTAGATGGCAGGGTCAGACGGGAGGGTTAGATGGGAGGGTTAGACAGGAGGGTTAGACGGGAGGGTTAGACAGGAGGGTGAGACGGGAGGGTTAGATGGCAGGGTGAGACGGGAGGGTTAGATGGCAGGGTGAGACGGGAGGGTTAGATGGGAGGGTTAGACAGGAGGGTTAGACGGCAGGGTAAGACGGGAGGGTTAGACAGCAGGGTTAGTCAGGAGGGTTAGACGGGAGGGTTAGACAGGAGGGTTAGACGGCAGGGTTAGACGGGAGGGTTAGTCAGGAGGGTGAGACGGGAGGGTTAGATGGCAGGGTGAGACGGGAGGGTTAGATGGGAGGGTTAGACAGCAGGGTAAGACGGGAGGGTTAGACAGGAGGGTCCATCAGAGCGTGTAATGATGCTGTGTGTGTGTGTGTGTGTGTGTGTGTTTGTGTGTGTGTTGTAGTGTCGGAGGTGGTCTCCCCAGACTCGGCCGCCACCGTCGCGCCTCCTGTCATCGTCTCACCTGTCGCCAGCACCTCCACCCGTGAGGGAGAACCGGCTCGCTTCCAGTGCAGAGTCCGAGGAGATGGTAAGAAAAGAACACTCCCACTTCAGCTGAATCTCTACGGTTGACTTTCAGCTCACTGCTCAATCGTCCTGATTCGGGCTGCGTATCGCTCCCATATGAAGGGAATTCTTTTTAAATCAAATCAAATCAAACTTTATTTATATGGCACTTTTCATACTTTAAAGTAGCACAAAGTGCCTCACAGAAAATAAAAGCCAACAAAACAAAAACAAAACAAGATATGAACAACAAAGCTGCAAGCAGTCTCTGGTTTCTCCACATAGCCTTGTTCGGTCTCTGTATGAAATGTTAGTAATGTGAAGCCTGAGAGTGTTGGTGCAACATCATCACTGCTTATGTTGCTGTTTGAGGGTCTGAGTGCTTCTCGGCAGCTGAAAGGTTGCAAATGAATGTCTGCAAAGCGTTCAGCTACTCCACCTGCTGGCTAACCAGCAGCACAGCCTCCCACATGTCTGTACAAGGATATAGTGGTGTGGTTCCTGCACAGAGGAGGTGTCGGTGGAGTAGTGGGCTAGATCTATAACACAGAGCTGGATCAATGGAATGGATTTTTGCGAGTGATCCTGATGTGATTGTTTGCATCAAAAGGTTAAATTATATATTTACAAAGTGCTGAGAGGAGATTCAAAAAGATTGCAATATACTGTATATTGTTATACAACCTTAAAATATCACAATATTATTAATAGGCCATATCGCCCAGCCCTAAAATGCTTAATAACTTTTCACTGCACAGGTCTTTAGGTTGTCCTGACCAAATTTGAAGTCCATCAGATTAACAGTTCAAATACAGCATTAAAATGACTTCAAAAGGCACATTGAATTCAAAGTGGCCAACTTCCTGTTGGTTTCTGGGTTCACCAAGTTTCATTCATTTTAGAGACATGTCGGGGGAAGCTACGGAGTCATTTTGGCCCCGCCCCAGCACGAGGCCCCAAGAATATCACGTTTTTCACCAGTCCTGATACGTGTGCCAACCTTGAGATGTCAAGCATGACGCGGTCCTCAAATAGGCAATTCATTTAGTTAAATAATAGTTCTCGTTTCAACAGGGCTGCTGACGACTCGGTGGTCAGCCGTAAAATGAGTTTGTATACGTAAAATGACAGTTGATGAAGTCACTGGTGATGACAACCCACACCCACCAAACTCAC
This sequence comes from Eutrigla gurnardus, assembly GCF_963514095.1. Taxonomy (NCBI): domain Eukaryota; kingdom Metazoa; phylum Chordata; class Actinopteri; order Perciformes; family Triglidae; genus Eutrigla; species Eutrigla gurnardus. The sequence continues at coordinate 28,184,580 of NC_139926.1, forward strand.
ATTTAATACTACAGTTTCTTCAAATACTTGAAAAAATCAGTGGATTTCCCAGATATGTGTTGTGTTAATCCACATGAGCCTCTTCACATCTGCATGAATGAGATCCACCACACAGCTCTGAACACATGTCTTCTCTCCAGATGTGAAGATCAGCTGGTTCCACAAGGAGAAGGAGATAAAGCAGTCTGACTTCTTCAGGATGTCTCAGTTTGACGACAGCTGCCAGCTGGAGATCTCCAGGGTTTACCCTGAAGACGAGGGCGAGTACACCTGCATGGCCACCAACAACGCCGGGACTGCCTCCTGCTCCGCTACGCTCTCATTGGACGGTAAGTCTGTCAGCAGAGAGAATATCAACATACATTTCAGAGTCGTGGTAGGGCCACAGGTTCTATAACTTAGTGATATTTCAGAGTTGTGGTCGGGCCACAGGTTCTATAACTTAGTGATATTTCAGAGTCGTGGTGATGAGATGACTACAAATGGAACAAAAGCACACGAACCCAATGAACATGCTTCCTTTCAGGACAAAAACAAACGGTGGCCAGTCCTGCTGCGTCTCAGTGGCATGTCTCCACCAGCCTCACCAGTATAAAGAGACCTTTCATTGGCCAAAAGCCAGTTTTCATCCAGCCAATCACAAGCTGCATGGTGCCACACGGGGAGGTGGCGCGCTTTCATGCATGTGTGTCTGGCATGCCGAAGCCTGAGATAAGCTGGTTCCACAACCAGCAACCGGTTCAGCCCACCAAGAACGTGGTGTTTCACTTTGACGAGGAGGCGAGCGCTGCCGTGCTCATCATAGTCGATGCGTTCTCTGAGCATGCGGGTCAGTACACCTGCAGGGCCACCAACGCCGGTGGAGAGGACGCCTGCTCGGCCACGCTCACCATAACCCCAGAAGAAGGTAACATGTGGATCTATCAGCCAAATAAACCCTTCTCTTCCTGCAAGATTAATTTACCCTCCTCTTCATCGTCTCTAGACAAAACCCTTCAGGGGATGTCCCGAACCGGTCCGTGTGCTTCAAATACTCATATACTCGTCAAGTCGTTTTCACACAACACAATGTCATGTAAAGTCAATGCATTGGGCAGAGGCTCCTCCCACTGGAGAGAAGCTCCTCCCACACAGAGTAAAATATCCCAAGTTCATTGGTCATGAGGATCATGGGAGTTTCAATCAGCTAAATAGTTATAGTGACATCACATCCTGCCATGTGATGTTGAACATGAACACGTCCATCCTGAAACATTATATGATCCAGTTGAAATACTTCGGGACATCCCTCCTCATCGTATGACTCCTCCCACCTCCCCCTCCTCCACCCACCTCCTCCTCCCACCTCCTCCCACCTGTGTAACCTCCATCTTACAGGAAACTTAAACCCTTCTTTGTCTTATTTAATACCTGTTTGTCCACTTTGTTTCTTCCAGATGTGTTTGCATTGTTTGATTTAGATTTAGGTTGTCAAACTGTCCTTCCTCACAAACGTCCAGATTAAAAGATCCAGAGTGTGACAGACTACAGGGACTCAAATGTATTTGCTGTGTTTGGCCTTAGTGTTGAGTAACGCCACTGTTGAGTCGCCGTCCTGTCTGGGTTCATGACATCATCATGACATCATCCAGAGGTGCTCGGTGGATTTCACTAAGCTGGATTCACTGGATCCAGCAAGACCCACGTGGGCTGGTTCACCACAGCTGGAGGAACCAGAATAAAGTATTGATCTGTGATTTCATATCAATAACCAGATGAAAAGGATGCTGAAATAACTCCATCATGATGGTGATCAGTAAAAAGTGCTGAGTCATGCTTTGTTAGGTCTGTCTGCAAGACCACAAGATAACTACTGTTAAAACGCTGGTTTTCTGAATGGAGTCTGGTTGATGGTGCTAGGCTACGCTAACATTGTAGCTGCTCCATCAACACTCCATATAAGGTCATCTAGACATAAATACAGCAGAGACCTTGTTGTTTGGACCACAGACAGTCTCTGGTTCCTCCACATAGTCTGGTCTGGTCTCTGGACTAATGCGAGCTACTATCTAGACCTCTGGGGGACCACAGACAGTCTCTGGTTCCTCCACATAGTCTGGTCTGGTCTCTGGACTAATGTGGGCTACTATCTAGACCTCTGGGGGACCACAGACAGTCTCTGGTTCCTCCACATAGTCTGGTCTGGTCTCTGGACTAATGTGAGCTACTATCTAGACCTCTGGGGGACCACAGACAGTCTCTGTTTCCTCCACATAGTCTGGTCTCTGGACTAATGTGAGCTACTATCTAGACCTCTTGGGGACCACAGACGGTCTCTGGTTCCTCCACATAGTCTGGTCTGGTCTCTGGTCTATTGTGAGCTACTATCTAGACCTCTGGGGGACCACAGACAATCTCTGTTTCCTCCACATAGTCTGGTCTCTGGACTAATGTGAGCTACTATCTAGACCTCTGGGGGACCACAGACAGTCTCTAGTTCCTCCACATAGTCTGGTCTGGTCTCTGGACTAATGTGAGCTACTATAATAGACCTCTGGGGGACCACAGACAGTCTCTGGTTCCTCCACATAGTCTGTCTCTGGACTAATGTGAGCTACTTTCTAGACCTCTGGGGGACCACAGACAGTCTCTGGTTCCTCCACATAGTCTGGTCTCTGGACTAATGTGAGCTACTATCTAGACCTCTGGGGGACCACAGACAGTCTCTGGTTCCTCCACATAGTCTGGTCTGGTCTCTGGACTCATGTGAGCTACTATCTAGACCTCTGGGGGACCACAGACAGTCTCTGGTTCCTCCACATAGTCTGGTCTGGTCTGGTCTGGTCTCTGGTCTATTGTGAGCTACTATCTAGACCTCTGGGGGACCACAGACAATCTCTGGTTCCTCCACATAGTCTGGTCTCTGGACTAATGTGAGCTACTATCTAGACCTCTGGGGGACCACAGACAGTCTCTGGTTCCTCCACATAGTCTGGTCTGGTCTCTGGACTAATGTGAGCTACTATAATAGACCTCTGGGGGACCACAGACAGTCTCTGGTTCCTCCACATAGTCTGTCTCTGGACTAATGTGAGCTACTTTCTAGACCTCTGGGGGACCACAGACAGTCTCTGGTTCCTCCACATAGTCTGGTCTCTGGACTAATGTGAGCTACTATCTAGACCTCTGGGGGACCACAGACAGTCTCTGGTTCCTCCACATAGTCTGGTCTGGTCTCTGGACTCATGTGAGCTACTATCTAGACCTCTGGGGGACCACAGACAGTCTCTGGTTCCTCCACATAGTCTGGTCTGGTCACAAAAAGAACTATCAAACTATCACTTTTGCACTTAAGAATACACTTTTATTCTTCATTTTGATTAAATATGACCTGGTTTAAATTACTTTAATGGGTTCATCCTTTTGTTAAATTGAACTGTTTTAAATGTAAATTTAATTAATTGATGAACTTTGACGGAGCCCCCCCTCAGAAAGTAAATTGATTTGAGTTTGGAAATGACTTCGAAATGATTTCGAAATGACAAATTGAGAGAGGTGTAAACCCAGTTCCTCCTCATGGTAATGAATGTGAATTCAATGTGCTCCCAGTGATTTAATGTCTCCTCCTTCTTTCACAGTGACTCGTGTGAGAGAACAGATCGAAACCAAGATTGAGCAGGAAGTCAAAGGTAAGGTCACGTCACATTTATGACCACCGTCCATCACAAATATTTGTATTGCTCACGAGAATAGTGGAAATGGGGTAGTTCACCAGATTCCTGTTTGATTGTTTCACTTCGAAAGTAGCCCATCAGCAGGTGACTTTGATCCAAACTCTGAGTTATTGAAGGTGGTTTTAAAGTGAAGAAACTGTTGATAAAGTGGAGATGAAACCAGATGTGTTGATGCATGTGTTATATAGCTGTCCTGCATCCACAGACTGCTTTAAGAGTTTGTAAATATGTGATTAAGTTGAACTGCCCCTTTAAATGACTGTTGGATTTCCACAGTAGCATGTGATCTTTCTGTTCCTATGGTCTGTATTATTGTACCTGCTCTTGTTCTGATAATAATCATCATTTCCCCCAGGAGAGCACTGATAAAACTTGCTTGAACCAGTTTTTGACACTTGCGGTTTGCATCCAAAAGTTAATTTCGTTGGTTTGGCATGAAGGTTCTTCTGATCTATTCCCAGAAAAGGTGCAGCATATGTATCTTTTAAAGCTTCCTATTTTGAAATGCCCTTTAAAAGATATGGAAGTTCACTGCATCTGGAACTGATACCTTCCTCCTGCAAAATATTTCTTAGCCTGGCTTGCAGATAGTGGGATGTGATTCCTGTGGTTTGCACTAAATAACACCAGTAAACTATATTAGTTCGAATAAACGCCTTCTCACCTACTTTTACAGCTTCATTAGTCTAAATTTTGGAATATAAGAAATGAAGAGCTTTGCTTCTCATTGATACTTGTGCATCATTTATTTCCTCTGAAGTTTAAGGATTAGAAAGGGCGTTTATTCTCCTGTCTGCAAGTCAGGTAAGGAATATTATAGTATAAAGCAATTATCCAAAAGTAAAACAAGTGAATGTTAGCAACCCATCTTGGAAACATTATGGTTTTTTAAATGATAATAAAATAATTTGTTTTGAAGAAATTTCCACAGACGAAGGATCAAAACTTCCTGCAGGTTTCTAATAAAAAGAATCAAGTCTTGCGTTTATTCGAACAAATATGGTGAGTGAAATTATTTCTTATGGCATTGTGACTCCCAGCATGCATTTAATATTTCCTTTAATTTAAATCCTTTTCTCTCTTTTTACCCCTGGAGGCCGTGTTGTTTTGACCGTTGTCTGTTTCTGTTTGCAGAGCTATTTTATCATGAAGGCAAAGAAGGAACGCCGCACAACACCAGCACTCGACAGCTGAGAGGAGCCTTCTCTGACAATGAGGACTTTCTTGATCACGGTCTTGTGTCGGCCAATCGCTGCTCCAGCAGAACGTCCTCCATCAGCTCCTGGACGGAGAACATTAAACCTTCTTTCACCAAGAAAATCAAGTTCCAATCAGTCCTGGAAGGAGAACCAGTGGAGTTAAAGTGTAAACTGGTTGCATGTCCTCCGCCGACTATCCTATGGTTTCATAATAATAAAAATATCCCAAATGAGCGTAGACGTAGGATCTCCACTGATAGCAGAATGCAGCTGCACACTTCCAGTCTGGTTATCGATTGTATCAAAGAGAAGGACTCAGGCAGTTATAAGGTAATGGCGATAAACATGGAGGGTTCTGCTGAGTCCACAGCATCACTTTTGGTGTCACTGAGGGAAGAGAAGTCTGCAAACTTCCTGGGCTTTGTTAGACGCTCTGCCAGAGCGCATGAACGTATAGATACCATAGCAGAGCAGAGGAAAGAGAGGAAGATTAGGGTCGACCTCAGGTGTGTTGGGTCTCCATTTGACAAGATGTCCAAAGTTCATCAGGGAAGATCTCAATCTAAGAACGCTCTGGTTCGTACTGTATACTTCAGGTCTGGTTCCCATGCAAAAGAAAAGGAGGCAGAGAAAGAGTCCAAACGTTTGGAGACTGCATCTGAGCGTGCTCCATCCCCTCCCCCCATGTTTGACAGGTCTGGGCACTTTAATGACAGATACAGTGATATCTACTGTGACCGTCGCACCGGCGGTAGGTTCAGTGACAAATTTAGTGACAGATGCAGTGACAGATACAGCGAGAGATTCAGTGACACCGAGAGCCTTCACAATGAGGTGAGAACAAAACTTGTCACACTCCAAAAAGCTGTCAAACAGAAGAAGAGGCTTTCCATCTCCACCATGTCCTCATCTGAGTTTGAGTCTGAATCAGTTGCCAGTGAGTTGAGCTATGCGGATTATGTGGAGAAGCTCAGGGTCAAACCTGCCTCTCTGCCTGATGTCCGGCATTTCAATCGACCCTTTGATTTGGGGGAGAGTCATAGGGAGTTCCAAGGTAAAAGCTCAAACAGGGAGCCCTCTCATCCTCATATGAGGCATTCATTTGAGCCTCAGTCCAGAACTAGGGCCATTCAGGTCATGAAAGGTGGGTTGGTCGAAACACTGGTGCCAGAGACAGAAAGTAAATTAGGTGAAGATTATTCAGAGGTTAAAAAAATTGAGAGTTTCGTTGAATCTCGAGAAGATGCTAGATACAAGCAAACGATAAGTGAATGTCATGGTGCAGTTGCTGACCAAAAGGTGGAGGCTTCAAAACTTGAAGTTAAGCTATGTCGCCCTGAAGTCCAATACTCTGAAACATTAGCATACTCAAACATTACAGAGTACACTGAAAGAAGGGAATCTGTTAGAGTTGTGCCTTCTCAAGAGGAGGTATCTCTGGTGGAGTCACCCAGGCCCAAACCAGCCATGTCTCTCGGGGAGAAGTTCTTCAGTGAAGTAGTAACACCAGAAGGCATGGCAACAGCAGAAACCATTGATCCACATGAAGAGGAATGTGATGGGGATTCTTTGAGGGCTCAGTATGAGAAAAGCCTGGAAGCAGAGCGCATACAGTGTGAGGAAAAACTCCTTGCCCTGAGGATCAGGAAGTGGCAACAAGGGAGTAGGATGTCAGATGAGGAGGCATTTTACCCTGAAACGGATCTGCCCATTCCTGCAGAGATGCAGTACATGGAGCCCCCGGGGCACATTTACCGCCAGCAGGAAGTGATGGAGAAAAGGGCAACCATAGAAACTGAGGCCTTGCCCTCATCTTTCCATAAATCACCCAGAATGAAGACCAGGTCGTTAGATCCCGAAGGTTTGAATGTGTCATCTCCAAAATCAGCTGAAGTAAAAGCCACCACACAAGAACTGGAAATGTCTGCCAACTTTCTTATAAAGTCAGCCACAATGGAAGCCAAATCAGAAGAAATGGAATGTGAGGCACCACTCATGCTGGCACAAAAATCTCAGAGAATAAAAGCAAGAGCAGCAGAAGTGGAAGCAGAGTTGTCACCTAGAACCCTAGAAGTTGGGGGAGAGTCGAGGTTCCTTCGTAAAGCTTTAACACCAGAAGCAGTTGATCTGTATGAAAAGGAAAATGCTGGGGAGTCGTTAAGGACTCAGTATGAGAAGAGCCTGGAAGCTGAACGGATGCAGTTTGACGAAAAACTACCTGACCCAAGGATCACGAAATGGCAGCAAGATATGCAAATGTCAGAAGGGGAGACACCTGAAATGGATCTGTCCAGGCCGGTAGAAACACAGTACATGGCGCCTGATGGACACATTTACAAACCGCAGGAGGTGGTGGAGAAAAGAGGAACTGTAGACCATGTTACCATGCCAACCCCAACTAAAGTAAATGATACAGTAGAACAGGGAGCCACCTCTGCCCCCTTGCCAAAGACCAGAATGAAAACCAGACCAGGACAAATGGAAATTGAGGCAACAGTCTTGCTGGCACAAAAATCTTCACCCAGACTTAAAGCCAGAGCAGCAGCAGTGGAAGCCGGGTCTACACCAAGAACAAAAGCCAGAGCAGAGAAAATGTTGTTTGAGAAGACAATAGAGGAGCGTGAGCTCCAGCTGTCACGGGAGAATATCTCTGAGCTGAAGAATGAATGTGAGAAGTTTGTCAGTGAAGAGGAGGCCTTGACTCAGCGGATAATGAAGTGGCAACAAAATGTTCTGATGGAACAGGAGCAAGCGGGGAAGCCAGTGTCTGACTGGGTGGAGGGTTACTCCCAGATCCAGGCAGAGAGGACTGCTGAGGTTGGAAGAAATGTTGCAGAATCATTTCCACAGCCTACAGCAATTCACAGCAAGAAGACCTCCCCGGGAAAAACAGCCAAAGAGAAGTTCCTTTTAAGTGAGTCAGTTCCTGCTGAGTTTCAAGATCAGCAGGGTGCTCGCGAGGGTGAGCAGCTTACAGAGGGTCGTGAGACAAGGTTGCAGAGGGACAGCGAGTACTTTGTAAGCGAGGAGGAAGCCTTGGCTCAGCGCATCCTGAAATGGCAACAAGATGTTGTCGAACAAGAGGAAGTGGCTGAACTGGAGTCGGAGTGGGCTTTGGACGATCAAGGCAAACCGTCTAACTCCGGGTTGCTGTTTGAGTCCCATGCTTTTGACGGTGAACCCCATTGTGGTGGCATTTCTCCCAAAACCCAACCTAGTGACCTTTCACCTCCACATACAACTCCTGCTGGTGGAGCCTTATCAATAAAAAAAATATTGCCTGTTGGACATACCACTCCTCATGAGTCTTCATCCATCACAAGGCATTCCCCTACACATGCTAGTTTACCATATCATGTGGGGGAACGTGTGTACGATTTCAAATCTATTTCTCTAAATGATAGAATGGGTCTTGAAGCTTCATCAGTTCAGAGGTGCTCTCAAACCCAACTTGAGAGTGTGCCATTTGAGGGATATGAAGATGCTTCTTCCAGAGATGTTTCCTCTGTCAGGAGACACTCTCCATGCCATAGTCCACAGGAGAATCTGGGAGGAGAAATTGCAATGACTGTTGATAAATCAAGCAGACAATGCTTCCAATCAGAGCTAAGAGAGGGGAGAAGGATAAGAGACGAGATGGGATCTGGCAGAGAGAGTTGCCAATGGAGACAACAGAAGGATTTTGGAGGTGTAAGGAAAGAGGAAAGAATTGGCGATTCACCAACATCAAAACAGGGTGGTGAAATGTGTTCAGAAAGCCTTGAACTTGAACCTATAACAAAAGAAGAGAGGAGAGTCCAAGATGTGTCAAATTTGAAAGAGGGAATTTACCAAACTCAAGAGTTGAAGAGGATGAAAGAAGGGGATACATGTGCTGGAGGCTCTCGTCCAGTATTTGTAAAAGAAATATCTTCAGTGAAAGTAAAAATTGGTGAGATATCAGAGTTTACCTGCCAGTTCCTGGGTGACCCTCTACCAACAGTCACCTGGCTCAAAGATGGCCATCCATTAGCCCACAACCCTGACTATGACATCATGAGCAAATCTGACAAATCCATGCTCACTGTCTTTTATCCAACAACAGACCATGAGGGGACATACGACTGTGTCATAACCAATAAACATGGCAAAGCTATCTGCTCTGGCACTCTTGAAATCTCAGACAAAAATGTAGGTAGAAGGTCAGGGGCCACACAGGAAGTGGTTGTTATAGAGGAGCAAGACAAAGGGAAAGAAAACCAGGAGAGTGTGGTTGAAGCAGAAGTTGAGACCTACATGGATTCAGCAAAGGCAACACTACAGGTGCCTCAGGCGGTGATCTTCAGACACCACTGCTCAGATGAATCTTTTAGCTCCTCGCCTGTAGAAATTCGAATCACTGCTGCCACTCCTCTCCCTGAGATGAGAGAGGAAGTCAGTGAAGACAAACTCCAGGCTTTTACAGAGAAAGCCTCAGATATGCCAAGCAATGAGAGAGTGTCTCAGACTGGCAAACATATATTTACTTTCTCCTCTGATGTGGTTGGTGAAGCTCCTCACATGGTCAGCGAATTAGAGAATATCACCTGTTCTGAGGATGACACTGCTGCATTAGAGTGTGTAATAACAGGTCAACATGCCCCTGAAGTCACATGGTATTGTGATAACATTCGTCTTGAAATCATGGCCGGAAAATACAGAGTTGAGGTAGATGGTAATGTGTACAGGTTGTATATCAACAGTTTTACATACTCTGATGCTGGAGTGTACACGTGTGTTGCCAGAAATAATGTTGGAGAGGTTACAAGCATCTCTCATATTTCATGTCAAGTTGCAGAGCCTGTGCAGTTTTCTGAGGATGGTGGTTTTACTCCATCTGGGAGAGTGAGGAAGTGTCCTGTTGGTGTAACTGAGGATGTTCAAAAACCTGTCGTATTCCACAAAGCTGCCATCATTCACACTGAAGATGGGATTATTCAGAAAACAGACAAACCCCTGAGTTCACAAGCTCCATTGGCGGTGGGCAAAGCCCCAAAATCAAAAGCTGCCGTTTCGAGAGACCCTCCGACTATATCTGGATGTGGTCTGCCGGCTTCTGCAGCTATGATAAAAGTGTCTCAGATTAAACAAGCTTTTGAGTCAGACTCACCAGTTGGATTACTGGCATCTCCCTCTCCAGAAGAGCAAAGGAAGAAAACATTTTTCCCAGAGGAGTTTATACCTGCGGTGGCCATATCCCTTAACCAGGAGGAGCAAGTAGTTGAACCTGACACCATGCATGGAGATGGTGGTGATAGATTTGGTACTGCTACGACAGGAAATCCAGGTTCTCCCAAAGCTTCTTCTGTAGGACCAGATTTCCCTCCTGACACCATGCATGGAGATGGTGGTGATAGATTTGGTACTGCTACGACAGGAAATCCAGGTTCTCCCAAAGCTTCTCCTGTAGGACCAGATTTCCCTCCAACTATTCCTGCTTCAGAAAAATCAGTTTCTTCTCAAACTCCTGTAGCACCCAAATCTGTCTGTTCCAAGACATCCAGGGCCACCTTCTCTATGGAGGAAGACCAAAAGATCTCTGTGATACCTGGTGGTGTTGTAGAGGGAGCAGTTGTAGCAGAAAGCCATGGTAGAGTTAAACAGTTTGTGGAGGCAGTTCAGGAGTCTCCACACCTGGTCAGGCCTAAAGCACAGAAACCTGTTCCGTTTCAACCAATTGAGGCATGTGTAGTGGAAATGGTGAAGGCAGATACTGTGCATACATTTGACAGATCTAGCAGCTTTATTCCTTTCCAATCTGGAAAGGTTCCTGCATTAACATGCTCTGTTCAAACTTCAGCTCCAGCAGAATACTTTGTTAAGCCTAAAAATATTTCTGAATCTCTTAAACCTGAGAGACAAAGTGCAGCTATAGGGTCTTCCTTGATTCACGGTGAGGCTGAAGTTGTTGGTATGGTACTTGCTGGTGAGGAGCTGATATCAGTCCCAGAGCCATCTATGGACAGTGGTGTCTTCCTTAGTTTGCCTGAGTCCCAGGCCAACGTCACAGAAGTAGCAGAGGAAATGGCTGGTGATGCAGTTGAGTCTCATACACAAATCAAGGGTGCATATGAGAGGCTTCATGCCCATGTGAAGCCAGAACCTGAACTGCTTCTTGAAAAGCCTGAAGTAGACCACAGAGTACAATCAATAGGTGTTCCTGCGGATGCTACTGCTGAAGCACCTCAAAGTCTGGTCACATCTTTTCAGGAAAGAAGTAGTTTGGATAAGGCCTCAGCAGCTGAAGCTGGAGGAGCAGCAGCAGCAGTTGGCTCCATGGAGGAAGAGGAGGTCACTTTTGGTGCTGTGTATGACTATTATAACCCTCAGACAGACTGGGGAAGACCACTGTCCCCTGAGTCTGAGATGTCCATAGAGATTGGCAGCACTGTGAGTGAAGAGTTAGCTGAGGTAGCTGAGAGGTTCTACACCCCAGGCTCATCTACCGAGATCTCGCAGCCAATTGCACAGTCTTTCCACACTCCCAAGTCTCACATGTCCCTCCAGTCTCAAAGTCCTGATAGCCCTGGTGGATTTCTGACCCCTCAGGAATACCCATTCTCCCCTGTAGAACATAAGCGACCCTCGACAGGAGACTCCAGCGACAGATTCTTCTCACCAGTTCAGTTCATGACATCTCTTGGTGATGAGGGAATTGAAACAACCCCTGGGATATTTGTGGATGAGAATCAATACCTTACCAAGGGATTGGGGTCTTTAGGCTTGGCAGCCCTTCAGGAGAAAGTGCAGGGAATCCCTCCTGCCTTCCTCAAACCTCTCATTAAGAAAAGAGTGTTTGAAAATGAATCACTCAGTTTTTTTGCTGAGGTGTTTGGCCTACCTTCCCCTGAGGTGAAGTGGTTCTGCAACAAAACCCTGCTGGTGGAAGATGACAGAGTTAAAATGGAAAGAGACAGTGATAGCATTTCTCTAACAATTCACAACATCACAAAAGCTGACCAGGGAGAATACATCTGTGAGGCTGTGAACTATGTTGGGGAAGCCAGAAGTGTTGCTTTAGTGGTTGTTGTATCACAGGAACTGAGGTTTATGCCTGCCCCGCCTGCTGCCACCCATCAGCATGTGATGGAGTTTGATGTGGAAGAGGATGACTCTTCTTGTTCTGCTTCCCCTCAGGAGATTCTGCTTGAAGTAGAATTGGATGAAAATGAAGTGAAAGAATTTGAGAAACAGGTTAAAATTATTACCATTCCGGAGTACACAACCGACAACAAGAGCATGATCATATCTTTGGATGTGTTGCCGAGTATTTATGAGGAGGGCGCCGTGGACTTTATCACCCAGGAGCACGATGACTTGAAAATAGCTTTTGAGGTCACTGAGATGCCTCCAAGGTTCATCAATCCCATTTGTGACATGGAGACCCCTGAGGATACCACTGTCATGTTTGAGTGCTCACTCATGGGAATTCCATCTCCTATTGTGTCGTGGTTCAAAGGGGACAAAAAGATTCCTCACAATAACAAGAAATACTTTCACTCATCTGATGGAGACAACCACTTTCTGAAAGTCCTTAAAGTCACAACACCAGATAGTGGTGTGTACACCTGCAGGGCCATTAACATTGCTGGGGAGACTCTGTGTAGGGCCTCTCTGGTGGTGTTAAACGCCAAAGCTTTTTCAGGGAAGACCAGAGGCAGGGAGTTGACCGCTGTGTCTCTCGGAAGCGCCAAAATCCAGCCACAGAAGTTTGATTTGGTGGTTGGCAACACATCGTTTGAAAGCGAACAGGTGTCAGAAATTGAGCTTGAATTTGAGTTTGAGCAAGAAGCAGATGAGTCGCAGCGGGCGATCAGGCTGGTGGCCAAGAGCGACAACGAAATGAGCGAGCAGGGAGAGAAATATGTTAGTGTTAACTTTGATGTTTTTGCTGAACCAGCAAAAGATGACAAAATAGATTTCAAAGGGAAGTCTTCCGATATGTGTAGCTTTCAGTTCCAGGTCACGGAGACGTCCCCTAAATGTGTCATCCCGTTGACTAACGTAACAGCGGCGGTAGGGACCCCAGTTATCCTCCAGTGTCTGGTTAGTGGTAAGCCAAACCCCACCGCCGAGTGGTACAAAGATGGAGTCTGTGTGACAGACAGCAGGTGTATAATCCAAGAGAAAACTGCAGGCCATTTCAATCTGCTCATTACTAATGTGATCCAGAGTGATGCTGGAGAGTATAAATGCTTAATCCGGAACACAACTGGCTGCATTGAAACTACTGCGCTGCTCAAGGTGTTTTAGAGGTTGAAGTTTCTGGGGCTGGTTGCACAAAGATACATCTACTGTCCAGGTTCTTTTTCGTGTATGTTGCTGATTCTTGACCACTTTAAGGGGCTGTCACAGTGAGATGTTTCGCTAAAAGCACGTTGCCCGCAAAATAATTGTTTTCCTATAATTCAGCATTTCTCCTGCAGCATGCGTCATGTTTATATATCTTATTTTAGTCTAAAACGGTAGACAGTAAAACAATGTAAACCACTGTAAATGGTAAGAGAGGGGTGTGGTGTGGATCTCACATCAAATTTGCTACTTCCAAAAATTCCCATTTAAGAACAACTATTTTGCTCGAAGTTTGTTAAAGGCCCGTGTAGGCCTAGTCTTGTCATACATATGCACTGTTCAAGCAGAAACTTACGTTTTGTACTTAGAACTCAGATTTAAAATGCTTGTTTTCTGGATTGATCAGAGCTGGGCTTTGCTAACACTGAAGCGGCTCCATAAAGTTTCGTACGGTCTCTGTATGAAATGTTAGATACTATTGTAGAGCTCTGGGAGACCACAGACCGCTACGATATGTTTGGTCTCCATTTCTGATTCACTGACGAGTGACGGCACAAGGAGAATCTCAACGCTGATTGGCTTCGCCTCAGAGCGTCACATGCAAATTTTCCTCAGTCATGTCCCTTGTCGCTAATTCAACAAGTCACATCTTTGCATTGACTTTATATGTAATGACCTTGCGTGAATAATTCGTTTTGCATTTGGTGTGCCCCTTTAGAGTGGGAACCCTGTGAAAGGATGTTATTAATGGTTTTTAATTAGGATGAACTAGAATGGGATCATCAAGTATTTTGTTCAACGTACTTTGTCTTATGTGATCAGGATCTAACGTTGTTTAAGCAATTTAGTTTAAATAATCTTTGCGCAACAAACAGTGTGTAAATGTTGATTTTAAAATGCTTAACTTGTAAGAAAAAATGCGGTTTACTTTGTGTTTTTGTGCAAACAATTGTTTTATTTAAATTTTTGGTGGGGAAATCTTGTTTGTTTGTTTTGTTGTCGGGTAAAACTTTAAATGTGAGCTGCTTTAACATTAATGATGACATCATGAAGCACTGTCTTTACAGCTTACTGATGATAAACTACAATGTTGTGTTTTATTGAAAGTCGAGCAGCTCAAAGAAAAATGTTACCCGTCAGTTTTTATCATCATGCTGTAAACATCAGTTTACAATACAGGAAATAAAAACTACAAATAGTAATATTAGGAGTGTGTGCGTGTGTGTGAAGCAAACGTCCCATATACACAACGCTTTTATAGATAATTGACAATTTTAGATATTTTCTTTGTTCAATTTATTAGAATGTGTTTGTGCGAAAAATATATTTAATTATCCATATAAGAAGAGAATTTAATTAAGTTCATGTATCACAAATAATTATCAGTGCTGGGAATGTTATCAGTAAATCAGGACACATTTTTAAAAATAAGTTTAATTCATAATGCCAGCATGGTGACAGAAAGCAATAGTTCTAAAGTAGCATATCTTTAGCAGTGAAATGCAAGATACATGCAAGTAAAAACTAAAGAAAACAAACACGTGACATATATATGCCTAAAGTAACCTGGGTTTTGTGCAAAATTTACTAAAATTAAAAATAATTCTGGAATGAAAAAGTCAAGCAGTCATCGTATCAAAGTCAATCTGGAAACTATCAAGAATATACTGTCATAATGCTCACTTGAAATGATTCACTTCATTGTTGCGTTTGTGATTTTAAAATTGTGTTGCCGTATTTTTTTCATCAAGCAAACTCGTAATTAGAGGAGTAAACATTTTAAAAATTGATAATACTGTGAAACCTTTTAAAATGTTTAATATGTGTTGATGTCTTGTAAATATGTGTAATTTCGGAGTGTATGAGTTGTATTTACCAATAAAATAATGAAATTAAAGACAATCTGGCATTGAGGAAGAAGTTCATGGTCAATATTGTACAGACGCCAGGTTTGTCTTGGAGTTTATATATTAAAACCTTTGATGATTTAAAATTAGAGTCTGATGGTGTTTTTCAAACAAGTTACAATGTCCATTTGCCAACACACAAATTTACAGCCAAAATGCAGGTGTCAAAAACTATCCCAGTATCAAAACATAAACTGATTCTGACGTGTGTGTTTGTGTGTACTCACTCATATATAAATGTGAGTATATACACACATTTAAATATGAGTGAGTATATAGTGTATATCTATACATATGTATACGTACGTATGTAGTAGGGCTGCCTTTTCTTAATTAAGAAATTTGGGATCTTTGTACACTAACAGTTCATATTGATCAATGACTTTTAGTTGACTAAGAGTTTCTGTGGTCATGGACAATCCTAATATTTTTAATTAAATGTTAGTATTATATTGTTTGTGTTGTGGATATTGTTATCAGTCTTGCTCAATATTTCCTAACAGAGCGTTGTAGCACCACCATCACCACCACGGAAGAACAAGAGGAAACCTTCTACACTGGTGTCCAGTTACCACAGAAAACTAAAACACTTGAACTCAAGCCAGAGTCCAAACGTTACTCTTCCTCTTTAGAGAAGAAAAAAGAAAAGCCAGTTTTCCTTAGCCAGCTAGCCCCAGCAGTTGTAACTGCTGGCGACACAGCCAGGTTTACTGTCAAAGTGTCCGGCCTTCCAAAGCCTACTGTCCAATGGTTTCACAGCGGAAAAGTGATCAAGAGTTCCTCCATTTACAAGCTAATAGAGGAGAAGGAGGAGTACTCATTAGTAATCACCCAGGTCACAACAGAGTATGAGGGCGAGTACTCCTGCACCGCCACCAACAGATTTGGTCAGACAACATGCACCACAAACCTCAAGGTGAAGAAGCCTGATGTTAGCCAGGCAGAGAAATGGGTTGAGAAGATGTTTAAGGTCACAGGTCAACCTCCGACTTTCACCATTCAGATCCAACCTGTGAGGTGCTCGGAAGGAGACAAGGTTTCTTTTAATTACAAAACCAGTGGTGATCCAATCCCTGAGGTGAAATGGTTCAAGGGGGCTTTCCAGATCCAGCAAAGTAGAAACTGTATTGTTACAGATAACTCAGATGGATCTGGCATCGTCAATATTAAGAGCATAAAACAGGAAGACAGTGGGCTGTATACGTGTAAGGCATCCAACCAGTTTGGAGAGGCATCTAGTAGTGCAGAACTTGTTGTTTTCAGAGAATCGGTCTCTGTTTCTCACAAACTGGAGCAGCTGGTTCAGAAGAAAAGCTATAAGGTGTCAATGACGGAGCAAGCAACAGAGTCTCGCTTGTACCAGGTCAGCCTCCCAGGCCAGGACAGAGCCAGGTCAGATCAGATGGTCTACACCATCGGCACTGAAGACCGCCAGATAATTCCCAGTGAGCAGGTGGGCTCCCTTAGAGAACTAGAAATCTCTGCTGCCACGATTCATTGCGAGCAGCTGACCCACCAGGCGGCAGTACTTCAGTCTCATGAGATGGAGGAGAGGGTGTCTGTGGTTCCCACTCACCCACCTCAAGTCTCAGCTGTTCCTGTGAAACAGCTTCATACCGCTGCATTTACGTCATCTGTTGAAGAGAGTCAGGACCTCACAGAGCAGCACTGTGATCGCATTCAAAGCCCTGAACTCATTGAGCTTCAGGCCGCTAAAGAAAAGAGGTTGATGGTGATGTCAGCTATTGCTGAGGAGCTCACCCCTCTTTCTACTGTTGGCACAGGGGATCTGGCTGACAGGAAGTCTGCTAATGTCAGGCCCACTTCAGAACATAAACATCTAGTCAGTGGGCATCAAGTTGAGTCAATACTGCCCATGCTAAAAGAGGAGTCTCAGGTTATCCCCAAACCACAGGAGGAAAAAGGTTATAAGGTTAAAGAGGGGGTTAAGATTTTATACTCAGCCCAGTCTGCAGAGAAACAGGTGCTTGCAGAGGGCCACACAACTGAACTGGCAACAGCAGACTGTGCTGTCAAGTCTTCTGTAGGGAAAGAACAACACCGACCTATCCTGGCCTCAGTCAGCGAGTCTAAACATACTCTTTCCATGGATAGTAAGTTCTCCATGCAGAGGCCCACTGAGGAGACAGCCCATCTCTGTAAGGACAGAATGATGAAGGTAGCTCTAACTGCTGAAGAGAAGCAAATGCTGCAGGCTGAACCCACTCAGCTGCTCCCAAGTCTGGACAGTGCCATGTCCATCCAGTCACAGGTAGAAGGGGAGCAGTTGTTGCACCTGCAGGTTATCACAGACCAGGACCTCCTTCCATCTGAGAAGAGCTTCATCTGTGAGAAACCAGCACTAGAGCAAGCAGGAGCCAGGAAAAGTCCCACTCTGCTTCACACCGTCAGCCAGGATGAGCAGAAGACAGCAGTCTATGAGGACACGTCAGAGTTTGAGGCCAAGGCAAGCACCCTGACCATCCAGCCCCAGAAGGAGGCCCCTATACTGCTGCACCTCCAGTCATCCCAACCTGTGGAGGCGCTACACAAAGAGGGTATTCTCACAATTGAGAAGCTTGACCAGCAGGTGGCGGTGCAGAAACAAGAAAAGACCAGGAGTCATGCAGCAACCTCGGAAGAGAGAAGCAAGCTCACGGCAGATTATCACACGGAGCTGGATTTATCTGTGACTGGTATTCAGTCTCAGCTTCTAACAGAGCCCAGGCCTCAAAACATCCTCCAGCTCTCCTTCCAGCCCTTGCAGCTGCCAAAGGAGACGCCAGTTACCTCTGATGCCAAGCAACAGAGAGCTTTGGTGCAGAAGGAGGATCGCCTAAATGTGATGCATGTCACCAGTGTGGTAGACAGTCAGGCCTTGGAGGAGGGTCACACTGAGAGTCTTACAGCTCTGGATAAATTCATCTGCAAGATGGCTATAGAGCCAAAACTTCCCACCAAGCCAATCCAGATTGAGGAGAAGGAGTTCTCCACTGAGAGTAGTGTCCTTCTAGAGGCAGCAGAACAGGACTTTGCTGTTCAGATCCAGGAGGGCCAGTCAGTCAGGCAGTCAATAGTGATGGACGAGAAGCAAGTGCTGACTGGAGAGCTCTCTCAGGAGATCACCAAGTCTGTGTCCACTAAAGTCCTAGTCACCACACAGCCAAAATTGGCCCTCATGGTATCAGAATCCAAAGACAGCACACCTCTTCCCAAAGAGATGATGTTTGTGATTCAGATCCCTAAACCATTCAGTCTGAATATACGGCATCAGCTCAGAGATGCTCTTCAGTCTGCCGTGGCCAGCGACCAGTCAGTGTTACTGGCTGACGTCGTAGGACGGTTACAGGCTGTAGAAGTACAGGAAGTCAAGGTTCAAAAGGAGCCCAAGCGGGCTTTGTTTACGTACCTGATCACAACAACAGGTTCCCCCATGGAGATCACTCTGGCCTTTGAGGGTAAATACCCTCAGACAGCTGACCTCAGGACTGAACTCCAGGCAGCTTTCCACTCCATTGTGTACCAGGAAGGCCACATTCTTACCTCAGAACAGCCCGGCATGATGCAGCTCGACAAACCTCAAAGGGCGCAGGTCACCTCGGCCAGCTCTAAGCAAATGCTGTCATCCATTGTAGAGACTGTGAGTGCGGCAGAGAGCGCAGTGGATTTCACTGCTGTTACATCTCAGGCTGCTGCACTAAAGACAGAGTCTAAAATGGCAGTTGAATGTGCTGTAGCTGAGCAACAGGTTGTGGTACAGGAATCTCAGGCCACTAAGATGGAGCAGTCCATCTCATCCCAGATCAAACTTTCTGAGTCTCACATGTCTTTTGAGCAGTCAGTGCAGGTATCAAGGCAGGAAGTGAGGTCAGTAACATTGAAAACCAGAGAGAAAGATGTAGGAGCCTCTATTGTTACCAGCACCCTGCCTCTCACCACCTTCCCCACTGAACAGCAGGTGGATGGCAGCATTCAGAAGGAGCACAGGGAGGAGATCTTTAAAGAGAAGGTCACAGTATCCAGACCAGAACAGAGAGAATACCCTGTAATAGTAACCTCCCTCTTAGACTTGTCCATCAATGAAGACAGTAATGTAATTTTTTGCACCACTATTAAGAACGTCTTAAAGGTAAACTGGTTTTTTGATGGAAAATTGGTGAAATCTGGCAAAGAGTTCAAGTGTTCCAAAGACCACGACACATACACATTGGTTATCAACAAAGTTGTCAAGGAGAGGCATCAAGGAGAATATGTTTGTGAGGCTGAGAATGAAGCTGGCAGGACTACAACATCTTCAAGACTCACTGTGGTCGCAAGAGGTTTGACAACAGGATATATATCATTCATTCATTCACTTCCTCTGAGAATGACTAATCGTTCACGTCAATTTGGTTAATTAAAGACTTGGTTCATTTCATAGCTCAGCATGAACACCCTGCGCACTGGATGGTACTAACTCACCATGTCACTTTTTGTTCCACATCGTTCTGTGGTTAAATATTACCTAAAGACCAGGACTGCCACAGCCATGCAAGTTTAGCTTGTAGTAGATCAGCATCTTGCTATAATGGTTGTCATGATCCTGGCCTTCGGGTAACCTTCATGAGCTGTGTCCCAATTTGGCGAAGGATGCAGCCTTCATAGTCTACATGAGCTGTGAACCAGCTGTTGTTGCTCCCATCTCGTAAAGAGCATATAAGAGGTAACAGCATTATCTGATCAAAATGGAGTCAAAGATCATATTTGATTCTTTTCATTTCATATTCTAATGGAAGAGATGCTACATGATATATTTTAGGCCAAGAGAATTTATTCTGCTGCTGATCCTCGTAGACGCCATGTTGGTTAAAATCCTGTCATCAAGGATCCATCAGTTGGATCCTCCCAATCAGAAAATAAGGCCACATTTCTGGGCTGCATTTGAAGGAGTCTTTGAAATGGGACCATCTTGTCTCAGCTGCTAGGAAGCATTCAGTCCTCAGATGAACATCAAAAGGCTGTTCGCTGAATTGGGATACAGCTAAAGTCTCTCCATGGTCACCTTGGCATGTCTGTGTCAGCAGGTTCCTATGTTTTAAACTCATGGTCTGTCTCATTCCTTTAGGTCCATTCTTTCCACAATGTTGCATGCTTTCAGGGCTTCAACTTGACCATGCTTCATCTTTCACAAACTCTTTGTTTCTTATCTTTTAGCCTGAACCCTAGCCCCATGAGAACCATGTGCAATGTTATCACCTTTTTGTGAATCCATGGGGCTAAAGTTCTTGCTACTTTTCTCCTCCACAGTCACTCCTGTGTCCACCATTGTTTTACATTCCACCATTTATTTTCCTGTTGTTTTTTTGGCAAGAATTGAATAGATTCTCTGACATGTACATTTTTGTCTGTGTGCCTCAGTGCCACCTGTCTTTAGGCAGAAAATCACACCTCTGGAGATAAACATCGGCGGTCACGCCAAGTTCGAATGTGAAATTGAGGATGCTCCAAGTGTGACCTTCAAATGGTACAAGTCTGGCATTGAGATCAAACAGAGTGAGAAGTACAGGATCCTCAGCCACCATGCCGGTTCCTCCCTAGAGCTCCTCAACCCGATCAAAGCTGACAGCAGCGACTACACCTGTAAGGCTTCAAACCAGCATGGCACCGACAGCTGCACCTCCTCACTCGTCGTAACTGGTAAGGTCCCAGTGGGAGTTTTTTTTGCTTTTCTTTTTTAAGTATTGCTTTACAAATGTATCTGTTTGAGAGAGAGAGAATTATATTTTGCAAAGTGTTTTCCCTGAATCACTATTGTGCAATGTGGAAGTGATGATATGTCGGCAAGATATAATGATGTGGAGGATTTCTCATGTTTAAAGTCCCATCGATCACAAAGTTGAGATTGCGCAGGTTATTTTTGATGTTGATGAATTATTTGTATGTTCTACCTGCTTTCCATAGAAATGTACCCGCCAGTATTTGTATCAAAACCAGACCCAAAGACTTTATATGTGGGCAAACGAGCTGTGTTCGAGTGCTCCCTCACTGGATCCTCACCCATGGAAGTTGTCTGGCACAAGGACAACATAGCCATTTCCTCTGAAGGGAACTATGTTATGAAATGTGAGAAGAACAAGTATTCTCTTCACATTAAAAGTCTTGAGCTGACTGACCAGGGAGTGTACCTGTGCAAGGCCTCCAACAGTGTTGGCACTGCTACATTTACCACAGAGCTCAGGGTTATCCCCAAGCCCAGCTTTGTTAGGACCTTTCAGCCAGCGTCAGCTGCTGTCAATGACCCACTGAGGCTGGAGTGCCAGGTGGACGAGGACACTGGTGTAACCGTTACCTGGACCAGGGACGGCAAAAAAGTCCACCAGAGTATGGAGTGTAAACTGTCCTTTGAGGACAAGGTGGCTGTTGTTGACATAGCCAAGTCCAAAGTTAAGGACTCTGGGAAATATGTTTGCACGGCCACGAATGAGGCTGGGAGCTCATCCTATGAGGGCATGGTAACAGTGCAAGGTAAGATCTTAGAGACGATCTTTCCGATTGCTTTGATGAAACAATGACTGAGTGGATTATTGCTGACAATTACCAGCTGAAACTAACACTATGCTGCTCTATCTTCTTGTCATTTCTTTATCACACTTTTCTTTCTTGGTTGTTTTCTTTTATTCTGTCTGTCTTTGGACAATGATCTTTTGAACTAAACACTGCTTTCAGAACCCCCTTCCTTTGTTAAGAAAATGGAACCAAAGATTATATGGAAACAAGGTATAACTACACGCTTACAGTGCTCTGTAAAAGGATCCCCTGAACTTCGTATCCACTGGTTCTGGAATGAGAGAGAGCTTGGTGATGGAGACAAATACAAAATCTCTTTCAAGAATGGAGTTGCCTCTTTGGAAATAGTGAACCTCCTGGTGACAGACAGTGGGAGTTACACCTGTGAGGTGTCAAATAATGCCGGCAGCGAGAGCTGTAGCACCCTTATAGTTGTTAAAGGTTTGTCACTTCTTGCATTTACGTTACACTCACTGTTCAGGAAACATTTGGTATTAACTGCATGCTTACCTTTTTGACACCCAGAGCCACCGTCCATTAGAAAAGAGCTGCAGACAATAGAGGCGGTGAAGGGAGCAGCGACACAGCTGGAATGTGAGATCACAGGAACAGCTCCTTTTGAAGTCAGCTGGTTGAAAAATAAGAAAGCAGTGACCTCCAGTGATCAGAAATATAGAATAATCATCCAAGATACCTTGTCAAGGCTGGAGATTCAGACCTTTGAAAGTGCAGATGTTGGAGATTTTCAGTGTGTCATATCCAACGATGTGGGGAAAGTCATCACAAAGGCCGTAGCTAAACTTAAAGGTTGGTAAACCAGAGTTGAACAGAACTGTGGTTTAATCTGGTGCTTCACACTCAGTTAATAACTCTTGAACTGTTTTTGTAGAGCCACCAATGTTCTCAAAACGGGTTGAGACTGCTACAGCAGTGTTGGGAAATACGGTCAAACTCCAGGGAACCATTAAGGGTTCAGCTCCCATCTCTGTTAAATGGATGAAAGACTGTGAAATACTGAGAGATGATGATCCAAACATCAAGATGGTGTTCGAGAACAATGTTGCTAGCTTGTCGATAACAACAGTGGCCATTAGCCATGGTGGCAAGTATTTGTGCCAAGCTGAGAATGAGGCTGGCCAACAAAAATGTGAAGCTACTTTGACTGTGCAAGGTCAGTCTTTGATGATATTTGGTGTATCTACTCTTGTGTTGAAACTCTTGTATCTTAATAATTTAATAACTCTGTCTTATCCCAGAACCTGCCAGAATTATAGAACCTGCAGAGTCCATTAGTGTGACTGCAGGCGATTCTGCCACGCTGGAGTGCACCATTACTGGAAGCCCAGACCTGAAAGTGAAGTGGTTTAAAGATGGAAAGGAAATGATCAGTGGCCGCAAATACAAGATGAGTCTGAAAGACAATGTTGCCTCCATGAAGATTCTTACGACGGAAAGAGGAGACACTTCAGAGTACAAGATGGAGGTGTCGAATAAAGTGGGGAAAGACCAGTGCACATGCTCAGTCACCATCTTAGGTTCGCTCCTGGTTTCTGCTTCTTCAACATTAACAAACTCTTTTTACTAATACTTCCAAAACCTGTAGTTGTTGGTAACGTATGAACACATTTTGACACACATTTGGGGATTTACAGTAAAGTCTTATAAATGAACATTTGGAATGGACTACTTTGTTAAGTGTCATCTGCTTTTAGATTTTAGCGGAGTGATTCTTTTAGAAACAATGTGAAATTGTGTTAATGCATGAGATGTTTTCTCTTCAACAACCAGATCGGATAATGCCTCCATCTTTCACCAAGTCCTTGAAGAGAGTCGACGGTAATGTTGATAACGACATCTCCATTGATTGTAAAGTATCTGGGTCCCAACCCATGACCATAGCTTGGTTCAAAGATGACCAGGAGGTCACGTCTGGATCCAAATTCCAACCAGAAATAAAAGACAGCTCTGCTACACTAAGAATTATACGGCTGGTCAAAGCCGACTCTGGAGTTTACAAATGCAGAGCTACCAACTCAGCCGGTTTTAAGGAAACCAGTGGCACGCTCTATGTCAAAGGTTGTGAATTCTTGGCTTAAATTGTGCCTCTATATTTTGTGTACAATCCTTCCTTTATTTCATGCTAACATGAAATACAATCTTTGTTTTGTGTATGGCATGTAGAGCCCCCAGTGTTCACAGTGAAACCAGAAAACCATGATGTCATACCAGGAACCACGTTTTCCTTCAGAACCACCTTCACTGGAACAGCTCCTTTAGCTGTGAAGTGGTTCAGAGAGGAGAAAGAGATCACAACGGGAGGCACATATTTCATAAAGAAAGATGCCTCTTCAAGCTCTTTGGAGCTTCATTCTGTCAAACCCAGTGACTCTGCTAAATACACATGTCAAGTGTCCAATGATGCTGGGAAGGCCGACAGCACTGCTGTCCTCTTTGTGAAAGGTGACCGTCTTCAGTATTGTGTGCAGCTGCATGCACATGTGTTAACATTAATATCTCTTTTGCTGCTAACATAATGTCTTTTGACTTATAATGAATTTGAACCTCTTCTCAGAGCCTCCTGTGTTTGTGAGGAAACTTGAGGCAACCAAGCTCATCACCAGTGGCAACTCCGCCAAGCTTGAGTGCAAAGTGACAGGCAGCCCCGTCATCACTTTTAAATGGTTCAAGGATGAGATGGAGATCAGCTCCGGTCCTAAATACACAATGTATTTGAATGACGTAGTGGCATCTCTGGAAATAGTCAACTGTGCCGTCGAGGATAGTGGAGCTTATGTCTGTGTGGCATCCAGCGAAGCTGGAAGTGACCGCTGCAGCAGCACAGTTACAGTCAAAGGTTGGATTCAGAGGCTTATTTTACTACCATTTGATGCTTTAATTGTGAAGAAGTTTAGCTTTTCTTTGCTCCAAATGACAAATCATCAGCATTTACCCTGTTGAGGCGCCGTGCCCCGGTAGACAAGGACATTTATGAGAACCACTGGTGAAACTAAAATGGGCTGTGGCCTTTCTATAGGGTAAACACTGAGGATATTTTAAGAAGTCATTCAGTGAATACATTTTCAACTTCACAGTAAAATTTCAGTGAATTCTTTGTCTCACTTGTGTAATGCGCTGAAACATCTGCTGTTCTCTTCTAGAGCCACCGCTGTTTGTGCGTAGCCTTGAGCCCAAAGATGTGGTGAAAGGTTCTGAGATGATGCTTGAGAGCCAAGTCTCTGGTTCCGCCCCTTTCACTGTGTCATGTTATAAAAACACCAAGTTGATTCGGAATGACAAGAGACACAGGATCACTGTGAAAGACGACCTGATAGCCCTGCAGGTGCTGGCAGTCGAGGCAGGAGATGTCGGCTTGTACCAGTGTACTGTTGAGAATGAAGTGGGAAGCACCTCCTGTGATTGTCAAGTAACACTTAAAGGTTGGTTTAGATGCTTTGGATTTGGCTTTAAATCAACATTTCTGCTGCCATACCTATATTTGGCCTTGCAGAGCTTCATCCTTATCCGGCAGCATTCTGTGGGCATTTGCTTAAGGCCGCTTTTGTACTTGACAGATACAGCAATGTTGTCAAGTTATTTCTTTCATATAGCTGCAAATTAAAAATTGTCTGAAAATTACAATCTGTAAAAAACACTGATCACTATCCATAGGCCCTCAATTTGACAAGAAAAAAGCCTTAAAAAAATCACACATGGGAAGAGCAACTAAGCTTGAGGGCTTTTAAGATGGTCAGTCAATTTATGTTTAAATTTGAGGATGGAAGTAGATCTGCCAAACCAGATATTATTATTTCACTATGGATAATTTAAATTTCTCTCTTGGATCAGAAGTTTGGACATGCAGCCATTCACCCTCTGAACACTCACCAAAGCTCTCTGATTTTTCCAAAATGTGTCAAGCTCAGCTGATCCTTTTTAGAAGGTTTTCAGACCTAACTCTCATAGACAACACTGAGCTTGTGGGATGAAGTTTGGCTTTGTGAGGCCAATATTTAGTAGAGAAACCAATAATATGTTTATCAAATGTTTCCTTGTAGAACCACCATCATTTGTGAGAAGGCTTGAAGACCTCAGTTCCTTGGTTGGCTGCAAGGTTCATCTGCAGTGCACTTTGAAGGGCTCTGAGCCCATGAATGTGTCCTGGACCAAAGAGAACCATGAGCTCAAAGAGGCTGAGGACATTCAGATTACATATGAGAACAACACGGCTCAGCTGTACTTCACCAACTTACATAGCAAACATGGTGGCAAATACTCTTGCCAGGCACAGAATCAGGCCGGGAGCAAGATTTGCTCTGCAGTGTTGACCGTCAAAGGTTAGTTAAGATACTCGAGAACTTGAAGAATTTGAAATTGAACTTTATCCAATGATACATTCAGGAAATCCTTATCAACTCATGAAGTTACACGTTTATAAGTTTGCTAAGAGGGAGTTTCCCTCAAGTGGTTCCCAAAGTTTATGAATTCTAACTGCAGTGGGAGGCTGCTGTCCAGTCTGGTTTTGTTTAGTTACACTATCCGACACATTGATGCCAAAGATGTACTTGACTTCAGTTTAACTGTCTGACAGAGATTGTGGGCCATTGAGCTTCATTACCCCAGCTAGCTGGGTTCAACCAATTAGCATGCTACAACTGGTGCACTGCCAAAACTTTCTGGGTAAGGCACTCCAGGATTTTTCTTGTGTGTGTGCGAGACAGTGGCATAGCAAACCGAATGTCTTGTACTTAACGTAGCTATACAAATAGAGATATTGTTACACCTCTACAACAGAAACGTGGGAAATAACTGTTTGTCTCCTGATTATTTTATGAGTTGATAAGGACCCAATGCATCTTTGGACTCTTTAGTCTTTTGTTAGTCATCAGTTAACAAAAGACATTAGATTTGAAAATTCTTTGCTGACTGTTTTGTTTGACATCTCAGAGCCAGCTAAGATCACAGAGGAGGCCAGGTCTATCAGTGTGACTCAGGGGGATACAGCAACACTGGAAGCCAGGTTCTCAGGCACCAAACCACTGAAGGCCAGATGGATAAACGCTGGCAAGGAGCTGACCTCAGGCCAGAGATATAAAGTGCATGGTACTGACAGCAGCTCTGTGCTCAAGATTATTAAAACTGAGAAAGGTGACAGTGGTGACTACACCTTTGAGGTTTCGAATGATGTTGGTCAAAGTTCTTGCGAGGCCACACTCATCATCCTCGGTCAGTACTTAATGTGCACACTAGAACATGAAATTAGTTTAGTTTAATTACGTCTTAATTTTAACAATGCATCTCACCTCGTTTTCCTTCCATGTATGTTAGATCAAATATTTCCACCATCTTTTACAAGAAAACTGAAGCAGACGGAAGGTATCAAAGGATCGTTTGCACATCTGGAGTGTCTTTTATCCGGCTCCCTGCCGATAACCATACAATGGTACAAAGATGAGAAAGAGATCCAGACTGATGACAAACACAAAAGCACATTCTTTGAGAATGTTGCTTTTCTGGAAATCTCTAATCTTGACAGTAAAGACAGCGGCAGCTACACCTGCATCGCTAAAAACAAAGCAGGAACCGTCCAGTGTTCTGGGACCTTGTTTGTTAAAGGTTAGAACATTTTGTGATTGTGGTTTTTATCTGTAGGTGGATGTTTCAAGTCAAAGGATCTTTGCTATATGTGCAGCTTTTACAAACATGCTTCCATTTTTTCTCTTCCAGAACCACCATACATTCTTGAAAAGCCTGAGTCCCTTAATGTTTTGCCTGGCTCCAAAGTCCAGTTCAATGTTCTGGTCTCTGGCACGCCACCACTGACCACCAAATGGTTTAAAAACAAGAAAGAGATTTTATCCAGTGTCGACTGCTCCGTGGTCAAAGACAACACGTCAAGCTCACTGGAGCTCTTCTTTGCCAAAACCTCCGATTCTGGAGAATACATCTGTGAAATACAGAATGATGTTGGCTCCACTTCTTGCCAGGCAACGCTCTTTGTTAAAGGTTGTCATTCTTTACCTCAAACTGAGTAATATTTCTCCATCCATCTGTTCTCATGGGTTCTTCCTTTCCATTGACTTAATGCTAATCCTCCACTTTTTGATGGGAGTATTCATTTCAAAGTTTGTAGCGTTTTCATTTGAACTTGTATAGATATATACTGTATAGAGTTGAAGGGGTCGGGCCTTTGATGATACACGAAGAAAAAGAGCACCTCAATAGAGAAGCTAAGTCCCGCCCCTTCCTGTCCCCCCCATGGGATCTTATTTTGGATAAAATATCCACGGTGGTCAACAGGGAGAGACATAATGTTTTGATCCCATTTGAATTGTAATATGAACTACACGTGTGATGATTGTCAATTTAAAAGATAATATTTCACCAACATTGAGGTCAGTGGCATCTCTGTCTGTGTGTTCGGTACCAGGATGTAACATTACTCAACAGGTCGCCTCCTTCTTTCTCTTCCTGCTGATAAAGAGTCGCTGGATAAAACACATCAGCTAAGATAACGTTACATTAGTGACTAAACGGAGATAAATTAGCTAACTAGCTAGCAAGACTAGGAGCTAATGGCTGTGTTGGCGATGTACGTTGTGAGACCAGAGATGTAGTTCACTGAGCAGTTTCACACTAAACTAAATGATAACACAACAAACCTACGACACTCTGAGACTTTTGGACCTGAAACATTTTCTGTTAAACTGACAAACATCACATGTGGAATTCAGGGAATAATTCAAATGAGATCAAGATATTTGGCTCCCATGGTGTATACTGGAAGGAGCAGGACTTGGCTACTATAAAGGCTTACAGAAACTGAATTCTCTGAATCATGATATTGTTTCAGACTCTCACCAAAAAGTTAAATAAAGAATTGGACAAAAGGAGGAAATAAAGTGAAGAATTATCTTGGGAAACAAATATGGCTAATAATTGTTGTTTTGGATTTTCAGGATGTTCACAATGGAAGTGTTATATAAAAGCAACATTTGGATAGAAACATTGTTAAGTTAACACAGAATCGGATGGTCATATCTGTCTTATTTTGTTTCTTAGAACCCCCTAAGTTCACAAGAACCCCAGCTCGTGTGTCTGTGGTCCGTCCCGGTCAGAGTAAAGTCTTTGAGTGCCAGGTGACCGGCACACCTGAGATAGACATCTACTGGTTCAAGGATGGCTCTGAGATCAGCCCCAGTGACAGATACAAGATGGCCTTTGTTAACTCTGTGGCCACTCTGGAAGTCTGTGGGGCCGATACCAAAGACAGTGGGCTTTACTACTGCGAGGCTCGCAATGAAGCTGGCAGTGAGAGCTGCAGCATGGAGCTCAAGGTCAAAGGTTAGTTGTGTATGTCACAAGACATGGTGCTCATTGGGCAGAATCAGTCCTGTCAACAATACAGGATTAGAGGCAGCAGTTTCCCAAACACTCCAAAGGATACCTATCCTAGATGATCTGCCTTCTGCTAGAAAAAAACTGATTGTCAATAAGGATGTCAGTGCAAAATATGTTGCTTTCGATAGGTAACTACAACAATGCGCGACATATAAGAGGCACTTTCCTTTTACTTTGGCTCTGATATTTGTTCTAAAGTCTGATCAAATGAGCCAATCAGATGTCATTGATGTGTTGATTCTGAATTTAAACCTTTCCAATAGTCTGGCTTTGTGTGTGTGTGTGTGTGTCCAGCCGTGTTGCTTGGCACCACAGTTCTCATCATAGAAATGTCTTGTGGTTTTCCTCAGATAAACTGAAGATGATGGATGGTTCATTGTTAACATCCTTAATTGGCTTTAATTTCAGTTGAAAGTTTTAGTGTTTGATCCTCAAAAAAGATTATTTTGAATTGAGAATCACCATACCTTAAAAAAAGTAATTTTCCATAAACTAGCTGGCTCAACCTAATGGACCTTAAACAGTTAAAATTCTGTCTCAAACCAGCTTAACAATTTCTGGGAAACTGTACAGATATAGCCTGTCTGCACCATAAAATGTTTAGAAATGAACTAACTGTTGAGAAACAGGTAGGTGACAGTTTGTTCTCTCTCGTCTCAGAGCCACCATCGTTCATTAAAGTGCTGGCTCCCGCTGTGGTTGTGTTGGGCTCCAGTGCCTATTTAGACTGTGTGGTCGCTGGGACTGGTCCGTTTGAGTTAACATGGCACAAAGACGCAAAGGAGATCAAACCCAGTGCTAAACACAGCTTCTCCAAGACAAATGGCTCTATGAGTCTAGAAGTGCACAAGTGTGACGCTGTAGATGTCGGTGAATACCAGTGTACTGTTACTAACGAAGTGGGAAGCTGTACTTGTAAGACTACGCTAAACCTCAAAGGTTGGTCTAATTAGAATTACAAATCCACATTTGTTTATCTTTTGGGATGCTTATTACTGTTTCCTTTTAACATGCATTGGTTGTCTCATAGAACCACCAACATTTACCAAGAGGATTGAGAACATGGCCACTGTTCTGGGAAAAATTGCAGAGTTTCAGTGTGTTGTGGAGGGTTCACCCACTCTCTCTGTACAGTGGCAAAAAGATGAAAACTGGATTTTGGAGGATCCACAGATTGAGAGAACATTTGAGAACAATGTGGCGACTCTCAAGATTCCTTCCTGCGAAGTGACTCACAGTGGGAAATACACTTGCCAGGTGGTAAACGAGGCCGGGCGGGATAAGTGCTTTGCCACCCTGATGGTGCAAGGTATACTTGTGCTTAATCATAGCTATCAAATCTTTCCACGGCCCTGACTTTTTTTGAAACTTCATGCATTTGTTTTACTTTTGTATTGTAGAGCCTCCTCAGATCACAGAGAAACCTGAAGTGATAAAGGTTACAGTCGGAGATCCAGTCAGTCTGGACTGTAAGGTGACAGGTTCCCCAGAGCTCAAAGTGAAATGGATGAAAGATGGCAGGGAGCTTCAGTCCATCAGGCAGCACAAACTGATCTTTGAGAACAACATCAGCAGTCTGAAGGTTCAATCCGCTCAGAAAGCAGATGAAGGGGAGTACGTCTTTGAGGTGGAAAACCACATAAGCAGCTGCACCTGCAAAGTCAAATTGATCATATTAGGTTGGTGTAAAAAAAAACCCCATCAAACTCCTGAAGTGACACGTTGAATAATGTCTAATTACTTTCTTATTGTCTTTTGGTAACAGAACAAGTAATTGCCCCAAGCTTCATCAAACCCCTGGTAGACATGCACGAGATATTGGGCTCCTTTGTTCAGATATGTTGCAAAATCTGTGGTTCCCTTCCTATCTCTGTGGAATGGCAAAAAGACGGGACCAGAATCTCTAGCGGTGTAAAACACAAACTCATCCAGCAAGACAATTGTGTGTCCATTGAGCTTGAGCAGCTAGAGAGATCTGATGCAGGATCCTACTCTTGCAAATTGTCCAACACAGCAGGAAGTTGTGAATGCACTGGATCCCTCATGGTTAAAGGTTAGACAGTGATCGCCAGTGTGATTGATTGGTAAATCTAAGGTGAGTACTTCTTTAACGCCGTCCGTCTTGTTCCCTTCAGAACCCCCCACCTTTGTGACGATGCCCGAGTCCCAGGCGGCTGTACCAAATGGCACTGTACGCTTCAAAGGCACATTTAAGGGGACGCCTCCTTTCTCTGTGAAATGGTTCAGGGATGACTCAGAGCTCATGACTGGGCCCACTTGTTTTACGGGGATGGAGGGCCTGTCTTGTTTCTTAGAACTCTATTCAGTGGGCATTGCCTACAGTGGAGTTTACTCTTGCCAAGTCAGCAACGATGCTGGCTCTGTACGCTGTAGTGCAGACTTGACAGTCAAAGGTTGGACTTGCATCTTTTAAATCAATTCTTCATGGCTGTATTTGTGTCACATCTGCATCGCTGGTGAAAATTAGTCATTCTCTGTCACATTTATTCAATAGCCTTTTCCCTGCTGCAGCTTCACAACAAGAACATAGCACAGTTTGTTGCCTTTGCGATGCATTTTCCACAACCATTCTGTCTCTGCTACTAACCAAGTGTTGTCCGCTCACCCCCTGCCTTTTGTAGCAATAAGTGTTCCCACATCTCCCAGCAGCTAATATGTCTGTATTTTGGCTTTCCAGAACCACCAGAGTTTGTGTTGAAACTCCCTGCCGTTAAGTTTACGAAGCAGGGGGATTCACTCCGCCTGGAGTGCAAAGTCAGTGGCACAGCCCCTCTGAAAGTGACCTGGTACAAACATGACACTAAGGTCACGGACGGAGGCAACTACAGGACATTGTTTGTTGACTCAGTAGCAGTTCTGGAACTGCTCTGCACCAGCTTTGATGATGATGGCGTTTACACCTGTGAAGCTCAGAATGATGCTGGCAGTGTCAGCTGCAGTACCACACTTACCGTTAAAGGTCAGCAGATCCCTGACATCCTGTTTATCATTTATTAATCATGGTCTGATGCACTGACTGTTCAGTGTCTTGCTTAAAGCTGGAATGCGTAACATCTCTATATCCATCCATTATGTTTGAGTATTGTCTTACAACTTGGAGACTCATCCCTTGACACTTGATAATGCAATTAAAACAAGCTGGAACCTTTTATGTCCAGCTGGATACACAATACCTCAGCCATTTTAGCTGTGGTTCCAAAAACATTCCACATTTAATCCACTATCTTTGTTGTACGTCAACAAATTTCCACAACGACTCTCTCTTAGATGTCACTAATTTCCACAGTCTGCCCCTTTAAGCTGTAGCTTTATCATCCTTCAAAATCAACAGTGTAGTTTCAGTGCTCTTCCACGCCTCCATCTGGACTGTAGCTCCAACATCTTTTATCAAATATCTGCCACTTTAGCAACAGTTGCAACATATTCAGCAATTCTGCCTTTTCAGCTCATCCTTACTCAACCACTCAGCCATGTTACCTGTAGTCGGAACGGTAGTTCCTTTCCCAATAAATACGCCGTGGTAGTGTAGTTCCAAACAGTCCCATAAGTACACTTCTTTAGTTGTAGTGCCTTGATCCTTCCACAACAATTCTGCCATCACAGCTCTTCTCAGTGGAGTTCCATCAAATGTCTACAACAACAGCTTTATTTTAGCTCCAACAGCCTTCTATTTGTATCCATCATGTTAGCTCCATCAAACACTCAGAAGTCCACCATCAAGACTACAGTCCCAACGGATTCAACATCAATTATACCATCTTAGCTGTAGTTTAAACTAATTCTACAGGTCTGCCCTTTTAGTTGTAGCTCCATCATTCTTAAAAAATAATTCACAACTCCACCTTGACTGTAGCTCCAATATTTTATCTCCAAAATCTGCCATTTTAGCAGCACATAAGTCTTCTTTTTCTTTTCAAATCTGTAGTTCCATTATCCTGCAACAACAACTCTGCTGTCTCAGCTTAACTGTTCTTCCAGCAAACAACTCATTCATGTTAACTGTTATTCCACTGAGCACTCACAAGTCCGCCATCAGGACTGTAGATTCAGCATCCTCTCCTTCCACAAAAATCCAACCCCCTTAGCTTTAGTTCCAACAAACATCCTCAACAACTCCTCTGTCTTGTCTCCGAGTGCGACATCAAATAAAATGTTACGGGTTTCAGCTTTAAGGTTTTGCCATGGCTTAGTTTCCCATGTTGGCTTCTTTAACAGTTTGCTGATCTTTTTTTAGACCCCCCATCTTTTGTGAAAATACCTCAGCCTGTTGAGGGGCTGAAGGGTAAGGACGTGAGTCTGTACTGCGAGATGAGCGGTACAGCTCCGTTCCAGATCACCTGGTTCAAAGACAGGAAGCCTCTGATGGAGAGCAGAAAGTTTAAGATGGTGAGCGAGGGCAGCTCAGCCACGCTGCATGTCATTGGGATAGAGCCCTCGGATGTCGGCGAATATGAGTGCAAAGTGTCAAACAGTGTAGGAAGTGACAACTGCCAGACGTCAGTTAAACTCAGAGGTCAGTAGAAACTGAAAATCACAACATTAGATTTTCAAGTTACTTTGTCACCCTGCTGACTTTCCCCTTCTGCGCTGTTTTTCTCCTCTCTTCAGAGCCGCCGTCGTTTGTGAAGAAACTGTCAAACATGACGGTGATACTGGGAGAGGAGGTGACCCTTGTGGCCACTGTTAAAGGCTCTGAACCCATTACTGTGTCCTGGGTTCAAGACAAGGATCACATTCTCAGGGACGGTGACAACAGGAAAATCACCTTTGAGAACAACCAAGTCGCTATTAAAGTCTTTAAGACTGACGCATCCACAGCAGGCAAATACACCTGCCAACTCAGAAACGATGCTGGGAGTGTGGAGTGTTTCGCTAACTTGACTGTTCTAGGTTTGTAATCATATAATTCTCTCTTTCTCTTGCAGTTTTTTTCCATTCTCTCTCTCCTGCAGGTTTGATTAAGAACATGTTCTGCTTCTTTTGTTGCTTCCAGAACCTGCTAAGATAGTGGACAAGCCTGAAACTCTGAGCGTGACGGCAGGCGACATGGCCGCCCTGGAGGTTAAAGTGTGTGGAACGCCAGAGCTGTACCCGAAGTGGTTTAAGGATGGCGTTGAGCTGGCCTCCGGCAGGAAATACAAGATTTCCTTTTCTCAGATGATTTCCAGCCTGAATGTTCTCTCTGCTGAGAAAGTGGACTCAGGAGAATATACATTTGAGGTCATGAATGAGGTCGGGAAGGACCTGAGTAAAATTAATCTCACGGTTTTAGGTTGGTATCCACTTCCTGCTTGGTCTTTGGTGACTGGGGCTTATAATACATGTCAATATGATACCTGAGACTTGGTTACAATTCCAAAATATCTCCTTCCTCTCTTTTTTAAAAATCTATTTTATATTACTTTGAGAAATGTAAACATAGATTTCTACTAACAGTGATGTTGGAGACCACTTCAAATGCATACTAAATATATGAATCACAACCGTTACAGACAAAATATGTTGATATGCATATGTTTGGATCGGGAGAGAAGCCAGAGTCTCATTAAAGCCTCAGGCCTTTTCTCTCTTTACTGAGAAACTAATTCATCAGAACTTTATAAAACCTGCTGAATCAGTGGTGTTGACTAATTATCTGCTGATAGGAGGATGAGCTTTCCTACACTGGGACCAGTGAGTGGATGAAGCATTAAGCTGTTCAGTTCTACTCAATTACTTGTTAGCTAGCTAGTTCATTAGATAGTTTGCTAGCCAGCTTGCCAATTTCATGCTACAGTTACAGAAGATAAAAACAGCAAATAAATTGCTGGACTGGTCTACATTACTTTAACATGGAGCTGGACTAAACTGTTTTTAATTTACCCTTCATTATGGACCTTTACTATGCTAATTGATAATGCCAATCTCTAGCATGCTAGCTATTGTTATGATTATGGTTAGCTAAGTGTTGTAAATATAATACAATAATACATAGCAGGATGCAAGCAGTAGAGGGCAGTGTTAACTATAAACATACTATTAATATGTATAACATAATATGTAGAATTGAATGACTTTGACCCTAAATGTCATGATTTGGACCTGAAACAACCAGTAACACTACAAATACCAGATACATTGGATTACAGCTCAATGGAGTGGTTTTACTAACTCAATACACAACTTACACAGTAAACCAAGAATCCCCATTCAGTGTTAACATACATTTTATTTTTTACTGCCCATGACTAATTCAAATGAATCCTCTGCAGATACATTTTGGGTAAATAACATACACATTCTTGTACATTTTGATTAAAAATGAGTTTATAAATATGAGAGGACATTTTGTGTTTGCCTTGGCCGTACCCAGCCAACGGCAGTACATTTCCACTGGTCTTCATCCTGATCTATCACTGTCCTCCGATTCTCCCCAACAGATAAGATCATCCCACCAACGTTCTCCAGGAAGCTGAAGGATTCTAATACAGTCATTGCAGCAGCTGGAGAGCTGGAGTGCAAAGTGTCAGGCTCCCCACCTTTCACCATCTCATGGTACCACGATGGAGAGGAGATCGAGAGCGGACCCAACTATGACATTTCCTTCAGTAACAACAGCTGCCTGCTCAGAGTGTCCACGTTGAAGCTGTCTGACTCTGGACTCTATAAATGTAAAGCTGTCAACAAGGCCGGATCCAGTGAAACCACGGCTGCCCTGGTCGTCAGAGGTCAGCAACAACACACTATTAATTATAACGCATCAGAGGCTATAAGACCACCAGCTGTCCTGTGAGAACCACACATCTCCTGTTTTCAGCTTTGTGACGATGCATTTTCCAGCTGATCCAAGAGGCTTTTTAAGGACTTGATTTAGATTGTTTAGAATTTTCAATTCCTCCTTCAGTTAATCACAAACTTTCAACATGAACACATCTGTAATTACAAGGTTTCATCTGGACAAGAAGTGATCAAATGAACTATAAATGTAGTAAAAAGTACAATATTTCCCTCTGATCTGTAATGGAAGGGGCGTATGAAGTGCTCAAGTAAAGTAAAAGTACCTTAAATGTGTACTTGTAAATGTACTTAATTACTTTCCACCACTGATTACTGGTTAATATAACCTCACATGCACAGAACATTCTGATCAAATACAATTAAAATGAAATCAGTTAAAAATTCCTGTTTAATTTTGTCGATATATTAGAGTCACAGGCTTTTATTCCGTAAATCTGAAATTCTGTCATCAGCCATAAAATAAAAATGAGGCTCTGAATGATAAATGAACAAACCTTCAGATTACAGATAGTGATGAAAGTGTGGTGGATGTGATGATGCTGAAGTGGAGATTTCTTGTTCAAAGTCTGAGAAAAATCTCTTTCGAGAAAACAATAAAGATATGGATTGTATGTTTTAGAAGCCACTGCATCCACCATGTTTGACACGTCCCTGTCCCCTGATGTGTCCCCCAGAACCTCCATCCTTCGTGGTGCCGCCACAGCCGGTGGAGGCCATGCCTGGCTCAGATGTGAATTTCTCAGCCATGGTGAAAGGCAGCACCCCCCTCAAACTGAAGTGGTTCAGAGGAACTAAGGAGATCCAATCTGGACAGGGGTGCAGTTTCTCCCTGAAGGACAACCAGGTCCTTTTAGAGCTCTTCAAAGTGGACAGGTCTCACGCTGGAGAGTACACCTGTCAGATCATTAATGACGCAGGAAAGGAGAGCTGCCCCGTCAACCTCACCGTCAAAGGTCAGTCTGACATCACCATTATACAGTATAATAGATAGGTTTGTCTTCTGATAACGTCCTCATTCTGAACTGTGCTTTGTGTCCCTCAGAGCCGGCAGCCTTCTCTAAGAAGCTGAAGGATGTGTCTGTGGAGAAAGGCAAAGCGTTAACACTGGAGTGTTCATACAAGGGAACTCCTAAAATCACAGTGACCTGGTCCAAAGATGGCCAGCAGATCTTTGCTTCTTACAAGTACAACATCACGACGACGGAGAACTCCTGCATCCTCGAGTGTCTGAGCACCGACGACAAGGAGGCGGCAGGAAGATACTCCTGTCAGGTGTCCAACGATGCTGGAGAGGACACGTGTGATGCAGTCGTGTGCATCCTGGGTTCGTTCACTGATCATCACTCAGCTACTGTTGCCTGTTTAAATGAGAATTAAATATTATTTAACATTAAAGTGGTACATTTATGAGAAATAATCTTAATCTCTAGTCTGATGAGTTTGATCCAGCACTGCAACATTTCTCTCGTAAATGTGCTACTTTAATTGTAGATAATATAATATGTTTTCTTGTAAATATCCAAGAAATTGTTATCATAAATTAACCACTTTAAATGCACACGGTATGAAACATGGTCGAACTTAAGGTTTTTATTCATGTGTTTAAGAGTTCTTCGTATTTATGAGTTTGGCACTTCGTATTTATGAGTTTGGTACTTCTTATTAATGAGTTTGGTACTTCATGTTATTGAGTTAGGTATCTCTATTTATGAGTTTAGTACTTCCAATTAATGAGTTGGATGGGGTCAGGGGTATTATACAGACCCTGGGTCGGGTAGTGGATTAGGGTTAGGGTAAGGATAAAACCCTGCTTCTTCTTAATGACATTGGTGTTTCTAATTAATGAGGTTGGTGCTTCTACTTAATGAGGTTGGAGCTCCTGCTTAATGACATTGATGCTTCTAATTAATGAGGTTGGAGCTCCTGCTTAACGACATTGATGCTTCTAATTAATGAGGTTGGAGCTTCTACTTAATGAGGTTGTTGCTTCTAATTAATGAGGGTGGAGCTTCTACTTAATGAGGTTGGTGCTTCTAATTAATGAGGTTGGTGCTTCTAGTTAATGAGGCTGGTAGTCCTCCACTAAACTGCACAGAGGTCATCCCACTTCCTCCCTCCTTGAAAAGTTAAACAAACTTACCTCTGACCAGATGGTCTGTGCAGTCCTTCCAGATGGCTTCACCCAGATTGTTTATCCTATTTCTTGTCACCACAGAGCCACCATACTTCTTGGAGTCCCTGGAGCCCATGGAGGTGACATCAGGGGATGGCGTATGTCTCAAGTGTCAAATTGCGGGCACTCCAGAGATCAAGGTGTCTTGGTTCAAGGCCGATGGTAAAGTCAGGTCTAGTCCCACCTGTAAATTGGAGTACAGGAAGGGCGTGGCCTGTCTGAAGCTCAGCAAAGCCACCAAGGCTGACATCGGAGAGTACACCTGCAAGGCAGAGAATCAGATAGGCTCTGCCTCCTCCACCTGCAGACTCAATGTGCTAGGTGAGCACCTGACTCCTGCCATCCACGCCACATTCACATCTGTGTTTTTTAAAGATCACTGTCAGCTCCTAAATATTATTTACATGCAGCATCAGTAACATAATATTTCAATTTTAGATCTACAAATGTTTGATTTGTATTTGTAGCTTCATGTTTTGTTAAAATGACAATGTGAGATGTCAGAATGAACACTGGTCAAACCTCATGCCCCGAAGCACTTCGCTCGCACTTTTACTTCAGCTGGCCGGCTGGTACCACCATCACTAAAATCAAACAAATGTCGCTCAGCAAAGATTCAGATCCAGACTCTTCTCTGTTCTGGTCCTCAGTGGTGGAACGAACTCCCGACCAATGTCAGGACAGCAGAGTCATTGGCCATCTTCTGAAAAAGGCTCAAAACTTACCTGTTCAGACTTCACCTCGACTCTGCATAGCATGACCCACTTCTATGTTCTTACCTGTAGCACTTTGATCATAGCACTGTTTTATTTAAGGTTTATTTGCTGAACAGCTACTACTTTACTCAGACAAGGACCAAACACTTGATCTGTTGTGGGTTCTTTTCTTTCCACAATTGTAAGTCACTTTGGACAAAAGTGTCTGCTAAATGCTGTAAATGTAAATGAAAGTAACCTTCGTCCATCTTTGGCTCCTCCAGAGGCCAAAACACCGCCGTCCTTCCCAAAGAAGATCATTAGCCTGCAGCAAACGGAGGGTCTGCCGGTTCGCTTCGAGTGCCGCATCGCCGGCTCGTCACCCGTCGAGGTGTCGTGGCTGAGAGATGGCGAGCCTGTGAGGCAAGGAGACGAGTTCTCCATGCTATACGATGACAACACGGCTGTGCTGGAGATCGGCTGCAGCGAGATGAGGCATTCTGGGGAATACACCTGCGTTGCCACCAACAGCGTGGGCTCAGCTTCCTGCAGAGCCAAACTCACACTGCAAGGTCTGAACCATGTGGTGATGTTGATTCAGTGACTGACGTTAATATTTAGATGGAAGATAATGAAGAATTGTACAGGTAGCATTGTTGGATCCGGAGCTCTGCTAAGCTAGTTAGCGTTAGACTTTAGTTGTATATTTGAAATACACTTAAACAGAGCAAAACATTAACAACTACGTTAAAAATATCTGTTTTGTTAATAACAAGTTAAAAAAAGCATAATGACATAAAAATGATCATATTTCAGATTATCATACTAAAGCTTAACATTACAGTTGTGTAGATAC
Organism: Eutrigla gurnardus; assembly: GCF_963514095.1. Taxonomy (NCBI): domain Eukaryota; kingdom Metazoa; phylum Chordata; class Actinopteri; order Perciformes; family Triglidae; genus Eutrigla; species Eutrigla gurnardus. The sequence goes on from NC_139926.1 coordinate 28,224,175, forward strand.
CTGACTCCACAGCAGCAGCTGATATAAGAGTGATCATAATAATAAAGCAGAAGTAGTGCCATAATAATAATAGAAATATGAAAAAAAGTAAGAATCTTTTCAGTGGTTGTTGAGCAGGTCCATGGCAGCAGGTACAACCATGGTCCAGGTCTAACTATGTAACCATGGAAACCTGCAAGGAGAAAGGATAAAGACTGGTGGGAAGAAGTCAAGTTAGTAACGAGTATTAATGTGGAATGACTGATCCAGAGGGAGAGGAGGAGAGGGGAGCTCAGTGTACCAGTCTAGACCTATAGCAGTTATAACTAAGGGCTGGTTTAAGACAAACCTGAGCCAGCCCTATGTATACACGTTATCAGAGAGGAATCTTAAATTAAACGATCACTAACAAAACAATCAATATCTGATGGGGCAGGTAACATTGAACTGAGTGTAACCTCAGTTAAATAGTTAAAGACCCTGAACATGAGGTTGAGGCTCTCGTTTCGCATAAAACCACAGTGAGATGTTGACTGAATGTTTTCTTGTCTCATCTTCCCCGTCATTGACTGCAGAACCAAGATACCCGCCATTCTTTGACAGGAAGTTGTCACCACAGGACGTGACGGTGGGTGAAAGCATTGAGCTGGAGTGTCACATGACTGGCTCTGCCCCCATTAAAGTCACATGGTCCAAAGACCACAAAGATATTCGCACTGGGGGGAATTATAAGATGAGTTGTGTGGACAACACAGCCCACCTGTCTATCCTGAAGGCAGACAAAGGAGACATGGGGAGATACTTCTGCCACGCCTCTAACGACATGGGGAAGGACTCATGTTCGTCTGACGTCACTGTCAAAGGTAGTGACCCGGGCCTCTCTCCTGGAACCCTTGGGGAATTTCTTTGTTAGAAATCAAACTGCCTGTCCTCTCCGTAACTTTCTCCTCTTGTTCTCAGAGCGTAAAAACCCTCCAGTGTTCACCAAGAAGCCGTCCGAGCATATGGAGGACATGGAAGGAAAACTGGTGAAGATCGAGGGCCGAGTGTCTGGCTCACAGCCCATGTCAGTCAGCTGGTTCAAAGACAATGCAGAGATCTCCAGTTCCAACAAATATGACATTAGCTTCAAGAGCAACGTGGCCGTGCTGTGCATCAAAAGCAGCCAAGTGACGGACAGTGGAAGGTACCGCTGCCAAGCCTCCAACGACGCTGGACAAACTTCCTGTGACGTTACCGTGGGGATCTCAGGTGACACCAGGAACTTAATATACATTATTATATATATTTTATATTTATTCCCTCATTTATTCAGGATTTATTTCATGAGCATATTCATTTATTTTTATTTATAAATAAAACATTAAGATGAACTATTCCTTTATTAGTCCCATGGTGGCGACATTTGCAGTATTACAAAAGCAGAGGAGAAAGAACAATAAGACATCTGTTAAAATATTAATTAATTATAAATTGAATAAAATGGGTAAAAAAATTAAATGGATTGAATATAATAAATAAGTCAATATACAGATATATTTATAAGCAATAAAAAACGAAACCGCTCAAAAAAATAAGGGAACACATAAATAATCAAAAGTAATTATTCAAGTTTTCAGGAACATTCTGGAACATTTATTGGAGAAAGACAAAACACAAACAAACAGTCTCAAAAATCACACAATTTTGGTAAACATGGCCAAACATGTAACACTGGTCTAGTCCATTAAGTGACTTGGTATTGGCCTGTGCTGATGACATTTTGAGCAGTGTCGTATATTATAATGGATCAGTGAAATGAAACCGTCTAGTCTGTCCTGCAGAGTCCAAGAAGCCTCCTGTGTTCGACGTCCCTCTCAAACCGCTGACTGTCGACGAAGGCGGCAGGTTGAGTCTCAGATGTCACGTGTGTGGTTCTCCTCCACTGAAAATCCAGTGGATGAAGGACAGGAAGGACCTAACGTCTGCAGGAAGCACCAGGATCAGCTTCTCTGATGGGACGGCCTGTTTGGAGATCAGCCCCACCTCACGACACGATGCTGGCGATTACCTCTGCAAGGCCACCAACGACGGCGGCAGCGAGTTCTGCAAAGCCAAAGTCACTGTCAAAGGTAAAAAACCAACTGTGTGGTGTGAATGGTGTAAACTCAAATTCAGTTTGATACGTTTCCATTATAGAGGGTGTATCAGATCAGATACAGTAACTGATACCCGACGTTTTGGGGGAAATATGTTTTCCATTTCCCATTTGGCGTTTCCCTTTCTTATTGCCATTCTTTACAATTTAGGCTTTCAGTTTGAGCATTTTCATTTCAGCTTTTGCATTTTAAATTTATCTTTTCTCATTGTAATTGTGCATCTTAAATTATTACATTTTCAGACCACATTTTAAATTTGCTATTTTAGTTTACTTTTTCATTGTAAGTTTAATTGTGGCCTGTTTATCAGTGTTGGGCAAGTTACTTCAAAAGCGTAATGCATTATTTATTACTTGTTACTGTCATTTCAAAGTAATTAGTTACATTACAATATTACTGTCTTTGAATTGTAAGGCATTACACTACTTTTACATTACTTTTGCATTACTTTTCGCCCAAATAAAAGGAAATATGTTTTTTTTGTTCTCAATAGATCTTCTTGTGTTCAATGCAGCTCATTACACAGCAGGATGTGATGTTTTTCGCTTCAAAATAAAAGAACGAAAAACGGAAAATGACTCGTATCCCGTTATTCGTTTTAAAAACGGAAAACGAGAAACGGAAAACGACTCGTTAACTGATGTTAGATATTGTGTTCATCAATGGGATTCGGGGATGAAATAAGAGGGCCATTTTTCATTCCAGATTTGCCGTACGTCTTTTTTAATGACCCGGAAGGCGGAGTGTTATGCTGCGAAATTACCTGAAAGCCTACCTGAGACATTTAGGGGAGCTCTAAAACACTGTTCATAAACGCTCTGACAGCATCTGACGCTCGCGTTTTGAAATAAACCTACTGTTTTAAACTCGCACCTAAAGCGTTATGACGCGGACATAAAAGCGGTTCAAAACCGACGGGGAGAATCGGAGCCCCCGCCTTCGCCGCCTCCCCTCAGCTGTTGATCCTCGGTGTGACTGCCGGGGTCGGCTGCGCTCTGACCGACCGGGAGCTGCTCCGTGAGTCGGTGTCCAGCTCATGGAGCCTGCTAACTACAGCGCTTAATTAACATAGTGTAGAGTCACACGGACCGGCTTTCACACTTTTCCAAAAGTGGAGCGTATGCCCATCTCACGATCGCGAATGTAGAGTCAATTGATTTCGGGATTAAAATGCATTGTAACGTGCGTTACTGTGATTTGTACCGAGTAAAATATTACCAGTTTTCTTTTTGTAATGCCTTACATTACCGCGTTACAGCAAAACGTAATGCAGTACAGTAATGCATTACTTTTGTAACGCGTTACTCCCAACACTGCTGATTATTTCTAGGAGTGGAGATAATACTAATGTTTATACATTTCCCCCCCTTTTTAATCATGCACAAACCCTCCATAGAACTTCAGCTGCTATAATATTTCTTTAAAAAATTGTGTCCAAAGTACAAACATTCAACAAAGCACAAAAAAGCACTGCTGTATGTATTATAGAGCACTGGTGTAGTATGGATTATAGAGCACTGCTGAATTATAGAGCACTACTATATGTATTATAGAGCACTGGTGTATGTATTATAGAGCACTGCTGTATTATAGAGCATTGCTGTATTATAGAGCATTGGGGATGTATGTATTATAGAGCACTGCTGTATGTGTTATAGAGCACTGCTGTATTATAGAGCACTGCTATATGTATTATAGAGCACTGCTGTATATATTATAGAGCATTGCTGTATTATAGAGCACTGCTATATGTATTATAGAGCACTGGTGTATGTGTTATAGAGCACTGCTCTATGTATTATAGAGCACTGCTATATGTATTATAGAGCACTGGTGTATGTATTATAGAGCACTGCTGTATGTATTATAGAGCATCGCTGTATTATAGAGCACTGCTATATATATTATAGAGCACTGGTGTATGTATTATAGAGCACTGCTATATGTATTATAGAGCACTTGTGTATGTATTATAGAGCATTGCTGTATTATAGAGCACTGCTATATGTGTTATAGAGCACTGCTGTATGTATTAAAGAGCACCGGTCTTGTATGTATTATAGAGCATTGCTGTATTATAGAGCACTGCTATATGTGTTATAGAGCACTGCTGTATTATAGAGCACCGATGTATGTATTACAGAGCACTGCTGTATTATAGAGCATTGCTGTATTATAGAGCACTGCTGTATGTATTAAAGAGCACCGGTCTTGTATGTATTATAGAGCACTGCTGTATTATAGAGCACTGCTGTATTATAGAGCATTGCTGTATTATAGAGCACTGCTGTATTAAAGAGCACTGCTGTATGTATTAAAGAGCACCGGTGTTGTATGTATTATAGAGCATTGCTGTATTATAGAGCACTGCTGTATTATAGAGCACTGCTGTATAAAAAATTATGCTAAACGTTTACTTTAACCCATGTTTAGAACAATTAAATCTGATTTGTTCAGATTTATTTGCACACTGGTGTTAATAAAAATAGGATGGACATGATTGATACTTGATTGAATATTTGATTGACTTGAATCATTTTAGAAATGTAGCTTGTTATTGTTTCTTTAACAATTAAACTCTTTCAACTGAAAACTTAAACTGCATATTGTGAAAGAGTGTGAATATAGTTGTAATGTTGCCCATCGTTGTTGTTGCTGCAGAGAAATCAGCAGCAGCTCCATCTCCTACTGAAGCTCCAGCAGCTGCTCCAGCCAAGAAACTGGAAAAGCTGTTCTTCATCGAGGAGCCCAGACCTGCACACGTCACAGAGAGTGAGACACCCTACGCCATTAACTACATAGTACACGTGTACACAACATGTTCCCAGTGAGACTGTGTTTTGGCATGGAGTGACCTTAAATGTGTAAAAAAGTTGCATCTATAAAATGTGAATGAAGAGGGTTGGTCAGCAGTTTGTCAGAGACTCACTCTGGCAGCTCTGATAGAGAAGTGTGTGATTCATGAAACATGGTGATTATATCATCAGCTGGACATTCCCCCCTGCAGTGGTTCATGGATAGGGCTGACGTGGTCATTCTGCATGTGGTCACACACACACACACACACACATATATATACCCACTACCCTGTGGCGAGTACAAGCACAAGTGAGGAAGTATCTATGTATTTTATTATTTTGCTCCACAGAGTGCACTGCCACCTTCATCGCCAAAGTGGGCGGCGACCCCATTCCCAGTGTGAAGTGGATGAAAGGGAAGTGGAGGCAGATCACACACGGCGGACGCATCTCCGTTGAGCAGAAGGGCCAGGAGTCCAAACTGGAGATCAGAGAGGTGACCAAGTCGGACTCGGGTCAGTACAGGTGTGTTGCCTCCAACAAGCACGGAGAGATCGAGTGCAGCGCTGACATGCATGTGGACGAAAAGAAAGAGGCGGCGCAGCTAGATGGAGACCTCCGCGCAAAACTGAAGAAGTGAGTTTATCGGTGTCCATGTTTCTATTCACAAAAATCGAGCTTCTTTTAGACAATCTGACATCTTTGTCTCGTTCTCAGGACACCGTCGAAGCAAAAGAGTCCTCAGGAGGAGAAGGACATCGACATTGTTGAGTTGTTGAGGAACGTGGACCCCAAAGAGTATGAGAAATATGCCCGAATGTACGGCATCACCGACTACCGCGGCCTGCTGCAGGCCATCGAACAGCTGAAGAAAGAGAAGGCTGAAGAAAGTGGAAGAGTGGTACGTCTCTGCACAGTGAGCTTGTCTGGTTGTTTGTGTCTGTGGACGTCCTGATCAACAACGTGATGCTTCTTGTTGACAGGAAGTGGATCGTGGAGACAGAGAGTCTGACGAGGACATGGCCCGACTGGTGGCTGACCTGCAGAAGAGGATGGAGAGGACAGAGGTCAGGACATGTTCACTGGCTGCTGGAAATACAAACAGTTCAAACTACAATCACACCAATGATTAGACACACAACTTTTCATTAAATGCACCAACATTCACAAACTTGAGTGTAAATTCAACGATCATCAGCAGGTCAAATTACAGAAAACACAACTGCAGCAGTTTCTGTTTATGTGGCCAACACTGATTGACCAGAGTTTAAAGTGTTTTGATGGTTTAACACAGTACAGTAAAGAGAGAAAATGTCTGAGATCGTAATGATAAACTGATTGCAGAAAATGAGCCAAGGATAGGTTGATCTCCGTGGCACATGTCGATCCAGCTGCCAATCCAACCACCGCATGCAGGCATTTTTTTTTAATTTCCATACTAGAGACACTTTAGCCGAAACTCTGGGAATTATTTACTTTACCTTCAGTACTTTACCCTACTGAAGACATGAATCTTGAAACACACAAATATATAGTTTCATCTATAATTTAAAACAGCTCGTTAATGTAGTTTTTTGTGTGTGTTTTTAACACACCCACACACACACACACACACACACACACACACACACACACACACACACACACACACATATGAGTTAGAAGTATGTGTTAGTTGTTATACAATCAGTATTGTTTGAGTTTGAACATGTTATTTATTGGGATCTGTGTCCTAATAAAGACGCAGAGGTTGAAATATGGACACAGATTGTTAAACCAAGCAATCAGGCGTATTCTGAGCCTTTGCACACAGCTTTGACACATCACCTGGTAAAGTCTTTCACATACCATATATAGAATATTAAAAAGGGTTGCTGTTTTTAACATGAGTCAATGCTTCATGTCAATATGGAACCAAACCAACAGTGATAACTGTTTTTATTATCTTCCAAGTTAATCCTCCTGTCTCTCCTGCAGCCAGTCACCGTGGTGAAGGACATCTCAGATCAGTCCGTGTTCACCGACAAGGAAGTGCTGTTTGAGTGCGAGATAAAGATCAACTACCCAGAGATCAGCTTGTCCTGGTACAAGGGCACCCAAAAACTGGACACCAGCAACAAGTATGACATCAGCATCAGTGGCGACCGCCATCTGCTCAAGATCAAGAGGTGCCAGTCATCCGACCAGGGCAACTACCGGGTGGTTTGTGGGCCACACATCTCCAGCGCCAAGCTCACCGTCATGGGTCAGTACTTAAATATGTAAATGGTAAATGGTCCTCATTTATATAGCGCTTTTATCCAAAGCGCTTTACAGTAATACCAGGCACTCAGGTATGAGGAGCCGGGGATCGAACCAGCAATCTTGCGGTTGCCAGCCAACCCCCTCTTCCTCCTGAGCTAAACCCCCCATATATGTCACACACATGATATTCATATACAGTCCACCACAATGTTTCTGTTCATCTTTCTCCACAGGTTGAAACATGGTCAGAAAGACAAAGAATCTTTTTAAGGCTTGAAAAAGCCCAAAATACAACCCCCCCACCCCCCCTTAGTAAAAATACCTCAAATAAATTAGATGTAAAATTTGATGTTTATCCTTGCCTCTTAAAAAAGTAAGTTCCAGCGGCAATATCGCTATTAAAATCAAGATCCAATAGCCAATGTTACAACTGAATGTTTTCTTCTCTTTGATTTCAATTGCAAATATATACTTAAAATATGATAATAAAATATATATAAAAATATGAATTATTGTTGCTCTTAGCGTGTCTAAAGGTGGGACGATGCATGTTCTGTTCTGTATTTCAGAGGCAGAGGTTGAGAAGCATCTGCAGGACACATCGGGTACGGAAGGCCAGCCCTGTATTCTGTCTTGTCAGTTGTCCATCCCCAATGTAGAGGCTCAGTGGTTTAAAAATGGCCAGCAGTTAGAGATAAAGGACAGATACACGTCCGAGGTGAAACACAAGGTTCAGAAGCTTCTGATCAGAGACCTGAAAACTGAAGACCAAGGAAGATACACCTGCAGGTACCAGCACCTGGAGTCATCGGCAGACCTCTGGGTGGAAGGTTGGTACCCAGGAACCGTTCTTGACCTTCTAGACATGATGGATGTTCTGTCAGTTTACTAACCTCTTTCGATTCCCTTCATCAAACTCTGAGACTAATATTGGGCATTTGGATTCTCTTTTTTTCTCTTTCTTCTGGGATTTGTCTTCCTCTGTCCTAACAATCTTCATTCTTCTCCTCTCCTGGATTTTCTTGCAAAAACATTCGGTCATCATCTCATTCATTGTCTTCTTTCGTCCATCTCAACTCAAATCCGTCCCCCTTCCACCCAACTGCCAATTATCATAAGCGTTCCATAAACACTTCTAACCGTGTGGATGTTGTGGCGATAGAAAACTACCATTGAAGAATTGTCATACATTCCCAGTTGTGATGCCAAACACGTTTACCCATTCACATCTTTATCTGTTTTAGCTGAACAAATTCATTTCACCAAACGCATCCACAACATTGAAGTCAACGAGCGTCAGTCAGCCACCTTTGAGTGTGAGGTGTCCTTCGACAACGCTATCGTTTCATGGTACAAAGACACCTGGGAACTGAGAGAGAGCCCCAAGTACAACTTCACAAGCGAGGGCCGAAGACATTTCATGGTCATCCGAAATGTGACCATCGAAGATGAAGGTGTGTAGAGCACCATCAAGCCCCAAAGTCCCATAACAAATCCTTATAGATTTTTTCCTCTACATTGTTTTCATGACTTGAGTGTTGAACGTCTTCATTAATAATCCCGTGTAGGCGTGTACTCAGTGATTGTGAGGTTGGAACCCAGAGGAGAGGCTAAGAGCACAGCTGAGCTTTATTTGTCTGGCAAAGGTACAGTTCCTAGTCAGGCACCACCTTTATATGTTTCTCTTCAGTTTGTATTTGTTTTTGTGCTTCACACTTTGTTCACTGTTCCTCCCTTTTTTGCAGAAATTGAATTAGCAATGGTGCCCTTCGGTAAGTATTTTATTTTCTAGACGCCTTTCATCTTTCAGAGACATCTTAGGGAAGTCCTTTTGTTTCTCTGTCTTCGCCAGTGTCATCTGTGCAGACATGTGTAGCCTAGCTAATACTGCTAGCTAGTGCACCTACAAGCATTTGGCGTAATACATGCTATCTTAACAGCTACTGATTGTTATGGAAGGTACAAACAGTTTGGATGTTTGGAACATAGAACACTGAGAACATATGACTCTAAGAAAAGATGGCACTGGGAACACAAGACACTGGGAACACAGGGCACTTGGCACATAAGACCCTTGGAACATTGGACACTGGGAACATAGAACACTGGCAACATAAGACCCTTGGAACATAGCACACTGGAAAAATAGGATCCTAAGAACATAGGACACTGGGAACATAAGAACCTGGGAACATAGCACACTGGGAAAATAGGATCCCGAGAACATAGGACACTGGGAACATGAGAACCTGGGAACATAGCACACTGGGAAAATAGGATCCTAGGCACACAGGACACTGGGAACATAAGACTCTTGGAACATAGCACACTGGGAAAATAGGATCCTAGGCACACAGGACACTGGGAACATAGAACACTGGGAACATAAGACCCTTGGAACAAAGGACACTGGGAACATAGAACACTGGGAACATAAGACCCTTGGAACATAGCACACTGGAAAAATAGGATCCTAAGAACATAGGACACTGGGAACATAAGACCCTAGGAACATAGCACACTGGAAAAATAGGATCCTAAGAACATAGGACACTGGGAACATAAGAACCTGGGAACATAGCACACTGGGAAAATAGGATCCTAGGCACACAGGACACTGGGAACATAAGACTCTTGGAACATAGCACACTGGGGAAATAGGATCCTAGGCACACAGGACACTGGGAACATAGAACACTGGGAACATAAGACCCTTGGAACAAAGGACACTGGGGACATAGAACACTGGGAACATAAGACCCTTGGAACATAGCACACTGGAAAAATAGGATCCTAAGAACATAGGACACTGGGAACATAAGACCCTAGGAACATAGCACACTGGGAAAATAGGATCCTAGGCACACAGGACACTGGGAACATAAGAACCTGGGAACATAGCACACTGGGAAAATAGGATCCCGAGAACATAGGACACTGGGAACATGAGAACCTGGGAACATAGCACACTGAGAAAATAGGATCCTAGGCACACAGGACACTGGGAACATAAGACCCTCGGAACAAAGCACACTGGGGAAAATAGGATCCTAGGCACACAGGACACTGGGAACATAGAACACTGGGAACATAAGACCCTTGGAACAAAGGACACTGGGAAAATAGCATCCTAGGCACACAGGACACTGGGAACATAGCGTCATGGGAACAAAGGACACTGGGACATAGGATCCTGGGAACATAGGCTCCTGAGAACATAGGACAATGGGAACATTGGATCCTGGGAACATAGCACACTGGCAACATAGGACACTGGGATTATATGATCCTAGCTACACAATACACTGGGATCAAAGGAACCTGTGAACATAGAGATGGGGATATAAGACACTGGGAACATATCAAATTGGATATTTTGCTATATTATGTCAGCTGTTCATAATTGGTTGCTGTTTTGGCAGCAGTTGGTAGTTAATAGGTTCTTTCTTTAGCTTTCCTTCCAACAACTCTGTCAAATGCTGGGAAACAAGAGGATTTTCCAAAATGTCTGTTTCATGTTTTTTTTATAATCCTACTGTAGTGAGTCTTTTATTTCTAAAATAACTGTTGCTTTCTGATAGTTTGTGTTCAAACAAGTTCTGCTATGAACCATATTCCATATTTTGTAGATATACCAGACTCTTCAGTTCAGAGACCTGAAGTGCCGTCATCAGTGGCAACTCAAGGTAACACTGGAATTAGGAGCTTTCAAATCCATAAATTCATTCAAACACAACTTTTTTATCAGTAACTTTATAATGTGTTTCCATTAAGTTTCAAGGAATCAGAAATTACTCTGTGAATCTTTATGACTGGCTTGATTCTCAAATTAAAAGACAGCAAAAAATAAAAAAATAAAAAATAAAGCATTTCGCCCAAATTTAGCACCATAATGAAACCAACATGTATTTTTGTCTTATAAAGAATCTGCAGAATTCTGTCATTATGAAGAAGAGTTCGAACATAGAGGTATTTACAGTTTGTTTTTATTTCACCTGCTCACATCCTCCGTATTTGAAATGATTTTACCAAGAACTGATAAACATTAAACCAATTATCTTTGTCATATATGTAAATTACATATTAGATTTAACATTTACATTGCAAAAACACAATTTTCTTTTTTTTACTGTTCTAACGGTCCATGTTTATAATCTATTTTTCTCACTAAATATTGAACTAATCCGTCTCCGTTCTTAATAACAGTCAAAAAACAATGTTTTTGTTTTCCTAAGAATCCGCTGAATATTCATATCACTATGAAGAAGAGGTGGAGGTGGAGCAGAGAGGTACAACCTGCTGTAGTTCTTCTTTTTTACTCATCCATCAAACCATCTGAGCAGATCTGGGGAAAACACCATGAAATAATTTCTTTATTTAATACCGAGACTACAATAAATAAGAAAGTAAGATAAAGATTATTGATGAAGATGATGTCTTATTTACAGGAACAATAAGACATTTTAAAATGGCATAGATAGTGGCTGTAAGAACTCTATGAAAATGTGGATTCAGTTAAATATCAGTAAACAAATAAGCAATAATAACAATAACAAATACGTATTATTTCCAGTTAAATTCATGCTCAGGTGAAAGTCTCGGAATTTACCCACATCTGCCTCCTCCATTCATCATAACATTATCATTGTGTCGTCATGCAGATTAAATCCAAAAGTCTTTGTCACATTTCTTTTTATGTGTTGTTTGTTTGTGTCTGACCTTTGAGGATGCATTCTTCTTTCTCTCTTTAACGATCATCCCATCCTCCATCACACACTCACAAACTTCCTGTCGCCGTTCACATTCAAAGTCTTTCGTCTCGTCGATCTGGAAATTTTAAATAGTTCACAGCTGTCAGGATAATATTTACATCTGTGGTTGGAAATAGTTTAAAGGTTTGCTCCCTGAATTTGAAGACTTCTCTGAAGTTATGTCTGTCTGTAATTTTTTTGTCTCCTTAGCGCTCAATTTGTCTGTGTTTTATCATTGTTTTGTTTCTCTGTGGGTGTCTGATGAAATGTTTGACATTTTTTGTCTCTTTGTAGTTGTATTTTTGTCTCTCTGTGGTTGTTTTGTGTCTCTTTGTAATTTAGTGTTTTCTGTGGTTGTTTTGTGTCTCTTAGGTGACGTCTTGTGTCTCTTTGTAGTTAAGTGTTGTGGTTGTTTTGTGTTTTCTTGTAGTCGAGAAGTAACATTTCCCTCAGACGTAGACAAGGAGACTTTGTTAAACTTTAAAACCCTGTTGTGAGTTTTCAAACACAAACTGTCTCACGTTTGTTGTCTTCTGTCACTTTTGTGGTTGTCACACTTTCAGTGGAGTTTGAGAGCTGGACAGAAGAGACAGTAACACAGCAAGTGTCCACAGCTAAAGGTACCAGATCTCACAGGAAGGACATTGCTAGCAAGTCTGTTCGTACCTGTGTTTAAACCGTCATTCACCCTGGATTTCTCTTCATGTCTGCTACCTCTTTTACCTTTTATTTTCTTTGTTCATCTTTTAATTCTTCTTCTCTTATCTTTAATTTGCCCATCATAACTTTTCTTGATACTATAACAGCAGTCTGATGTCAATCTGATCATTTCTTTGGCTACTGCTTACCTCTTAAAACCCAAGATTATCAGTAATTATTATTCTTAGCATTGTATTTCACTTGTAATTGGTTTACTGGTTACCATGTGCATTTTGAGGTATTGTTCATGATATCATCCAGAGGTGCTCGGTGTATTTCACCAAGCTGGGTTCACTGGATCCAGCAAGACCCACGTGGGCTGGTTCACCACAGCTGGAGGAACCAGAATAAAGTATTGATCTGTGATTTCATATCAATAACCAGATGAAAAGGATGCTGAAATAACTCCATCATAATGCTGATCAGTAAAAAGTGCTGAGTCATGCTTTGTTAGGTCTGTCTGCAAGACCACAAGATAACTACTGTTAAAACGCTGGTTTTCTGAATGGAGTCTGGTTGATGGAGAGCAGAGACCTTGTTGTTTGGACCACAGACAGTTTCTCCACATATTCAGGTCTCTGGACTAGTGTGAGCTAGACCTCACCACACATATACAATACATAATTTCCAGTTTTATACAGATTCTTCATTAAAGTACTGGAGATAATTACTTTTAGTTCTAGAGGTGCCATGGTTCAACTTGAATAATGAATTACAAGTGAAAATCTGTGCTTTTCCTGCAGCTATTTCAGTAATTTAATGTTTTCTGACAGTGACGATGATTCTCAATGTGTTTCTGTGTTTTTTTTCCCACCACTAGCTGCCAGAGTTGCCATTGAGGAGACAGTGGAGACCAAGAAAGTTGAAATGAGAGAGGAAATCCCAACTAAAGGTACCGAACCCATGAACCCCTTGCTCTGCAGGAGCCCTAATCATCTGTCCTCTGCTACTAAAATCTTTGACTGTTTTGTCTTGTTCTGTTCTATGTTTTCAGTCCTTTCCTCTCTTTTTGCTATAGATAGGCTCATTACATTTTCTACTGTAGTTGCTTGCTCTGTCTTATATTCCTCTGCTTGGCTTCTCTGCTTCACCTGCAAACGCACAGTTTTTCTCTTGTGTTGCTAAAACAATCGGTGCCTTTTAAGTTCCCAAAGCTGAGAAAAAGCTAGAAGAGAAGCCGACACCAGCTGTGAAGGAGCCGTCACCACCGAAAGGTACCAGCCTACCTCTGATGTTATAAATACATCTATACTTTTCATATTTTTAAAAGTAATTGAATGTAATTGCATCTGTGTGAGCCTCCTTTGATGGTTTTACATTGCAATTTCACTTAATCTTCCTGAAATTTTGAAGTACCAGAGGCCAAAAAGCCAGTGGAGGAAACGGTTCTTTCTGTCAAAGTCCCAGAGAAGAAGAAAGTTCCTGCTCCAAAAGGTAGTGATGTCTGATTCATAACAAATCGCTATACTGACCATGCTCATTCTTTACTGGTTTTCTGTGATGGTTCTGTGATGGTTTTCTGGTTGATGGTGTGTTTGAATGTATCTTAAAAGAACCAGAGGAGGTTAAGAAGCCTGCTGCTGCTCCCTCACCGCCGACCAAGAAGCCTGAAGTGCCAAAGAAAGGTACTTGACTTTCTTGGTTGACATCTTATCAGATGTTCTTGGTAGCAGCGGAGTGCTACTTAGCTTCACTTCTCTCAATGTCTGTCTTGATTCTCTGACTTGAATCTTCCTGTTTGTGCTTTGTAATTGTTGTTTTGAATGTCAAATACTTTTTCGAGCTTCTCTTGATATCTCTTAAATGCTACATGCTAAAATTAGCTAATGTCTGTGTTACCTACCTGAAGATGAGCCCAAGTCTCGGGTATCAGCTGAGCCCCAAAAAATGCTGCCTGCAGCTAAACCTGAGCCCAAACCTGAACCAAAGCTGAAAGTGGTACCAGCTCCCATAGCTGAACCTGAACACACACCTACGGTGAAGGTGGAGCCTGAAGCTAAGCCGGCGCTGGTAAAGAAGGCGCTAACACCACCATCCAAAGGTATTTCCTACTTTGTTTGTATGTGTGTGTTGATGTTGCCTGTTGAGTCAAACTGTGTTTGGGTTTCTCTGATGTCTGAACCTTGTTTGTTTAGCTTCAAGTGTGGAAGCGTATCTTTGACTTCTGATTGTCTTTGCTCATACCTAAATTAAATATTGCTTTAAGTCCCTGAGGAGTCTGCAAAACCAGAGCTGAAACCGGAGGCTCAAAAAGCGAAGCCAGAACCACAAAGTACTATACCAGAAGTCCGGAAACCTGAGGCTCCGGTAAAGAAGCCAGAACCTGCAGTCTCTAAGCCAGAAGTTGCAGTTGTTCTCAAACCTAAACCTGCAGTGGTCTCCAAACCAGAACCGGCAGTGGTCCCCAAAGCTGAACCTGCAGTGCTCCCCAAATCTGAACCTGCAGTGGTCTCCAAACCTGAACCTGCAGTGGCCCCCCAACCTAAACCTGCAGTAGTCTCCAAACCTGAACCGGCAGTGGTCCCCAAACCTGAACCGGCAGTGATCCCCAAACCTAAACCTGCAGTGGACCCTAAATCTAAACCTGCAGTAGCCCCCCAACCTAAACCTGCAAGGGCCCCCCAAACTGAACCTGCAATGGCCAAACCTGAACCGGCATCCCTTCCCAAACCTGAACCTGCAGTGGTCCCCAAACCTGAACCAGCGGTGAAAAAAGATGTGCCAAAACCAGAACCTCCAAAGACCAAACCAGAAGTAATGCCTGCGCCAAAGGAACCTCTGAAGAAAGGTATATAATGTCTCTCATTGAGATGCAGATCTGGAGTTTTTCTTAATCTTCTTAACTCCACCATCCATCTTTAACTCGATTGATTTTCCATGAGTGCATATTGATCCTTTTGTTATTATTTTAGTTTGTGCTAGCAAACTCCTTCCTCTTCACCGTAATCTGTCATACTAACACCAAAACTCTTTCATTCATCTTAAACCCTCTTTAGCTTCTGTGCTTTGGTGTTTGTCTAACTTTAGTGATGGAGATGCGCGTCGAGTTTTTCTTGTCTTGCACTCGGTAGAGTGTTTGGGTTTGTTCATCTCTAACACAATTCTTCAGCTTGAATCCACTGAAAAGCTTCTAATCTAGTCTGTTAACGGTACCCTTTAAAGTTCCATTGACTTGACCAAGACTTTGTTTTGTTTCTTGTTTGTTGTGTCTGCATTAAATGAGCAGGGTTGTTAATCAAGGTACTGCTGTGAATTTAAATGATCTTCTTTCCTGATAGCAGCTTTTGAAGACGTTCTGCTTAAAGAAGGGTCATTTGAGTAAAGGAACTCTGCATTGTGTTTAATATGTCTTTATTAGTGCGGCAGCACATTTTTCAGTTCGTCATAGTCATGTCTTTGTGCGTGTGTTTGTGTCAAACCCTCTTAAAGCTTTGAAGCTCAAACCTAAAATACCCGAAGAGGTGGCTGAACAAGTACCTCCGAAAGTGTTTAACGACGTAGAACCTGCTAAAACACCCGAAGCAGTACCCGAGAGACAGCATCCAGAGATAGGAAAGACCCCCGAGAAGGTCCCAGAGGGGGTCCCAGAGAAGGTCCCTGAGAGGTTCCTAGAGAAGGTCCCTGAGAGGGTTCCGGAAAGGGTCCCTGAGAGGGTTCCAGAGAAGGTCCCTGAGAGGATCCTAGTGAAAGTCCCTGAGAGGGTTCCAGAGAAGGCCCCTGAGGAAAAAGATCCAGAGGAGGCTCCTCCTCAGAGGAGACCTATAGGAGTTCCTATGAAGGTGGCTGAAGATGTGAGGAAGCAACCTGAAGAAGGAAAACCTGAAATGGTGCCTAAGAGACCACCAGAGAGGATATCTATAGATAAAACACCTGAGAAGGTGCCTACAGCTAAACCTAAACGAGAGCTTGAAGAAACTCATCCTAAAGGTACAGTCGAGGCAACAACGTTCTTTCTTTCTTTCTTTCTTTCTTTCTTTCTTTCTTTCTTTCTTTTTTCTTTCTTTCTTTCTTTCCTTCCTCATGTGGACCATTGGCAACAGCCCAGTTATAGTGACAAATTAAAAAATACTATTAGTTCAATCTGCAGAATTCAAATAATTATACCACTTTGACAACTGACCAGATGGACCTGATACCGGTTCTATCCCTGTAGTGTTACAAAGAATCCCAATGGAACTGCTACTTATAGAAGATATGCAGGTTAAACTGTTTTAATAACAACTTTCACAATTTGTAAACCAACTGTATGTAGTTAATTAAATTACAGTTACGTTTAATAATGAAGTCATACAAATGTAACCTTTGTAAATATACAAGCAAGTTAATTTTCTTGTCAATCTCCAATAACATGCTTGGTATCGCTGGAAAGTAGAAAGTCTGAGCTTCCTTACGCATTAAAAATGCACAGTGGCCACTGTCACTGGGGAACAATCATTTTAAGACTTCACAGCTACAAGTGTGATACCATTATAATCCAGTCAGGGGTGCGAGGAGATTTAGCTGGTAGATGATGGCTGTCAGATTAAATTCTAGTAATAATATTAATCAAAATGACAGATGTACACACCAGGAAACGTGTTATAATCGCATCAAAATTATCGCTCTAAGACTAATTGCACTAAACAAGCAGAAATCTTTAATTTCTTTGAGTGAGATCTTCAGATATTAATTGTTCCTATTTTCTGAACTGTTGCCACTTCAGCTCACATCCCATTGACGTCTTTGATGTCTTCTTTCTTGCTGTGTTTTGTGTTTTACTTTTGCTGGTTATTTCTATGTTTAATAAATGTCGAAATTCTCTTCTGATGATGATCTTCTCCAATCTGAAAACGGATTCATTCTTTAAAAGAAACGGAAGCTAAGAAGATTGAGCACATTCTGCCTTCAGAGGTGGAACAAGAGAAAAAAGTCTCTCCGCCAGAAAAAGGTAGCAACCACTTGAAAAGCCAATGGCATACTTTAACCACATCTTAATCTTAACACCTGGCAGGTGGATCTGGGTCATCTCACTTCCTAACACTAATGCTTGATTTTGTGTTTTGTTGTCACCTCTTGGCGCCGCTGCATGACGCCTTTCTTCATCACCTCTTAAAACTTCCAGGGACGGCGTGTCTTGTTAAGATCCAGCGAAAGAAAGAAGCTCAGAAGATACAGGAAGTTTATTATGTGATGTCGCCCACAGAGGAGGTGTGGCAACACGAAGAGGTGCTGGAAGAACACGAGGACAAAGCGCTGTATGAGGATGAGACGATAGTGTCGTTGCCAAAGGAAGACGCCAGAGATAAAAAGTCTGAACTGAGAGGGGAGATATCTGTTACTGACTCTTCAAAGAGGAAACAAACCACTGCGGCTAAAATTCAAACTCAAGAAACCTTTGTTGTCGTCCAGCAGTCGGAGTCTGACAGAGACGGGGAGGGGACAACTCTGCAGGACAGACCTATAGAAGAAGAAGACAGGGAAGATGGGCTTTTTATCATCACACAGGAAGTTAGAGATGAGAGGAAAGACAAAATATCAATCAGAAAGGGAAGAAAGAGAATTATTCCTACACAGAGTAAAGAGAGACAAGGGACTCAACAGGAAGTCAGAAAGTCTGAGGAAACTACTACAGTCAAAGAAAAGATCCAATCAGAGTCAGATGAAGCTCAACCAGTTATTGTCAGCAGTGTAACACAACCAAGTGAACAGCTGATATTTAAAGGAAAGGTTCCAGAAGAATATTATAGTAGAAGTGAGGAAATGAGAATCCAGAGAGACTCCACAGTTAAAGACAAATCAACTATGAAAACAAGTAGAGAGGAGGAAAATGAAGTAATTGACCCCAAAACAGATAGAAAAAGAGCAATGATAAAGATACAAGAGAAGACATTAAAATCTAATGAGATGAGTGAAAAAACAAAACCTGCAGAGTCAGCAACAGATATTGAGCTTCAAAAGACAAAAGACGTTGCTGTACGACATGAAACAGAATACAACAAAAAAGAGGAGTCCGACGACATTTGTCCTGAACAGGAAGAAACGCATCTTTTAATCGATGATGTGGTTCAGACAAAATCTTCAGAACCAGAGAAGAAGGAGATGATTTCCTCTCAAACAACTTCCAGAGGTAGAGAGAGACAATCTTAATATTATAATCATTTTTAACTTAACTTCTACATGTGACTCCATGTTTGGGTGAAGTTCTTGTTCTTCTTAATGCTCACCACAAGGGTTCACCATTTCACCCTCTGTCTCTTCATACAGCCTGGTTTCTAAAAACTACATTCACATAGCTAAACTACATTGTGAAGTATGTTTACCAGGAAACCTACTTTGTTGCTGTTGTTACTTTTTCTCATATAGTATCACAACTTAGTTTCAAATAGTCCTAGAAGTCCACGTAGGGAGGGGGTCTGGATGGTGATGTGGACGGGTCAAAAACCACAGGACTCTAACCAGGAGATTGATGTTAGTGTCCATTTAGAACCAAATAGTTTAGTTGTTGCAACCTAACAATGTAGTTTAGTCGTCTCAACCTAAGTATGTAGTTTCATTGTCTCAGCCTAACTATGTAGTTTCATTGTCTCAGCCTAACTATGTAGTTTAGTCGTATCAACTTAATGTAGTTTAGTCATCTCAACCTAACTACAGTATGTAGTTCAGTGGTCTCAACCTAACTACGTATTTTAGTTGTCTCAACCTAACAATGTAAATTAGTTGTTTCAACCTAATTATGTAGTTTAGTCATCTTAAAGTAACTATGTAGTTTAGTCGTCTCAGCCTAACTACGTAGTTTAGTCGTCTCAACCTAACAACGTAGTTTAGTCATCTCAAAGTAACTATGTAGTTTAGTTGTCTCAGCCTAACAACGTAGTTAAGTCATCTCAACCTAACTATGTAGTTCAGTGGTCTCAACCTAACTACGTATTTTAGTTGTCTCAACCTAACAATGTAAATTAGTTGTCTCAACCTAATTATGTAGTTTAGTTAGTGGTCTCAACCTAACTATGTAGTTTAGTGGTCTCAACCTAACTATGTAGTTTAGTCCCAACCTACCTAACTTGAACTAGGAAGTAGGAGATGGTTGCTTCAAACATCACTTCCATGCTCATCATGTTCGTCATGGTCTTCATATTACAATGTTTTTGAAAAAGGGTTTCTTTTTTATCCCTTTGTGCTTTTAAGTCTTTCTTCTCTTCAGTGTTGATATCTTGCGTTAAACCTAATTATTCTTTCAAGAAGCCGACGTTGAGACTGAGACGACTCCCACAAGGCTTCTTGATGCTTTGCCTCCTGAAAGTCGAGTGCAGAAAAACAGGAAAAGCTCAGAGAGAGGTACAACAACAGTACATCTTCCTGTCAGCTTCCTCTTCTTTCTTGATATGTGTTTGTCTTCTTTAACTCCAATGTTTGTGTCTTTGTTGTCTTTCTTCTAATCTCTTGGCACCACTACATGGCGCCTTTTCTTCAAACCTATTTAAACCTTCATTGTCAAGCCGCCACTGCCAGCCTTTTAAAGTCTGAGGGTTTCATTTCAGAGGAAGCTTCCTCTGCAGAGAAATTTGTGGAAAGAGACAAGTTTGATGCTGAAACATATCCCAAAGATGAAGAAGAAACTGTTGTCGAAAGCATTGAAACTTTACATGCAATGATAGAAGCTGGTAAAGCATCTGTAATAAGTGGTGACGTATCTGTTACTGATTGTTTAAAGACACAGGGTTCTAAAACAAGAATCATCCCAAAAACTAAAGAAAAGCTCATCATGGCAGGAGGTGGGTCGAAGAGAAAAACACCTGTGGTAGGTCAAGGTGGACCTACCAAACAAAAAACGGTTTCTCCAACAGCGAGCATGGAAATAAAATATATTAAAACAATTAGTAAAGGAACTTCTGTGAAAGCAGTTTCGGATTCAGAACAGGTGATATTTGAAGCTGACACCGAAGAAAGGGAAGAGGTTATGACACAGGAACTAGAAGAAAAACCTAAAATATTGGTTAGAAAACCTGATGTATTCATTAAACCTTCAAAAAATGCCATCCTCAAAAAGAAATTAAAGCAACCTGACCAAAAAACAACCACAAATACACAAGCTGATTCTTTGGAAGTTTGTAATCCAACAGAAAATGAATCTGAGGAACAACTGAATGCAACACCAGACTGTGTCAGACAGAAAACGTTGACAAATAAACCAATCGGAGTAGAGATATATTCACAAGACAAAGAAAGTTGGCTAGTTGAGAAACCTTTGGAAAACTCATCTCATATTGGTGAAAATAAGATGGAAGAAATGCAGTCGGTAGTTTCTAAACATCCTCAAAAGAAAGAAAGAAAAGAAAAGAAAGCAGAGATACAAGAAGTGACTAAAAACGTCACAGATAGAGAATCACCGGAGGATAAAAACGTTAGAGAAGTTGTAGGACTAACTGAAAAATTACAGAAAACAGACAAGGTTTCTAAAAATCAAATACATCCATCCGGTCAAAAAGACCAAGGCATGAAACAAGACAAACACAGACCAAAGGAAGACAAGTCAATCAGTCTGATACTGCCTGAATCCATTTTGTCCAAAGTAGTTAAACTGAAATACAAACTGGTCAAAGTCAGTCCAATAGAAGGAACTACTGAGATGAAAGCAGACAAAGAGATGTCAGTTTGTCCTGGGACAGATGTCAAACATCCAAGCTCACAAGCTATAACTGATGAAATCCTTCAAAAACCTGAAACCATGACTTTAAAGAAAGATGCCAAGCAGACAGATGAGGACACATTCAATGCAGCTGTTGTTAGAGACAAACATGTCCAAGTTCGACCGAAACAAGAGCAAACTGAAAAATGGTCCTCTCTTAAACCTGAGCAAACACTCAAGCTTTATACCCCAGAACAGGAAATGCATGACCCTAGTAGTGAAGTCAGTGAACACATTGTCCATTTAAAAGAGAAACAACAGATGTTAGAAGAAACCAAAGAGCAGCCAGAGATGGTCACAACCGAACAAATTGTTCCTACAAGTGAAAAGATAAAAACAAGTCAGGAACAAACTGAAAGAAAAGCATCAACTTCTACAGTTGTTGAAAAAACATTCAGGAAATCATTAAGAGCACAAGAAACATCCAAGAGCAAAGTGATGACAAAAGAAAAAGAACCAATGTTAGCAAAAACTGGAGAGACTAAAGAAGTTCAGGAGAAACTGGTCCGAAGTAAAGATCAATCATTTAAAACTGGAAAACAAAAAGAAATGTTTTTGTTAGAAATAGACAAAGTCAACAAATGTATTACCACTGAAGAGCAGAAAACAAATATTTTAAGAAAGCTTCCAACTGAGAAAGAAAACCAACAGGCCCTAGCTCAAAAACAGAGACAGCTGCCAATCAGAGGTAAAACTGACAATGTCCAATCAAAAATAGCCAGACTAAAAGATGAAGACGCTACTATTAAAGTAACAGAAGAGGAAGGAAATGAAAGAATGTCTGCAGTCCCTCCTCTGCTCAAACAAACTTCTGATGAATCACTGATGGCAGGAGATCATTCAGAAAAAGAGGGAATTATGTTAGATGTCATTTGTGCGAAGCTAAAACCATCACCAACAGAAAGAGTTCAGAAAGGCCAAACTGAAAAAGGAGAAAACAAAATCACTCCAGTCCAAAAAAACAAACAGGAACAATCTGAAAATAACATCATATTAACAGCTGAGCCAAAATCTGAAGAATCACAGACAGAAACTACAGAACGGTACAAGCTAGTGAAAGGTAAAAATGATACCATCCAGTCTGTGCAGTCGAACAAGGTCATAGTTAAAGATGAATTTACCAAAAACAAAAAACAGGAGCAAGGTCAAAGACCTGATGAAATGACAAAACCAAATAATACAGTCAAGTCACTGAAAAACAGTTTACTTAAAATAGAGTCATTGACTGGCAAAACTGCTAAAATCGTTCCCAGTAAAATAAGCCAGAAACAAGCAGAAGAGAAATCTTCAGTCCCTTCTGTGATGGATGCCAAGCCTTCATTAGAGCCACATATCAATATTACAACTAGTAGATCTGGTATAATCACAATCGCGAACAAGAGCTCAGAAAATCTTCCACTAAAGGACGAAGTAGCTGAGAAGGAAACTCAGATTAAAATCAAAGATGTTCAATCAAAGACAGCAAGACAACAAGATAAGAGGACACCTACAAACGAGGAAAAAATAGACTGGATGTGTTTAGAGGAATCAGCTAAAGAATCACTGGAGGGATTAACACATGTTAAAACAAAGGAACTTGCAAGACACATTGAAGAGACAAAAGAACATGTTAAACCACAAAGCATTTCTACAAAGGAAGAACTTTTACAATCAGAAAAAAAACAAATACCATGTGACTATGAGATTAAAGACATTCAGCCATACATCGTCACAGCTGAGGTCAAACTCCCTAAAACTGAAGAACAGGAAGAGTCTGAACAAAAGACATCCAAAGATATAGAGACGTTAACCGAACCTCAAGAAGTTAAAGAAAAATATTCTAAAGGTAGACTGATTGAAGAGACAAAACCAAGACTCAAACAAACCCAAAGAAAGATACCAGTAACAGATGTAGAAGAGATAAAACCTGAGGAACGACTAATAGCAGATTATTTTTCTAAAAATTCACAAGCTAAAGAGAAGCTTACTGAGTCAGGCACCATTTCTCCACAGGAAGAGGAAACAGCAAAGGTGTTCCATAAAACTGACAATGTTATGGAAGCAGCAAGAAAGAAACAAATTAGGAGAAAATGTCCAGAAACGCAAGTGATGGACAAAACATTTGCATCAGTATCTCCACAAGAACCACAACAGAAACCTCAAGAAATGCTTGTCAAACAAGACCAGATAAAGGTCATCACACTTAAAGATAAAACCTGTAAAGCTACTCCTCTTAAAGAGAGAAAAAAAAAACAGGAACATACCCAAAGAAAGGTTTGGGTTACACCTTTAGTGCAAGGAACTTCTGAAGAAGTGGAAGTAGCTAATGGAAAACATGTTGAAATCAGAGAAACTGAATTTGCTGCAGTTGATGAGGAAAATGATTCCTTTGCAGAAATACATTGTAAAACATCAGTATCCCTGAACGAGAGAAAACAAATGTTAGCTAAAAGCAAAACAAAATCCATCACAGTTGAGGATAAAACTGAAAAGGTGACTCCCACCAATGATGGTACACCTGAAATACATGCAAAAACGAAATTAGTCACAGAGCGAGGAGTGTTTGATGAGGGAATTGATATGATGGAGCATGAATCAGTATTTCCACAAGAACCACAACAGAAACCTCAAGAGATTATTGTTGTACAAGACCAGCTAAAGGTCAGCACAGTTAAACATAAAACCTTTAATGTTACTCATCTTAAAGAGACAAGAACAAAACAGGAGCAATCCCAACAAAAGTTTTCAGTTGCACCGTTATTGGAAGAAACTGAAATCCAAGAAATACCCTCTGAAACATCAATATCCCTGAAGAAGAGAGGACCAATGTTAGCTCAAAGTGAACAGTTTGGAAACAAACAAATCCCTTCAAAAAACATCATAGTTAAGGATAAAACTGAAATAGTGACTCCCACCAAAGACTGTAAAGAAATTGAAGAGGTTGCAGAAGGACACATCCTTTCAAAATGTGTCACAGTTAAGAATGAAATTGTAAAAGTGAGTCCTATTGATGATGGTATACCAAAATTAGAGGAAAACCCACCTCACAGAAAAGTCTCTGATGCATCTGAGGTTGGGTTGCAAGTTCTGTACAAAGAATCTATAAGGGAGAAAGATACTCCAATATTTTCTAAAATCCCCAAAACATCAATGGAAGGAATTCCAAAATCTGAACTGAGCTTCTCTAAGGAGATATCACCAAAGATAAAGATATTACAGAAAACTGGAGATAAAATAGATGAAGATTTCCCGATTAAAGATAAAAAGTGCCAAACACCCCTGACTGAAATCAAGAAAACCAAACAGGAACAGGAGCATTTTTTGAGGGTTGACGCTGCCGAGAAAACTGGGTCCGAAGAAACCATCGAAGGGGAGCCATCAGAACCAGTTTCTCATAAGAAAGATAAAGTTCAAAAACATGAAAAGTCAGCCAACTCTAAAGAGGTTGCAGTTGTAACCACCCAGGCCGGGACGGTCACTGTGACAGAGGAATATGTTAGGGTTGCAACCTTTGAGGCCACAAAAATCAAACAGGAACAAGATGAATTAATGACTTCAGTGGTTCCTGTGATAAAAGATGCAGCTGTAAAACATCTCACAATAAAACCTCTTAAAACAGGTATTCCACAACAGATGATTCCATCTGATGATGTGGTCAGAGGCATTTCTTTAGGAAAAGAAAAGGATATTACAGTTGAAGAGCTTGGATCTAACTTAGTCCCAGTTCAAAGTAAAACAGAAAATCTGTCTCCCTTTGAAAAGAAGACCCTAAAAAGACAGGAACAAATTTATTGCATGGCATTGGCAGCAACTGAGCTAACCTATAAAGTGTCCGATGCACCAGAAAAATATGTTGAAACTGAAATATCTGTTAAAGAAACGGGAAAGACTAAAATTGACACCACTCATATGAAGAAAGAAAAATCACTGACCAATGGAGAAGAGAAGTCAGTAGAGACGGCTGAAAAGATTCAGCCAATCGGAGAGTCAAAGAAACACAAAAGAGACAAATTTGCTCCTCTTGAGAAGAAAACCAGGCAGGAAGAAATGGATCCAAAGGCAGAAGTTATACATGAGATGGAAGTAAAAGAGAAGAAATCAGATGACATTTCTCAAGAAAAATATAAAATATGTGTCGATACTCACAAGACTAAAGTTGAAGGGATTACAAATGAAAAGGGCAAAGTCTCTCCAACTGTAAAGACAAAATCATTAAGTCATGAAGAAATGGAAAGAAAGGATTCAGTTACAGTTCTGCAAGGCAAACCCTCTCAAGAGATCCAGTCTGAGAGGGGTACAGTTCAAGAGGAATACAGTTGGGTTTCTCCATTGAAAATAAGAGAAACAACACAAGAACATGTTAAAAGAAGTTTTTCAGTGGCACATGCATCTGAAAAATCAGAGATAGAAAACGATGGGGATGCTATAGTAGATATAAAAACCAAAACCAAAGAATACATAGTCAAAGATAAACCAGAAATAACACTTGA
The DNA here is from genome assembly GCF_963514095.1 of Eutrigla gurnardus. Taxonomy (NCBI): domain Eukaryota; kingdom Metazoa; phylum Chordata; class Actinopteri; order Perciformes; family Triglidae; genus Eutrigla; species Eutrigla gurnardus. Next base: position 28,249,918 of record NC_139926.1, read on the forward strand.
ACATGCTTTGAGAGCTACACTTCCAGTAATGGAAAAAAACAGCACAGTTCTTCCAATTGATGAGAGGAAAACCAGACAGACACAAATAGAAACAAAGAAAGTAGTTTCTCCTGAGATGGAGGTAACAAAAACTGACCAAATGGAAAAAGATGTCTCCAAGATGACGGGTGAGACGGAACACATTTCACAAAAGAAAGAAGCAACCAAAACAGAAGGGCTGACGCTTGACAAATCATCAGAGATTATAATTCAAGATTTCCAGACAAAGAAACCTCTAAAAGAGAGAGACCAATGTGCAAAACTTTCCCATGACGAAGTGCAGTCCAAGCCAGTGATAGTAAAATATGACTATGGTAGTGTTACTCCATTTGAAATCACACAAACAAAACAAGTGGAAAGAAAGTTTTCAGTTGCTCCTGTAATGGAGATTGCATCTGAAAGACATCTTATCTTGACAGAAGGAGACCTTAAATCAGACACACTGCAAAGGTATATCACACCCGACGAGCTCATGAAAGATGTCGGCTCAAGACAAGAAAATGTTTATCAGTTAGATGAGGTTTCTCTAAAGACAAATACGTCTTTAAGGGATATTAAGGTTGAAGAAGTCATGTCAAATATAGACCCAGTTCCAGATCAGACAGAGATGGCTTCTGCCATCAGAGAGGAATTACCCGAAAGGTGGGAACAAATTCAAAGAAAGGCCTCACTTACATCCAAACCAGAAGAAACATCTTTGGTGGTGCTAGAAGCTCCAGAAAAACATTCAGTAATGGATAGAACCACCACAGTTCTAACAGCTGAAGAGATAAAAAACAGACGAAAACTAACTGAAACAAAGACAGCTGATACTTCTGTAACCGACATCCAGTCAAAGAAATCAACACACCTAAAAGAGAAAGAGCCGAGGTTAGCCAAAGGTACAAGGGTTTCCCTTAAAGATGAATATAGTAGCGTTACTCCAATCGAAGTTATGGAAATGAAACAGGAAAAGATTGAAAAAATTATTTCAGTTGCACCTGTGATGGAGGTTGCATCTGAAAAACCTTGTTACACAACCTCGTTTAACAATGTTAAATCGGACACCCTCCAAAGATTAACTATACCTGACGAACAGAAAGGTCCAGAGTCCACCAAGGAAAGTGTGGATGTTTTATTTGAAAAACAAGAGAGTCAAATCAAAACTGACCAAATAGCATTTATTGAGGATACAACATCAACAAAACAGAAATACACTCAACAAAAGGCAGAATTGTCAGTTGTTGCTCACCAAAAAAAGCCAGACACCTTGTTAGGAGAAGATGCTAAAACAGCTGTCAGGGATTATCCCCCAAGACCAGAGGAAGTCGGATATGACAGTACAAAGAAACCAATTACAGTTGGAGGCTTTCAGTCTAAAACAGAAGCAGTAAAAAAGGTTTTCCTCAGTAACACTTTGAATGTAGAAACAATGCAGGAACCAATAGAAAGAGACACTTCAAGGACTCATGTAATGGATGTTGCATATGAAAAACCATTGATTATGAAAGAACAAGATATTATATTAGAAGATTTCAAAGTAAAAGAAAGCAAGTCAAATGATGAATTATTGGGTGACAAGACTGCCAAAGTCTTACTAGAGTCTACCACTAAAAGACTACTGCGAGGCCAAGATACTTCAGACAAATCCGCCAGATCTGGAGAAGTTGTTGGAGATACTCAAACAGAGTTTCTAAAACAAACTTTACATGACCGGGATAAAACTGATACGGTTACAGTAGAAGAAATTCAGTCAAAGATGGTCACAGTTAAAGACGAAAGAACTCCAGTTAGTCTGACTGGAGGAACGCGAATAAAGATGGAACATATTAAAAGCAAAGCTAAGGAATCACTTATAACTGATGACAGGGTGGAAAAATATACCAAAGTAGCAATTCTCAAAGACAGAATCATAACAGAAGATGAAAAAATTAGAATATCATCTGAACAAGACTTTAAACGTGAAGAAGAACAGTCAGACACAGTCAGTGTTCAGGGCAAAGCTGCTAAATTTACATATATGGACAAAATGAAAGAAAGACAGGGGCACGTTGAAAGAAAACCCTCGGCTGCATCGCTGTTGGAAACACAACTGGTCAAACCCAAAGAAAGAAAGACAGAAACAATGATAGGGGAATACAAAGAAGAGTGTCAGGCACAAGAAAAGATAGAGATAAAACCCACTAGACTGGAACAATTTGAAATGTATCAACAGATAGTTGATGAAGTCAAGAGTTTTGAAAAATACAAACCTGCAATGACAGATTCAAAATCCGATATTAAAGTGATGCCTTTGCATGAACCCACAGTCAGCGAACCTTCAGTAACAGATAAAACCAATCTAGAGAAAGTTGAGAAGAAGACTACCGACTCACCAACACACAAGGAAGGTAGCGCCAGGAAATCAGAAGTCCAGCAGAGTTTTCAGAAAGCAGACATTGGATTCATCGATCCTCAGGAAGTTGGAACCACAAGCAGAAAGGACCGAGAAGCTGAAAGGCTTCAGACCATCATAGAAACCAGGGTTCTCTCTTTGGAACCAGAAGGGAAAGAAAATGTCACCCTTCAAGAATCTTCCGGAGGTATAGACGAAAATGATGTGTCACTGAGTGTTTTTGATCTGAGCACCAAACATCGCTGTGCACCTCCACTTAAGGATTTATTTAAGAGGATGTCATGTCATATCACCCATTTTGTTCGGCCACAAACGTCTTGCTCATTGTGACATGCTGTCGACTGAGACAGTCTCTTGGTTTCCCAATCACCTGATATATAAACCACAAGTTTTATGTTGAGTTTTTGCTCACTCTTCTACTAATTCAATGTTTGCTGTGTCCGTTATGTTTCACCGTGTCTATCCAGAGAAAATGTTTTGCACAGACGAGGTGAGATGTTTCTTCTGTCTTTAAACTTGTTTCAATCATGGCTCTTCGTTGTTTGTTACTTGTCTCTGCATGGTTCAGTGCTCCCCCCATCGGTCTAAGTGACGTTCTGATTGTCATATAATTTCATTCCCAAGTGCCAATGAAGGAGAAGGAGCCTCTACCACAAGTCAAAGAAGCACTAGTAAAGCCAGCTGCTCCTCAAGAAGGTACATCTCTTTGTGTTGTGTGCTCTTTGAATGTCACCGTTGACAAATACACATCTTTGAAATCAAACAAGGTGGTTTGAACATAGAATAGAACTAATAACTTTGGTTATTTTGGTTTCAAGTTCTCAGATGTAGAACGCAGTGTTTATGAAGAGCTTTCTGTTGAACTCTTTGTATACTTTGTACTTGAAGAGAGCAAACTGCAGGCTGCTGTTAAAGTTCAAGAAGCTGCCAAAAGGCCTGAAGTCACAGACAAGACCAAGAAGGTGGAGAAGAAAATAATTTCAAAAGAAGAAACAAAGCCAGGTATCAGATACTAGTTCTGAAATAATTCACACTAACACCATGTGTGTTGTTAGACAGATGGTGTGTTTTGGTGATACTATGCAATACTTCAATTCCCTCTTTTTATATACTTGAAGTGACCAAGCTAAAGCCTGTCACGAAGGCTGAAGAACCAACCAAAAAGGAAGAAAAACCACTCATGGTAGAAAAGATAACTCCCGAGACAGGTAGAGGTCTTTGAAGACTGGGATTAAAACATCATGTTTGTTGGAGTCTATATAACCCTATACTTGTGTGTTTCCATTGTTGATGATTGGGTTGTGTCATCTGAGGCGACTTTCAGCAGTTCAGTCCCACTGTGGTGTTGTTGTGGTCTCTGTTGTGTGTCATTGTTTTGTCATTAATTCATTGACTGTGAATCAAATATGAGCATGCCTCATTTGTCCTTGGATGCTTCATTTCTCATGGCATTCCACTGATGTCATCCTGGACTACTGCTTTGCATTTCAGTCACAACTTTATCACATATGCCAATCACATTCTATATACATATAGTCTTTATGTCTGAATGTATTTGGTAGTGTCTTCCCATTTTTTTATTTTTTTTTTTAAATCTGTAAAATTGCTGTGATTTAAAGGCGTAATAAACTACTTTCTGAACTATACTTCTGTATTAGATGAAACCAAGGGACCTGTTCAAGCACCTGGAGGAGTCAAGAAAGGTAGGAGCTCAGATTGACCTCAGTACACAGCAATCAGTGGCTATGAAAGTACACCTCCTGATTCTGTTACGTTGTGTTCACACCAAACACAAAGCCAATATTTTGTTGTGTTACTCACGTGAGTGCGACCGTGGGATCATTGGTCTGTTTGAAATATTGCATAGTCGCTCTGATCCAAAGAGAATATGTAGGAGGAAGAGGGTCCTTCCATCTGAATAGTATAAGTTGTCTGGTCAGCAGTATGAAAATCTATTTGTTTCTTTGCATTGAATTTGTATGCAATTGCACACGTGGAAAATTAGCTTAGCATTTGGTGTGAACACAGCATTACAACAGACAATAGTGCCACCAAATCTATAAACTACACCAGGTACATCACATAGTGACGTTGGGACACCAGAGTGCATGAAAAAGCTGTAAAATTTAGCAGTAATTAGCTCTGATTGACTTATGACATTGACACTGTACATTATTCAAAACATATATATATATATATATATATATATATATATATATATATGAAACCTGTATATGTTTTCTGCTGTGTCCGCAGAAGTTGTCCTGTCTTGTCTTTTCTGTGTCTGATTTGTTTGTTACTTTTGAAATTTAGTTTCATACTAAAACAATTGGGAATGGGATCTTTTATTTTTTTATTTATCGCTTGTATTTCTATGTTTGTTTGTTATTAGTATACTTCTATGGGTGTTAATGTGTTTGTACAGGTTGTGCTGTCAGTTAAGTGTCAATAAGTAATGTCAAACCTTTGCTACCTTAGAAATTCTTCTGCACAAAAAAGGCAAAATTCAGACAGAAGATGTTGGGACATTTGAGATTCCCACTCTGAGGAAGACAACCAGAGTCATAAAGGAAGTGGAAGAGGAGCAGGAGATTATCAAACTGAAGAAGATTCCATCGGTTCCGCCTAAAGAGGCTGAAGAAGAGGAAAAACCTCAGAAGGTCACCAAGACCACGATCTTTGGTTTCGAGGATATGGTACACAGAGAAGAGGAGTTTGAGATGTCCGTTGCCACAAGGAGACCTGCAGAGGAGAAGAAACCTCGAGAGAAAGCAGATGTGCTGAAAAAACCAGAGGTTGTGATGTTGAAAGAACAGGAACAGAAAGAAGCTACTAAAGATGCATGGAAACGCCAGAAACCCATTCCAACAGATGAGAAACCAGGGGATAAGATATCTCTGAAGAAAACTCCCAAGGCAACAAAGGAAGAGGAACCTGTCCCTCCGAGTGCAGCCTTGAAGAAAGTGAAAAAATTGCCTTCAGATGAAGTGGAACCAGAAGTAGTCAAACTTAAACCATTTGAAAAGCCTGTAAAACCAGCTGAGGAGCTGGAGAAAGACAAGAAGGAGAGGTCAGACAGGGACATGATGCCTTTCCAGAAACTAGAGAGGATCCCCAGAGAGGTGGAAGCCAAAGAACCCTCCAAGAGACCAGAGAAAGCTCCTCCAGAGGAAAAGGTGCCACCAGCTAAGGTGACAAAGACCATAGATAAAAACAAAACTGTGGAGCCTGAGGAGGTCAAACTGCCCACCAAGGTGAAGAAAATTCCGACACGGGAAGGAGAGATTGAGAGCATTAAGCTGAAGCCCTTCTCCAGGCCTTCCAAAGAGGCTGCAGAGTCTGAGAAGAAACCCGCAGATGACAAAGAGAGGAAGCCGTCCGATGACATACCGCGCCGTTGCACAAGTCCAGATGAAAAAACAAAAGATTGGGAGCCAGAGGCTAGGCCCAAGAAAGCTGAGATAACAGAAACTCAACAGAAGAAGCTGGAGAAGGCAGTTCCAGCAGAGAAGATGGTGTCTCCTGTGCCAGTTACTGTCAAGAAATCTGAAAAAGTTCCTGAGGAGCCCAAACCTCTTCAGCTGAAGAAGGGAGTCCCACCCAAGGTGAAAGAGGAGAAAGAAGAACTGGCCCTGAAACCTTTGGAGCAGCTCAAGAAGGTTCAACTGAAAAAGACACCATCTCCTAAAGTTGATAGGCCTAAAGAAGCAGAGACTGTCCCTGTTGAGAAGAAGCCCAGTGTTGATAAACTCAAAAAGATTCCTAAAACGGTTACACCAAAAGACTCTATTGAGGCTGTGACCCTCAAAAGGGTCCCAAGGAAGCTGTCCCCAGAGGAAGAGAGGACTGCAGAACCAGCAAAGATTGGGAAAGGGAAGGTTCCTCTGGTGAAGGAGGTCTCTCCTGGAGCTGTGCAGATGAAGAAGGTTGCCACCCAGCCAGAGGAGGAGGTATTTGAAGAGGAAGCTGAGGAAGAGATGGAGAAGGAGGAAGAAGAGGCCTGGGGCTGGGAGCTGGTTCCCCGGGACAGTTACGGCTCTGAAGACTGGGAGGGTGAAGGAGAGGAGGGTGCTCTGGAGGTTCCAGGGGTGACCAGGAGAGGTGAGATGGTGGCGGGCCCCAACTCATTGGCTGAGAACAACCATTTCTTCATGCTCTGAATAATCTCTACGCATTTCCACCATCATGCCTCCATCTAAATTCTTTTCACTCTTTTCTTAATCAAGTGCGATGCGATTTACGCCATTTCTTTCTCGTATTTGTTAATTATCATCCAGTTTGTCAAATGTACTCATCATATCCATAGCTTTCTGTAATTTCTGTTATGTCTTGTATGTGTCTGCCATTTCAGCATCATGCCATTCCCATCATATGTTCTCATACCATCTTTACATTTTTGTTCATTGTTCCATCTTTTCATGATGTGATCATTTCAAGTAATTTCATTGTTTCATATATTTATATCATTCCTCCATCCATTTGAGTGGACATTACATATCTCCTGGCACTGTTTATGAAGACATTGACATAAAATGACATGCAGCAAATTTATCTGAATTCTTTCTGAACAGAGGGACAACCAACAGAAGAAGCAGGAAGAGGTAGAGGTAGAGGCCTGAAACGTAAGTCTTAAAAAACCTTTGAAATCCCAGCTAAACAATCTCTTACCGCCTACATGGTACTGGAACTACAAGTGAGTGTCTTAAATTTGTATTTCAGCTAAGCAGACCCCGTCCCCTGGAGAAGGCAGGGGTCGCGGCCTAAGGCCCGGTGGAAAAGGCCCATCACCACCAGAGGATCCCTTTGGAGGATTCAAGCTCAAAGCTGTCCCTCTGAAGTTCATCAAGAAGCTACAGAACATCGTGTTACAGGAAGCTGAGTCCATCGGATCCGCTGCTGTGTTTGAGTGTGAGGTCTCGCCTTCCACTGCCATCACTTCATGGATGAAAGATGACTGCAATCTGCGCGAGAGCCCCAAGCACAAGTTCACTTCTGACGGCAAAGATCGCAAGTTGAACATTATTGACGTCCAGCTTTCCGACACTGGTGAATACACCTGTATCGCAAAGAACGCCGGCAAGGAAATATCATGCACAGCCAAGCTCATTGTTGAAGGTATTTATTTATTTTTCTGCTTTAAAAATAACATCATTGTACGGACCAGAAAGCATAGAAATAGAACAGGAGTAGAACGGACATTGAAAGGGCATAAAGAGGTCATGCGACAAGTACAAAAGAAAATGGTGATGTTAGTATTCATTGCGACAGGCGTCAGTGGGGCTGGAATGTGATGTCACAGCTCACCAGAAAGAGAGAGGACGCAGCTCTGGAGACGGCGGACTAGGTAGCTTGTTAGCTAGGTAGCAAGTTAGCTAGTTAGCTAGCCACTGATAGTCTCTGCTTGGAACCTCAGAGAGTCCCAGGCTTGATGGAGGTTGGTTTACTTTATACAGAAGTGGCTGCTACAACGGTCGCTATGGTAACGGTACACACTGACTGTCCTGCTACGTTAATTCTAATTGACATGTTCCTTCTACTCTGTCTTATTTCTAAACCAGACAGAGTATCACTCATGATCTTCTTTAAGCATTCACCAACGTCAAAGAGCTCATTGTCTTTCTATCTCCTCACAGAGCTTCCTGTGAAATGGATCAAAGAGCTGGAGGAGGAGACATCGGCTCTGAAGGGTCAGCCTCTATATATGACCTGTGAGCTGAACAAAGAGAGAGATGTGATATGGAAGAGGAATGGAGAGATTCTGAAGAAAAAGGCAGGCAAGATTCAGATCAACATCATTGGTATGCAGCACGCTGTGACCATCCAGAACACCACTGAGGAGGACGCTGGGGCCTACTCATGTGAAGTGGCCAGCCAGGAGGATGTCAAGACAACAACAAACGTCAAAATAATCGGTAAGCAAAAACACAGTAACATATATCAGTACTGGTGTTCTCTAAGTCAGAGGTGTTCAATGTTTTTCATGCCAAGGACCCCTGGGCTGATAGTGACACGGTGCAGGGACCCCTATTAAACTTCATATAAGATTGTGTTGCTTATTAAACCGGGCCAATAATAATGTGTATTTTTGGACATATTTTAATTTTGGAAGAAAAAAGTTTTGGACCCCCCGCAGTAACGCGGGACCCCCTGTTGAATATCCCGGCTCTAAGTGCTGTATGCTGGTATAGATTACGGCAGGAAAGGTGTTTGTAGTACCTGAGGGCATCAGGTTGGGCCCATTATTATTTTAAAACTATAGACTTTTTATTACTATGCTGATGATGTACAGCTATATATTAAAATGTTTCTGAACAATATTATACATACATATTGATGTCCAGACCTAAATGTCACAAAATGTCATGCAACTAAATTCAGCTATTCCTATTCACATCTTGGACACTGTAAATACAGACTAGGAAGAACTGTGGAGACCTCTCCCTAAACGTCACCTCAAACTTCAATAATGTTTAAAAACCATCTGCATGTTAGTAACATTTAGTATGTTAAAAATGCCCATTGTTTTTTAAATGATATGGTGGAAACTGACTCATTAATGTTTAACTCCAATAGAAATCATCAAAGATTGGATTGTGAAACCATTGAGGGACCAGCATGTGAAACCAAAGGCTGCCGCTACATTCAGATGCGAGCTCTTCAAGGAAACACCCAACTGGAAGTGGCTCAAAGGAGAGAATGAGGTCATTCCTTCTGACAAGGTTGAGATCAAGAAGGATGGGAAGGAGCTGATACTCACCATCAAGAACTGTCAACCTGATGATGTAGCAGAATATGCCATGGAGGTGGAAGGACGCATCTACACTGCCAAGTTAACACTCGGAGGTCTATCTACTTACCTTCCTTTTAACTTGAGTCCCTCAAACACTTTACCTATCTTTCTATCATTTGGTTCATATTTATGATTATTGATAAGTGTTGATACAATATCAGAACAGTGACTTTGATACAATACCCTGCCTATTTATCTTGATACCGATACTGAAACGACACCATGGCAAAAGTAATGCAATAATAGATGACAGACATCAAACTTAAAATTAGTTTTCCTGTTTATTAAAAATGCAAAAATGTATTCATTTCAAAGAACGCATTACTCCAATGTCTCTATACTAGTGCTGTCAATCGATAAAAAAAAAAAAAAACGATTAATCGCACAATTTGCCATAATTAATCACAATTAATCGCAATGAATCGCTTTCTTTCTTCTTAAGAATAAAGTATGTTATAATGGATATTTAAATGTAAAATGATGGAATTTATGTAGAATCAACACAAAGGAAGTATTTAAATTCAAATACTGTTGTTAAATAGCGGCTTTGTTTAAGCACAGATTCTCTCATGTGAACTACAGATTTCCAAAGAAACCATCAAGGCCATCAAAATTAACTGTCAGCTTGAAAAAGGCATATTTCTTGTATGCACTAACAGAACATTTCAAAAAGGTCCACAATAGAACATGCAAATATGGAAAAAAGAACAAGGAAATATTCTGCTGTGAAGTCAGAATGATAAATCCCTTTCACTCCATAGAACAACAAGTCAGCTTAGTACTCCTTTGCATTCAGCTCGTTACTGAGACAGACCAGTCTGTTTACATCGTCAGAGGACAAAGCAGCACACGCCACATCTAGTGTTTCTCACGCAGACAAATTACCGGAATCATTTAAAAAAACTGCTCGGTGATCGCTCGCCACGATCCCCCCCCCCCCCCCCCCCCCGCTGACGCCGCAGCCTCAGCCAAAATCTTACGCTGAACTCCGTTAAAAACTAATGGCTAACGGCTTTGTGGCACAAGTCGTCATAGGTCTTACGTCAGCCGCCACGGGAAGTAAACAAAACACAGCTGCGTTAATTTTGTTAAAAAAAATGTACGCGTTAAATATTTCATAATTAACGCTAAGATGAACGCGTTAATTTTGACAGCACTACTCTATACATGACTTAATGTGACTCCTTGATATTTAACTTCATATTTTGGACTAGATATGAGACAGCATTTAATAAGACTTTTGTGTAAAACAGCGGCCCTGCCGGCCCATCAGTACTAATTCAGGTGGAGAGTGCTACTGCAGAAGGGAGACAGAGAGGCTTCCAGAACAAAAACCTGCTAAATGATAATAAATCCAGATGAAGTTCTGCAGGAAGACCCCACAGTAACTGTAGAAAGCACTGGTTGAGTTGAAGTGGTGTTTGTGAAGAGAACATCACCCTTTTCCTTTCAATCCACTTCAGGGTCCCCAGAAACCTGTTAAAAGCAGACTCCATCATGTGGTCTCTGGTGGATTATGTGTTGATGGATTACAGCAGACAGAAAAGCAGAAAAGATGCTGAGTCTAACTTTATCAGAACATCTGGTAGCTAATTAGAGCCGCATTGTTGTTTTCCTGGTTTTCTGAATGGAGCTCTGCTGATCCAGAACCAGCTTAGAGCGCTTCCTGTCCGGATTTAATCTGCTTCTTACTTCATGTTTTGACTCCATCCTCCTAGTTATCTATGCTAGCTAAATCCTGGAGCTGGACTTTATGTCCTGATTGCTGCAAATTCCAAACTGTCCTCTTGTGGATCTGTTCAGTCTTCTAGCAGAGCTTTCACACACCAACTCTTATTAAAACACTGTCACACTTACACACGGTAAGACTATTGTGGGGACTGTTTTTAACAGCAGGGTATCATAGTTCTTTTCTATTATCAGTATCCTGTGCCAGTAGACTGTGTGACTCTAATACTGATACCTCTTTCTCAGAACGGGAGGCTGACATCCTGAAGCCGCTGGCCAGTGTTGAGGTGGTTGAGAAGGAAGATGCCATGTTTGATACAGAGATCTCTGAGGAGGATGTTCCAGGAGAGTGGAAGCTCAAAGGAGAGGTTTTGACCAGATCACCGGTATGTGTCACCTTACTCTTTATGCATGGATTTTTATTTTTGCATGGTCATGTTTATTACTTTTTATATATAAACCTACGTTAATGTATTCACCAGTTGTGCGACATCCAAATGGAGGCTGGGGTGCGTAGACTCACTCTGAAAAATTGCCAGTTGGATCAGGCCGGAGAAGTGACCTACCAGGCTCTTAACGCCATCACCAGCGCAATGCTCAATGTCAAAGGTAAGAAGAACTCCTGGTATTTGAGACCACAATTGCAAATCATGATTTTAGGATATTAGCTGTAAAAATAAATGTCTAAGGTCCGTGGGGATAAAATAAAGCATGGCACGTGAGTGGACCTTAGATCTTTATTTATTTAATAGTGTTGATGAACTGTATCCATGGTCGAAATGGTTTCCTGTGTTCCCTGGAAAATGTGAACCTGTCTGTCAGATTCGACATGTGTAAAAATGTGTGTAGAGATGTCCCTCTACGATTTATCCATATCATCTGGGATTAAATGTTTTATGTTAAAGCTACATACAGTGGCCAGTTCATAAGTTAAACCAACACCATATTCATGAATGGCTAACTCCAACAGACATGAAGTCATTTAGATTCAGCAGAAGATTGTGAAGCTCAGTAAATGTTTCATCAATATTAAATGAAACAGCAGATAGTTTATTTAGACAAAAGTGACTGGTGAAGAAAGAAGAATTGCCTGAAGAATGAAGATTTTTTCCACCCTGATAAAACTGAAGTAAGAAATTGGTGCCAACTAGACAAGATGATGGACTGAACCCACTGTTCCCCATGACAAAAGCTTTGGTCAATGTTTCATGAAGATCCCTTGTTGCCAGAGAGACTTGACAGCACTTTGGCCTTCAACTCTTTCAACACCATGTTCCAAAGCAGACTGCATTTTTTCACAATCCCAGGAATGGAAAGTGACCTAATTTTGCTTCAGTGGCCTGCAAAACCTGAAGATGTCTCCAACAGGTTTTTTGTAGGATATGATGGGACTAGCTGTGTGTACCATCAGTAGGACATAACCTTGTCTGCAACAAGAAAGGCATGGGTTTGAATGCCTAAATACCCCCAGTATCCCTTTGGTACAATTCCATAGACATGTGAACCCAAAGATGGGTACAATGCTACATACAATGGGTGCACATGGTAAACTGACCACTGCTATAAACTTTCTGTTCTTGTTGTGTTTTGTCCTGTTGTTCATATATTGTGAATATGTTGCCTTTTAACCCAGAAATCGAAATGGACTTTGTTGTCCCACTGAAGGACATATCTGTGCCTGAAAAGAAACAGGCTAAGTTTGAATGCACCATCACGAAGGATGTCTCGAAGGTCATGTGGTATAGAGATGCTGATGTCATCACTACTGACCAAAAGTATGACATCATCGATGATGGAAAGAAGCATATGCTCATCATAAACTGCTGTGAATTTGATGATGAGGACGAATATACGATTGCGGTTTTGGGCAAAACTTCAACAGCTAGACTTACAGTGGAGGGTAAGTGCTGGACCACCATTACAGGACCTTTATTATTCCATACCATTTATTGAATTGGTTTCCTCCTCTTTGAAAGTAACTGGTATGAAAACATTCTACTACAATACAAAACAGGTATCAGGCTCAAATTTATCTTGCCAATAAAGGACCAAACTGTGAAGGAAGGCACAACGGCTCGCTTTGAGTTGGAACTCTCTCACGAAAACATCCCAGTCACCTGGTATAAAAACGATGTGAAGATTCATCTGAGCAGAACGGTGGTTACTCATGTGGACGGAAAGAAACATGTGCTAGAAATAAAGGAAGTGACTCTAGATGACACTTGCCAAATTAAGGCTGAGGCCAAAGGAATTCCTTCCATGGCCAACCTGACGGTCATAGGTAAACCAAGAACAGCCACTTGTCTTTTTTGTCTCTCCTGTTCCATTGTATCGTCTTCTTCATCCCCACAGCTATTTGTATTATTTGTCCATGTCTGTGTAGGTCCACCAAAAACGTCATTATGTGTTTGTTTTTCTGTGTTGTCAGAATTTGCGTCCATATATGTATATGTTGTATATCTGTTGTCTATGTGCCATGGAGAGTCACCCAAACATTTCCCCCTTCCAGAGGGAGATGCGTACTTCACAGTGAAGCTGCAGGACTATACTGCAGTAGAGAAAGACCAGGTGGTTCTAGATTGCGAGCTCAGCAAAGACGTTGATGTCATGTGGTACCACAACGAGGCCGAGATCAAGACCTCTAAAATGGTGGCCATTAAGGCTGAGGGTAAACGCAGAACCCTCGTCATCAAGAAAGTTGGGGACAAAGACAAAGGACAGTACGTATGTGATTGTGGAACCGACAAGACGACAGCAATGCTTCACATTGAAGGTAAAGACAAAGAATGTGTTTTTGAGGCAACTTGCCCCTTCTTGACACACCTCTTTAGTTCCCCCTTCACCACCTTCTAACCATACATTGAGCCACACCACCAAGTTTTCGGTTGTACTTGCACCGTTTCGCCTCTCATCACCTCTTAATTACTACTTTCATCACTCATGGGCACATGCGGGTGTTCTCATTACTCCGCTCTGCCGGAAATAGTAGAAACACCCATGTAAGCATTGGTGTATTCATCCATGAGTGTTCTGCCACAGTCAGTTGTCTTTTCATCTATCACTTTGTGTGCTCTTGAAAACACTTCTTCTGAGGGTTTTCATGGTTCATGTACCAGAACCATCCACCTCTGAAGAAACCATCCCCTTTATTGTGCTTAGTGCATTCCAAAGAACGGTGGCACCCCAATAGTCTCATAGATCCATACAAAACCAAATGTTCCTTTTTGGTATGGTTTTTCTAAATTAGGGATGTCGGTTTCAGTTAATTTTGAAAGATAGCCTGGCATCATTTTACTGCTAACTAACCGGTTCATTTGTCAGCCAAAAAAGTAAAGCACAAAGCATTTGTGTTTATGTATGTGTCCCTAAACTCTGTCGGGCTCGGTGGCATGGAGATTGCCGTGGTGCATCCTGTCTGACCAGCTCAATGTTTTAATGTATGTACATAAATGGACCTATAGAGTGACATGTGTAACCGGTCAAAAATGTCCTTGTGGTTACCTGATTGCTGGTTAACCATTGACATCCCTAGTCCAAATAAAAGGACCTGGTGCTGTAGTTGTCTACTTTCAGCACCAAATATCTCTGCTGGCCCACAGACCATCATTGCTCTATCACTAAAGTAGTTATATTAGCACTATAAGAGCTACCACGGAGAGCTGTTTGGTTGTTCATGGTTCATGTCTAAGTATTTGTATATGTATGTACTGTGTTTGTGTATCAATATTAAGTTTGTTACATGTCTGAATGTCTTCAGTAAGAATTTTGTCCCCTCACTTAAACGTCAGCTCGCCACATCAAGGTGGTTCGACCAGTGTACGGCGTTGAGGTGTTTGACGGAGAGACTGCCCGATTTGAGGTGGAGCTCAGTGAGGATGACGTCCACGGCCAATGGAAACTAAACGGAGAAGTCCTCAGTCCATCTGCCGTATGTCTCTTTAAAATACACCTTAGCAGATATTCTCCAACTCGTGGTTCACTTCACTTTTATTTTTATTAAACGCAGACAAGCAATAGGTATTGAAAAGTTTGACATATAAAACCTGATTGAACTTGACCAGGAATGTCCTCATGTTTTGACTGAAATACTGCAGGACGTTGAGATTGTGGAGGACGGCCCTAAACACACACTGGTCTTGTACAACTGCAAAGTGCCTCAAACAGGCGAAGTGATATTTACTGCTGCCAACGCCAAGTGTTCTGCTAACCTGAAAGTGAAGGGTGAGCTTTCACGCCTCTTAACAAGCACAGCACTCTGCTCATGGTTCACTTCTTTGAAAAGGAATCTTAACATTCTTCAGTTTTATTGCAAGTTATATTATAGAAAGTTTATAGAAAGTATTTGTGAGCGTTTTCGTTTTCTTATCGGACTACCCAAACACAACTGATCTCGTCTTCGCCCTGATCATAACTGCATCTGTCTGAACCAACAGAGCTCCCAGTCTCATTCCTTACACCGCTGGCTGATGTCCATGTGTACGAAAAGGATGAGGCGAAGTTTGAGCTGGAAATTTCTAGAGAACCCAAAAGCTTCCGTTGGCTGAAGGGACCTCAGGATTTGTCAAGCGATGATAAGTTTGAGCTCCTGGTGGAGGGAAAGAGACACACTCTTATTGTAAAATCTGCCAGATATGAAGACGAAGCAAAATACATGTTTGAGGCTGAAGATAAAAGGACGTCTGGGAAGTTGATTATCAAAGGTAAATGGAATCAGGAATGGTGGGATGTGTTCTAGGCCTTTTGAACACAATATCACCATTATAACATGTATGTTTTGAAGTCTGTGTTACGACTTCAGATTTACCTCCCTCTATATATAAAATGTTTGTGTGTTAGGTATCCGCCTCGAATTTATCAAGCCGATTAAAGATGTGACGGTGAAGGAGCGTGAAACTGCAGAGTTCAGTGTGGAACTCTCTCATGAAAAGATTCCAGTGGTCTGGTACAAAAACGACATCCGTCTGCACCCGAGCAAGGTAGTGCACATGTCAGAGGACAAGAAGGTCCACACGTTGGCCTTCAAAGAGGTCACCGTCGATGACACCTCCATGATCAAAGTGGAGGCGATGGGCAAGAGCTGTGAGGCCATGCTCACCGTGCTCGGTTAGTATTTGAGGTCTGAAGTGAAACCGAAGACATGGCCTCAGTGTTGATGACTTACTAATATCCTGTGCTTTTATACCGGTTGTTTGGTTACGTGTCTTCCTGCAGAGGGCGACCTGTACTTCAATGTGAGGCTCCAGAACTACACCGCCGTCGAGAAAGACGAGGTGATTCTGTCCTGCGAGCTGAGCCAGGCCTCCGGTGAGGTCAAATGGTTCAAAGATGGGAATGAAATCTTCCCCTCCAAGAACGTTCTCTTCCAATCAGACGGCAAGAAGCGCATGCTGGTGATTAAGAAGGCTGTGAAGAGCAACATGGGGCCGTACACCTGTGACTGTGGCACCGACAAAACCACAGCCAACCTGAACATCGAAGGTAATACCTGCAGCAGTGTGGTCCTGCACCCCAGAACCCAGTCAGGACTGGCCCCGCCCCTTCCGGTGGTCACCAGAATCCTGCCTCTCTCCTCACTGTGTCCTGTTGTCTCACTGTTTTTTCTAGGTCCAAAGGAAACACAACAATGGTATATAGAAACACTTATATGAACTCTGAAGAAATAATGGAGACATGAATATGTTAATGTCTCTACACTCAGATGTCCATATCAGTTTTCTTATACATAATATATAATATTCATGTCATATGCATGTACATTTTTATTATTTTAATCTTATAAGGACTATTTATCTTTACAGAAATTATTAATGGTGCAATTTCCACAACTTTTCCAGGGCAAAATTACAATTAATGAAGATCTAGAATACATCTAATTTATAACAAAATTATTAAAAACTATAATTACTTATATAGTTCTTATTATTTTGCAGTTTGCTTTTTTGTGATTTTTAACATAAACTATTTGATAAACATTTGTAAACTGGATATCTCATTAGATTATAATAACTATAATACAGTTAAGTTCATTTTAACAGCTGATAAATATGAATCCTTTCTTACGAGAAGACAGACCTGATTAAAGTAATTATTAGATGTCCTCATAAACATTAAACATTCAGTTAAGATACTTTGTAAGTAATTTGTAAGTTCCTTTATAAAGTTTATATTAATTTTTTAAGTTCCTGTTGACAGTGGTCACATGTTTTATAGGTTTCATCGTTTGCAAAACTGTAAGTCACTCTAAATAAGAGTGTCAACTGCCTGTCCTCGTGTATTCATTGCCTTTTCCTCATGGATTCACTGTCTGTCCACATGGATTCACTGTCTGTCCTCATGGATTCACTGTATGTCCTCATGTATTCACTGTCTGTCCTCATGGATTCACTGTATGTCCTCATGTATTCACTGTCTGTCCTCATGGATTCACTGTCTGTCCTCATGGATTCACTGTATGTCCTCATGTATTCACTGTATGTCCTCATGTATTCACTGTATGTCCTCACGTTTTACTGTATGTCCTCATGTTTTACTGTATGTCCTCATGTATTCACTGTCTGTCCTCATGGATTCACTGTATGTCCTCATGTATTCACTGTCTGTCCACATGGATTCACTGTATGTCCTCATGTATTCACTGTCTGTCCTCATGGATTCACTGTATGTCCTCATGGATTCACTGTCTGTCCACATGGATTCACTGTCTGTCCTCATGGATTCACTGTATGTCCTCATGTTTTACTGTATGTCCTCATGTATTCACTGTCTGTCCTCATGGATTCACTGTATGTCCTCATGTATTCACTGTATGTCCTCATGGATTCACTGTCTGTCCTCATGGATTCACTGTATGTCCTCATGTTTTACTGTATGTCCTCATGTATTCACTGTCTGTCCTCATGGATTCACTGTATGTCCTTATGTATTTACTGTATGTCCTCATGGATTCACTGTCTGTCCTCATGTATTTACTGTATGTCCTCATGTTTTACTGTATGTCCTCATGTTTTCACTGTCTGTCCTCATGTATTTACTGTATGTCCTCATGGATTCATTCAGTGTCCACATGGATTCACTGTATGTCCTCATGGATTCATTCAGTGTCCACATGTATTCACTGTATGTCCTCATGGATTCACTGTATGTCCTCATGGATTCATTCAATGTCCACATGGATTCACTGTATGTCCTCATTTGTTGTTTTCTCCTGATGTTTCTCTCACACATTTCCTCCAGCATCTCTAACTTCTTTTTAAACATCTGCAGAGCGAGACATCAAGGTTGTCCGTCCACTGTACAGTGTGGAGGTCACTGAGACCGAGACGGCCAAGTTTGAGACGGAGATTTCAGAGGAGGACCTTCACGCCACTTGGAAACTGAAAGGAGAGACGCTCCACCCATCTCCAGTAAGACTAAATACTAGACTAAAGTAGGAAGGCGAAGGAGGTTCTGTGTCCTAGTGGGTTTGGGGGAGGATTCGTCTCAGCATTTCATCCACAAAGAAAATATTTTTAATGTTTCTTTGACAACATATCACCACCAATCAGCGTGAAGGACGCACCCAACGTAGACCTTGACGGACGTGGGCGATGTAGACGCGGCCTTGTTCTCATGGTGTCTGTCTAACATAAAAAGATCAGGACTGAAGTGTTAAGATAAAAGACTGTGGTGCAGCATCTTTTATTGAGGCAGTTTCATACACACCCTGTTGGTTGGGAAGAAAAACAGAAAGATGCTATGTGGACACAAGGCTTGGGCCAGTTCAAACATTTTTAAAATGGTGTGGTCTGGACCAGTATACCGACTTTAGCCGCTAGGTGTTGCACACCGCTAGGTGTCTGCCACAGCAGCCCCTCCCAAGTGAAACATTAGGCCTTTTTACACAGAAGATTCTGGCATGATTACAGAAAGGAGAGTCAAAAATATGCTGTGATTGCACCGTTTATGAAGAACTTTGCTTTGTGGGGTAACGCCACAACCGTGACAACCGTGACAACCGTGGCAGTGCGTGCCGCCGGCCGTGTGACGTATTCAATAAGTGCCAGAAATCCGATTAGCTCATGGCTTCAATACAACAATGAAACCGCGTGAAAGTGAACTCTTGCTAGTCTCACATATTTACACAACTCTTCAACAAGCGAAGTTGCTGTGCATCATATACGTGTTGATGATACAGCGGCCTCATATGACCAATTAGCGGATCTACATTCTCAGCTTATTAAATGCGCCAGTGGCGCGTCTCGTCTTCAAAACGTCGATGTAAACAAACACAAGACGCGGCGTGGGCATCTCCCCTCCCACCTCGACTGACACGTGATCTCCCCGTACACCGAACCGGACCGGTGAAACTCTAATGAACACACTCATTCTGTTCAAATGTTTCCTATAACCAGGAAGTTGAGATGAACAGATCGTTTGACTGTTGGATTCTTGTTGTCAGGATGTGGAGATCAAGGAAGAAGGACCCCGACACATGTTGACCATCTACAACTGTAAAATGGACATGGCAGGAAGTGTCGACTTCTCAGCAGCAAACGCCAAATCAGCAGCTCAGCTCAGGGTCAAAGGTGACAGAAACAACAACAAATATTTTACTATTGTTTTCAGTTGTTTTATGACATTAGTTTCATTGAAAATTGACACGTCTAACACTACATTTTTTATTAATTTCAAGTTTTATTACAAACACATCAGAAAAAGGAAAAACAAAACGAAATAAAAAAATGTAAATAAAAAGAGGCAGGTAAAAATACCGACATTTATACACATTATACATTATTTGTTAGAATAATGTGGTGGATCGACTTTGCATTTCAATCAAAATCAACATTGGTGAATTTCATATTTCAGAGTATAAAACAAAGAGCTTCTGGAGGACATCAGGTTTGACCCAATAAAGACAGTTCTGTCTTAACTGATACCAGCGTTAGCTGCAGAAACATTTACTATCTCCAGTAAAACAGGAGTTTATTGTGTGCCTGTTAGCATTACATTTAACATTTAAATGACGGTGTGCGATTTGCCTATTCTGAGCTTAATGTCCAAAATGTAAGAGAAAAAATATGAAAGAAAACAGGCATACATGTCTTTCAGGACCTTCACTCCTCCTCCTGCTCTCCTCCTGCTCTCCTCCTCCTCTTCCTCCTGCTCTCCTCCTCCTGCTCTCCTCCTCCATTTTCACTCTTGCTCTCCTCCTGCTCTGCCACCTCTCCTCCTCCTCCTCCTCCTCCTCCTCCTATAAGTATTGTATACCTACAATGGCCGTCATATATTCAATGTTCCTCCTCAGAGATGAAAACTGAAGCTTCAGCTCCAGATAAATGATAAAACCTGCCTTTAACTCAGTTTGTGCTTTAGGAGGCTAAGCCCCGCCCCTTCTGGTGCCTCCCCATATAGCCTCTCCGTATGTGAACACATGTGACAGCTGTCAGTCTGATGAAGTAAACACCAGCTGTAATAGTGTTAACGTAACTTCCTGCTTCTAATGACAAACATCAAATTTGGGATGGCGAACCTCCATGTGGCGTTAACTGCCGTGGGACTTTGGTAACTCGGCCAACAGCTCCACATTCTCCTTTTCCAGGAAAATTGCTGATTGACAGCAGCAGATTGACTTCCTCTGAATGGTTTGGCAGACGTGGGCTCTCAGCCAATCAGGGCCCTTGGTTATTTTAGAAAGCACATGCCTTATCTAGAGCAGGTTTGCAGTGATTGGCAGGGGGGCTGGTTTCTGCCAGCCATATCCATGTGACTGCAGGTCGTATGCTAATGAGCTGGGCCCCCCATGCAAAGTCCCAGGGTGTCTGTGTTCAGTTGTCCTGAGGGCTTCTAGTGGCCGGCCTTCAGCCAACCACACCATGAGGATCAGGATCACTGAGGATTAGTCTCTACAGAACCTTTGGGATCTATTGACCTGTTTGAGGGGGGGGACTAATCATGTCTTCTCCCCAATCCAAAGCCCGAGTGATCGGCCTGGCGAGGCCTTTGAATGACGCCACAGTGACGGCGGGGGAAACCGCCACCTTCGAGTGTGAGCTGTCGTACGAAGGCATCGCTGTCGAGTGGTTCCTTGGGGGGACGAAGCTGGAACCAAGCGACAGAGTAAGTCCTCACTGTTTCTACCTTGGTCAGGCTGCTTCACTTCCTGTTGACATCCAGGCCTCCTGGTGGCTCTGGTCCAGAGCCAGGACCTGGATCTTCCTCTCTGTTTGTACTAAATGTTACTAGATTTCTGCTCATGCTCCAGCCCGTCTTCATATAAGGCCTTGCTGCTGAAGGTTTCGAGATAACTCAGGCTGGGGGCTTTTCTGCCCTGCAAGCGTTTCTTCAGGGTTATTTTTAACAGCTGCAGGAGGTTGTGATGAAGGCAGGTGGCAACAGGAGCAGTTTGACAGCTTCACATTTAAACCCACAGCTGTAACGTTTCTACTGTTTTCACGCTGAAGTGGCAGCTTGGTGTGACTCAGTAATCCACTCGTAGTGCACATTACTTTGATTATCGGATGAAACCTGAGAGCTCAGAGGCGTTCAGGGACACCAGATCTCTATGGGTTGTGCAAGTGTGATTGATGGCATGTTACAACACGCTTATCGACTGTCATGTCGTGTCAAGTTGTCTCCAATGAAGCTGCGCCTTGGTGTCTTGCTTTTATTTGCTTCCTCTCTTTAAAGATAAAGTTAAGATAAAGTGAAAAGATAAAAAGAAACTAAAGTGAAGAATATAGTGAAGATACATTTAATATAAAGTGAATAAGGTAAAGTGAATATAAAGTGAAGATAAAGTGAAGATAAAGTGAATATAAAGTGAAGATAAAGTGAAGATAAAGTGAAGATAAAGTGAATAAGATAAAGTGAATATAAAGTGAAGATAAAGTGAAGATAAAGTGAATAAGATAAAGTGAAGATAAAGTGAATATAAAGTGAAGATAAAGTGAATAAGATAAAGTGAATATAAAGTGAATATAAAGTGAATATAAAGTGAAGATAAAGTGAATAAGGTAAAGTGAATATAAAGTGAATATAAAGTGAAGATAAAGTGAATATAAAGTGAAGATAAAGTGAAGATAAAGTGAATATAAAGTGAAGATAAAGTGAATAAGGTAAAGTGAATATAAAGTGAAGATAAAGTGAATATAAAGTGAAGATAAAGTGAATATAAAGTGAAGATGAAGTGAATATAAAGTGAAGATAAAGTGAATAAGATAAAGTGAAGATAAAGTGAATATAAAGTGAAGATAAAGTGAATAAGATAAAGTGAAGGTAAAGTGAATATAAAGTGAATATAAAGTGAAGATAAGGTGAATATAAAGTGAATATAAAGTGAAGATAAAGTGAATAAGATAAAGTGAAGGTAAAGTAAAGTGAAGATAAAGTGAATATAAAGTGAAGATAAAGTGAAGATAAAGTGAAGATAAAGTAAAGTGAAGATAAAGTGAATATAAAGTGAAGATAAAGTGAATAAGGTAAAGTGAAGATAAAGTGAATATAAAGTGAAGATAAAGTGAATATAAAGTGAAGATAAAGTGAATAAGATAAAGTGAAGGTAAAGTGAATATAAAGTGAATATAAAGTGAAGATAAAGTGAATATAAAGTTAATATAAAGTGAAGATAAAGTGAATAAAGTAAAGTGAAGATAAAGTGAATATAAAGTGAAGATAAAGTGAATAAGGTAAAGTGAAGATAAAGTGAATATAAAGTGAAGATAAAGTGAATATAAAGTGAAGATAAAGTGAATAAGGTAAAGTGAATAAGATAAAGTGAGGATAAAGTGAAGATAAAGTGAATGAGATGAAGTGAATATAAAGTGAAGATAAAGTGAATATAAAGTGAAGATAAAGTGAATATAAAGTGAATAAGGTAAAGTGAATAAGATAAAGTGAAGAATATAAAGTGAAGATAAAGTGAATATAAAGTGAATAAGGCAAAGTGAAGAATATAAAGTGAAGATAATGTGAATATAAAGTGAAGATAAAATGAAGATAAAATGAATAAAGTGAAGATAGCGTGAAGATAAGGCACGTCTAACGGAGGTTTTTAATGTGACACAGCGTTCACATAAACTGTTGTTGTGTTTTTGTTCCTATTTGCATCAAAGATTTCTTTAATGTTTTTCTTTGCTGACAAACATCAACATGGCCGCCATGAGACGAATCATCTGACAAAGGAAACCAAGCAGATTCTAAACAGTGAAGCTTTTCCAGGATTTCAGATCAAGACAGCTAGACAGTAAATCAAACTTCCAAAACAGCAGTTAGTTGAATTTCATTGACAACGTTTGAACCTTTTGTTGACCTCCAATAAAACAATAAAGCAGCTGTCAGCAGAAGCCAACTCAACATTCTGCGTTTTACATGAGAAAACAACTTTTAACTGTGTGTAGCAGAAACTATCTCCAAGGAATCATGTTCCTCAGTGTGAAATCCAACCAGGTTGGGAGGTAAAAGCAGCCTTCAGGGTCAGAGGTCATGTGTTTAAATCGGGGGAAGGAAAGCAGCTGTCAGGGATCAGCTGACTGACGCTGGAGACCAAGACATCAAAAGTTCACTCTCAGTTCAGCTCTGAACCTCACAAACAAAGCTCAGGGATGACAAAGACACAACGGGGCTGTACACCTGCCAGGTAACTTCTGGAATCCTATCTGACTGTCGTTTCAATATCACAGTGTCTGTGGTTCACTAGTGTAGCCGACGCTGAAGAGGGACATGAGACACTCATGGACAACAAAACCCTGAATGGGACTGATCCTGAAAGCCCTGGAAGACACAGTTTTGTGAAATAACGGCTCAATTGACTTATTGACTCTGTTGAACCTGCAGATGGTATTCAGGGCAGGTTGAACTCTCTAACCACTGACTCTGATGAACAGGTGGTCTTGAAGGCGGACGCTACAGTCCACAGTCTGACTCTGAGGGACGTCCAGCTGAATGAAGCCGGACAAGTTAAACTCACAGCCAAGGATTTCCAGACTGAAGCCAACCTCATTGTCAAAGGTAAGATCTACTGAATCGACTGGACGCTGGTGACTCTACTGACTCTACTGGACTCCAGTGGTTTAACTTATCACCTTGCTAACATCTGAAACACACTTGAAACTTTTCAATAAGGGAATGCTGCAAAACACTTATTTTTAAAAGGACAGATTTCCAATGGAACGTCTGCACTGGGTTTCATAAAGGAAATGACTGTCCTACTATGACCTGTGTGTTTGTGTGTTCAGAGCCTCCGGTGGAGTTCACGAAGCCTCTGGAGGACCAGACGGTGGAGGAGGAAGCGACCGCCACCCTTGAGTGTGAAGTTTCCAGAGAGAACGCGGAGGTACGATGGTTCAGGGACGGACAGGAAATCAGAAAGACCAAGAAGTATGAGATGATGGTCGACGGCTGCAAGAGGACGCTGATCATCCACGACTGCATGCTGGACGACTCGAAGACATACGCTTGTGATGCCAAAGACTTCAAAACCTCCTGCTTCCTTAATGTTGAACGTGAGTAGAGAGATAAGGAGCCCTCTTGGTACTCTCAGAGCCCCTTAACTACCCTCTTGTTAGCTACCCTGTATAAGACTTCAGGAAAACCCCTGATAAAAAGATAAGGGATCCGTCCAAACAGTCAGGGAACTTCCTTTAAAAGTTAGGGTATTCTCCACAAGAGACCCCTCATTTGAGTTAAGGACCCCGCTGTAGTTGGAGTTAAGGGACCCCTAAAACACAGATTAGAAATCCCTCATTTGAGTTAAGGAACCTGCTGCAGTTGGAGTTAAGGGACCCTAAAACAGAAATCACTCATGAGATGTTAAGAAATATAAAGTGAAAGTAAAAGAACCCTTAATTAAAGTTAATTAAGAAAGCTTTTGTTAGATTTAAAGGAAGTTCAGGAATGCTCATAAAAAACCCTTTCAAAGAGATGGAATATGACTTAAAGAAGCTCCTCTGTCTCATTAGATCTCAGGATTTTTTATGAATATTGATAATCAATAATCTGCCTGTGTGTCCACAGCTCCACATATTGAGTTCTTGAAGCCACTTCATGATGTCGAGGTCAAAGAAAAGGAATCTGCCAGGTTTGAATGTGAAGTTTCCAGAGAGAACGTTAAGGTGAGCTCATCTGCTTAGTCTAGACTATGAATTAAGGTCACATTTAAGGGATTTTTTTAACCTTGCCATCTGGCTGCAGGTCCGCTGGTTTAAAGATGGAAGTGAAGTCAGAAAGGGGAAGAAGTATGAAATTATCGCTCAAGGTTGTCAACACATCCTCATTGTCCACAAGTCGGTGTTTGATGACGAGGCTGAATATGAATGTGACGCAAAGACCTCCAAGTCTTCTGGTGTTCTCACAGTCGTCGGTAAGAACATTGAAGGTTAACATGATGAAGACACTTTAAATGTTGTTTCTAGGAACAGAAAGGCCATCGTGGACAATCATTTGACTTTGTTTCTTTTATTCTTTATTCTTTTTTTCCGTTATAAAGGAGACCTGAAAGGTTAGAAAAGAGACGTTACAGGTTATAAAGGAGATGTTAATAGTTATAACAGAGAAGTTAAAGGTTATAAAGGAAATGTCAAAAGTTATAACGGAGATGTTAAAGGTTATAAAGGAGATGATTAAGGTTATAAATGAGACCTGAAAGGTTATTACAGAGATGTTAAAGGTTATAAAGGAGACCTGAAAGCTTATAACAGATACATTAAAGGTTATAACAGCAATTTTATACGAATTTTTTTACGAATTTTTTTACGAATTTTTCGTTTCGTTGCAGAGGAGGAGGCGAGGTTCATCAAGAACCTCTCCAACGTGGAGGGCACAGAGACAGACAGCGTGAAGCTGATCTGTGAGGTGTCCAAACCCAGCGCTGATGTCACCTGGTACAAAGGAGACGAGGAGCTGCCGGAGGGAGGCCGCTATGACCAGATAGTGGACGGGAAAAGGAGGATCCTCCTGATCCAGGACCTGAAGATGACTGACGCCGGAGAGTACAACTGCAGACTGAGTCCCAGCATCAAGACCTCCGGGAATCTCAAGATTAACGGTAACCAAGGAAGATGGTGATTCAGGTTCTGATATTTCCTCAATGTGCTCTGAAGCTTCTAATAATAATTAGCAACAAACAGTGTAGTATTCACTTTTGAACAGAGATAAAGAGCTGCAATGTCCGTACAAACGGTTTAATTTTTTGAGTTTTGATTTGGTTGATATATTGTGTGTTAATTTATGAAAATAAAAACTCAGCTCGTCGCTGAAAAGCTGCCAGGTGATGAAGAATTTAAACGCGCGTGAATAAGAAAATAACTGCTGGGCACTGAAATTCTACAGTAAGAGAAGACTGTAAGAAACAAATGTGTCATCCCAGGTATGACTAATTCATACAAAGGAATAATATAAAAATGAATGACAAACAGTATATACTCAGTTTATTAGAAAAAGTCGACGCAAATATTCTGGAAATAATCTGTGTTTCTGGAAAATGTATTCAACTTTCTTGAGGTTGTTGTGAGTTGATTGTGGATTTTCTTTAGTATAATTAAAATGACTTGGATAAAGTACCATGAACAAGATATATACCTGGTTACATACTGTTGAATGAAAAAAGTATATGACAATACAAATGGAAAGAAAAATAGATTAATATAGTAGATGATATTTACATAAGAGAAATAATTACACATGACCTGAGACTAGAAGAACAACAAGCGGAAGGGAAATTGAGAAACGGACTTAGGACACAAAACGGACTGAACCGACAAAAGTGGGAAACACACACTATACCATATGAGATTTACTAAAGGTCCATTTTACCTGTAAATGTTTCAAAAATGTGAGCTGGAAGAAAGCATGAATGATTGTAGTCCTCTTTAGAACTTGGAGTTGTGGTGAACTTCTGCTCTTGTGGCCAAATTGAGTATATCAACAATAACAAAATGAATCACACAACAACAAAAATCACCTGACACATTTTTCTTCTTCTCACAGGTCAAAATAGTAGCTTAAAAAATAAATGAATTCGTACCAGCTGTTCTTGAATTGTAAACACAGGAGATTTAGATCAGATTTTTTTTTCTTGCTGGCCTCTCAGTGCTTCCCTAGTTACGTTATGATCGCTTCATTAAACCTGCTGACCTCTGAGCTTTTGTGGTGCTTCCTGTATTCCAGAACTGGCCGCCGAGTTTATCTCCAGACCTCACAGCCAGGAAGTGTTGGAGGGGGAGAAGGCGGAGTTTACCTGCTCCGTCTCCAAGGAAACCTACGACGTCAAATGGCTGAGACACGACACTGAGCTGGAGGCGGGAGACAAATACCAGATGGTCAGCGATGGCAAGAGACGCTCGCTGGTCATCAACATCTGTGAGCTGAAAGACGAGGGCGGATACGTGGTCATGATCGGACCGACGAGAGCCAGCGCCGACCTCACTGTGCTTGGTAAGCCCGACCCACTCAGAGTAGAGGGATTGCGAGATATATTTGACCTGCATCGTACTGGTTCTGGGATTGTTTACATTTGGATTTTGCACCTTACTCATATGCTTTATTGTTGATTGTTTATTTTCACTACTACTTTTGTACAACCGCCTCTGTTGTGATAAATAAATAATAATACATTATCAAGATTACTTTATAGAAACAGAAATGTCTTCTTGGTATCACTGAATGTTTGTGCGCTAAAGGTACCTTAAAAGTAAAACGCTGATTGAATGTAACATTCCTTCAAATGTATTCAAACAAATACATCTTATTGCATTAAAACATTTAAATTAAATACTTTTTCTCAATTATTTTATTTAGTTAGTTCACGTTCTATCTTCAGTTTATTTTCACTTATTGCTTAATATTTTATTCACTTCTTTTATATATTTTTCATTTTTAGCCCTGATCGAAACATTAAATGCTGGTCCATTTAATTATATTATTATTAAAAAAACAATAATTGAACCTTAAAGAAACTCTTCATCATTTAGAAATAAATATAGTTTACATGTCATTTATTTATTATGGATCATATTTTTCTATTTAAGTTTAATTTAAGATCATTTTCAACATACAGTTTTTCCACAGAACATAATTTAATGAAAAACAATTCATTTTGGTTCGGTCATTTGGTCTAACATAAGTTCCATGTTTTTCTTTCTTGCTAACTAATTTTTATTTTAATAACTTCACTTGAACATCAACATATTCACCAAAGAAATTGAAATCATAAAAATGTGGAAATGGCTTCATATTGTAGTTTAAGTTTAGCTTTTACCAAATACATTTCCTGAGCTTGAGCTCCTCTAGCAGTAATCTAACAGCTGAAATATCTCTGCTGTTTGTTTCCTGCAGAGAAACTGAAGATCATCACACCACTGAGGGACACGGAGGCCAAGGAAGGACAGGAAGTGGTCCTGAACTGTGAAGTGAACACAGAAGGAGCTAAAGCCAAGTGGCTGAAGGAGGAGGAAACAGTGTTTGAGAGCAGCAAGTACATGATGGTCCAGAGAGACAACGTGTTCTCCCTGAGGATCCGAGATGCCCAGAAAGGAGACGAGTCCAGCTACAGCATTAACTTGACAAATCAGAGAGGGGAACATGCCAAGAGCTCCTGCAACCTAACTGTCAAAGGTCAGCGATGCACAGTAACATTCTGAATGCACAATTTATTCTGTTTGTATTATTGTTTTCAAAACTGTTACCCTTTCAGTCATTCTCCATGTACTGACTGGTAGGAAGCTGAGTAGCACAACATTTTAATTGTCAGTGTCAGATTACCAAAACAAACTCCCCTTGTTAGCCTAGAGAATGAAAATGTCCATTCTGCTCCATAATACGGGTTCATTAACACATGATGGTGTGTTTCCTGTTCAGAGGAGAGTCTAAAGATCGTGGTTCCTCTTGAGGACATCGACACTCAGGAGAAGAAAACAATCAGCTTCTCCTGTAAGGTTAACAGGCCCAACGCCACTCTGAAGTGGATGAAGGCAGGTGAGGAGATCTCCCTTAACAAACGCCTCGTCTACCGAGTGGACAAAGACAAGCACACACTGACCATCAAAGATTGCACGCTGGCCGACGAGGGCGAATACACTGTTGTGGCCGGAGACCAGAAGTCCACTGGCGAGCTGATCATCAGCGAGGCCCCCACAGACTTCAGCATGCATCTGAAGGACCAGACCATCACTGAGTTCCAGGATGCAGAGTTCACATGCAAGCTCACCAAAGAGAAAGCCGACGCCAAGTGGTACAGAAACGGACGTGAGATTAGAGAAGGACCCAGGTACCACTTTATGAACTCATATTGATGCACCAGACTCAGAACTTCACTTTTGTTTCATGTTTGCAGCCTACATCAGTTTGCCATCGAATGAATGAAGCTATCTTTTAGGTAACTTAGGTTTTATTTTCCCAGATACACATTTGAAAAAGAAGGAAAGATTTGCACGTTGCGTATCAAGGAGTGCAGACCTGATGATGAGTGTGAATACGCCTGTGGTGTGGATGACAAGAAATCCAGGGCCAGGCTCTTCGTTGACGGTGCGGTTCTTCACACTTTACAGTATAAACCTCTTCCTGTTTTGTTCCTGCTCTGGTTGACCCCCTGAGTGAATGTCCTTCTGTCCTGCAGAGACCCCGGTGGAGATCGTCAGACCTCCTCAGGACGCCTTTGAACCACCGGGCTCGGACATTGTGTTCGAGGTGGAGCTCAACAAGGACCGAGTGGAGGTGAAGTGGATGAGGAACAACATGACAGTCGTCCAGGGAGACAAGTACCAGATGATGAGCGAGGGTAAAATCCACAGACTGCAGGTCTGTGAAATCCGGCCCAGAGACCAGGGAGAGTACAGGATTGTGGCCAAAGACAAGGACGCCAGAGCCAAGCTGGAGCTGGCAGGTAAGAGCATCAAAACGCCGTCTCGTCACTGTGGGGGACAGTAGCTTTAAGACCAGTTGTAGTCCAATAACGGATCTGAATGTGAACTGGACTCTAGTATTAAAGAATGAATCCTGGCTCAGGGTCTAAATTAAGGGTTGATCAATTGATCAAATCCCCCAAACCTTTTTTCAGCTGAAAACTACCGTATCTGGGTATTAGAGCTTTTTATCTAAGCTACTAAAAAGTAGTTTGATGAAAAGTTTTATCATCAACATATCCCGTTCAATTACCCTGTGAATCACTTATGCTTATGCTAATAGCTAGCACACACATATCCAGCCTTGCATGTAAACTCAAGTTCAAAAATATGAGTAAAGGGTTAAAACTGTATTTTGCCTGTATAACAGCACTTACCTAACCATAATCATAACAGTAGTCAGCTTGCTAGTGATTAGCATTCATGATTAGCATCAGTGCTAGGGAGCATAGAAAAATATCATAAAATAATATTCATGGATTGTAGCATGGATTTAGCATGCTAGCTAGTTAACTAGCCAGCTGCTAAATTCCTCTCAGATAATACTTCAATAACGCTGATTCCCCAGATTTCATAATTTTCTGATTGATTGATCTCCGAGAGAGAAATGCTCTGTATGATTGTAGCGTCTCTCTAAGGCCGTCTCCTCGCTCTTTCCTCCTGCAGCTGTGCCTCAGATAAAGACCACAGACCAGAGCTACATCACGGACGCCAGGAAGCCCATCGCCATGGTGGTCCCCTACAGCGCCTACCCCCAGGCTGAGGCTGACTGGCTGTACGACAACCAGAGTCTGCCCAAAGACAACGTCTACACAGCGGTTGACCACACAGAGTACCGGCTGAAGGACCCCACGAAGTCCAGCGAGGGTCGCTACAAGGTCGTCATCAAGAACAAACATGGGCAAGGAGAAGCCTTTATCAACCTGGTGGTCATCGGTGAGTACTTACCATGGCCCTGCTTCCATACCAACTTCCTAACCAAGAACCATCATGCATTTTTTTCCCCAGTAAATCTAACATTACCCCTGTATTGTGTCTGCTAGATGTCCCTGGACCCGTGAAGAACTTTCAGGTGATGGACACCGCTGATGGCGAGGTCAGCTTGGCCTGGGAGGAGCCTGAGAGCGATGGTGGCAGCAAGGTAATCGCCTACGTGGTGGAGAGACGCGACGTGAAGCGTAAGACCTGGACACTGGCCACAGACCATGCAGAGAGTCCAGAGTACACAGTGACTGGCCTCCAGAAGGACTCCATGTACCTGTTCAGAGTCTGTGCCCGAAACCGCGTTGGCTGCGGACCCAATGTGGAGACCGACAAACCTGTACAGCCAAAGAACAAGTTTGGTAAGAACCATCTGATTTTTGTTGGTCATTTGGATCATCATCATGGGAACTGATAAAGCATCCATTGATTCTTAGATGTTCCTGATGCTCCCCTGAACGTGATCGTTGGAAATGTCACCAAGTTCGGCTGCACTGTCTCTTGGGAGCCGCCTGAGTCCAACGGAGGCTCCCCGATCAACTCTTACATCATAGAGCTGCGTGACAGGACATCAGTAAAGTGGTCGCCTGTCCAGGTGACCAAAGCTGACGAGCTTAGCGGCATCATTAACGATGTCATCGAGAACAAAGAGTACATCTTCAGAGTCAAAGCTCAGAACAAAGCTGGCGAGGGGAAGCCCAGCGCCGCCTCACAGCCCATCAAGATCATGGATCCCATCGGCAAGTTGGAACTCATCTCGCTTTACAGTCCGCTAAGAAGCTTGAACATGAATTAACCCAGAATGCTCTTTCTTGCCCTGCAGAGCCTCCAAGTCCCCCTCAGAACCTGGTCTGGCAGGACCAGAACAAGAGCTCAGTGCAGCTCAGCTGGGAAACTCCTCTGAAGAACGGAGGCAGCATGATCACCGGCTATATCATCGAGCGCTGCGAGGAAGGAACTGACAAGTGGCTCCGCTGCAACGCTCGCCTCTGCCCAGACCTCGTCTACAAGGTAGGAAACCGCTCTGCTGCTGCGCCGGAACCTCCTCTGGACTTCAAAGTAAAAGTCCTACAGCTGCTGATTCACAGTAAAAGTCCTCCAGCTGTTGACTTCACAGTTATTCTTCTCATGGCTACTTTACATTAAGTATATAGTGTCTTCAGGTTGACCTTTATTTTATTTGAGCACTGTAACTTTTAATTTCAGGTATCTGGTCTGAAATTCGGAACCAAGTACAACTACAAAGTGTTTGCTGAAAACGCAGCCGGGGTCTCTGACCCGTCCAATATCATCGGACCTCTGCTGGCAGACGACACACATGGTGAGACACAATGGTTTTACTCTTTTTTATTATAGAAATTATAGTAATATAATATTTATTATTAAATAGGAAACATTAACTTTCTCAGGGAAATTGTGTGAATGGTACCAAAATGTAATACATACAACTCTTGTTCTTTGGGAGAAGAAGCAAACCTATAACTGCAGATAGATGAGGCTGGAAATCCATAGAAATTGGAAATAAATAGAAATTTAGTGAAAGCAGATTTAACAATTTCTGCCTCTCTCTTTCCTCTGCAGTCGGTCCAACCTTCGACCTAAGCGCTTTCAAAGATGGCCTGGAGGTGATCGTCCCTCAGCCTCTCACCATTAGAGTCCCCATCACTGGATACCCGACCCCCAAGGCCAAGTGGGCCTTTGGAGAGAAGGAGCTGAGCACGGCAGACGAACGCATCAGCCTGACGACCAAGTCAATGTTCACAGAACTGATCATCATGCCAAGCGTCCGCCCAGACAGAGGCACCTACACCCTGCAGCTGGAAAACAACGTCACATCTGTCACTGGAGAGATTGAAGTCAACGTTATTGGTACGCCACCAAAATCTGGTTTCCTTTCAGTTGATCTGAAGCAGTTTGTCATTACTAACATACATTCTGTTTGTGTCTTCCAGCGGCGCCCAGTGCTCCCAAGGACTTCAAGGTCCTGGAGGTAACCCGGCAGCATGTCCACCTGAGCTGGGAGGTTCCAGAGCATGACGGAGGAAGTCCCCTTACTGGCTACCAGGTGGAGAAGCGGGATGTGTCACGCAAGACCTGGGTCAAGGTACGACATCAACATTTGACTTCCACAATGTGTAATACGTCAACACAGTCCCACGGCAGTTCAGGAACCAGTCAAAACATTTAATCATTTGGTTTCAAGGTGAGCGACATGAAAGTTAGGTTGAGACAACAAAACGACACAACCAACGTTAGCTTTAGATAACAAAACCAACGTTAGCTTTAGACAACAAAACCAACGTTAGCTTTAAATGACAAAACCAACGATAGATTTAGACAACAAAACCAACGTTAGCTTTAAATGACAAAACCAACGTTAGCTTTAAATGACAAAACCAACGTTAGATTTAGACAACAAAACCAACGTTAGCTTTAGACAACAAAACCAACGATAGATTTAGACAACAAAACCAACGTTAGCTTTAGACAACAAAACCAACGTTAGCTTTAGACAACAAAACCAACGTTAGCTTTAGATAACAAAACCAACGATAGATTTAGACAACAAAACCAACGTTAGCTTTAAATGACAAAACCAACGTTAGCTTTAAATGACAAAACCAACGATAGATTTAGACAACAAAACCAACGTTAGCTTTAGATAACAAAACCAATGTTAGCTTTAAATGACAAAACCAACGATAGATTTAGACAACAAAACCAACGTTAGCTTTAGATAACAAAACCAACGATAGATTTAGACAACAAAACCAACGTTAGCTTTAGATAACAAAACCAACGTTAGCTTTAGATAACAAAACCAATGATAGATTTAGACAACAAAACCAACATTAGCTTTAGATAACAAAACCAACGTTAGCTTTAGATAACAAAACCAACGTTAGCTTCAGACAACTAAACCGCTTAGCTAGTTCATGAAAGCCGTCACCAACGCCTCTCGTCTCAACAACACTTGTGGTGTGCAACAGGTCGGGTGGTCTAAGTCCTGTGTTGGTGGAGCCCCCACCATCAGTAGTTTTCCTCAGTATTTAAAGCTCTAGTCTACGATTTGAAAGGTTTGAAAAAAGCATCCACACACACACGCTCGTATCTTTCTCCCCTCGCAGCCTCCCACCTCCCTCTTATTTTACAAAAATAGTTCACCGAAACGTGTTTCTGAAAACATTTTAGGGGAGAAATAAGCTATGCAGTTGCTGAATCTGTCTTTATTTTAGATTGACAACGGTCAGTTTGAAAGATTTCCGAGAGCTTGCGGGAGGCGGCACCGTCTCTCGAAACTCGCTGCACTGCGACGCCATTGCCCTGCTTCTTACATGAACAATGAATGGGAACATTCCCGCCGGGTATGAACTCAGACAGGACGGCGTTTAGTTTCCCGGTGTGTCCAGGACTTCCACAACATGTACAAAGCAATGCAAATGCAAATGCAGCGGGTGCCGGTCGGATTTCTCTCTCACCCCGACTGCAGTACGTTCCTGATCCCAAACTGCTCAGCGATCGCTCGCCACAATAACTTGGAGTCTGTCTTTCAGGTGATCACTGGTATCCAAGATCAGGAGTTCACAGTCACCGACGTGGTTGAAGGAAAGGAGTATCTGTTCAGGGTCACTGCCTGCAATAAGTGTGGTCCAGGAGAGCCGGCGTACATCGATGAGCCCGTCAACGTCTCCTCTCCTGCCAGTGAGTCCAACCAGGGATTAAAATGTCTCGAATGAGGAATTATCTCAAATGTAATGTCTTAAACGTACCAAATATGGACATTGTTTCAACAGTAAATGTCTTGGTATCCTTAGTGTCTTTCTGTGAATATAACTTAATATAATATTCCGGTCATTTACAGCATGTTTACAGCTTTGGTGTTACTCATAATAGGCAGAGGGTTTCCTTGTCTAATTTGTTATCACATAAGTTTGAAATGCACTTTTATTCTGTAAAGTTAGTTTTCAGTTCTACAGAGTTCTGAGTTCTACAGAACCTTGTAACCCTTCCACTTTATTTCCCTGCAGCCATCCCTGACCCTCCAGAAAACCTCAGGTGGAGAGACAAGTCAGCCAGCGGCATCTTCCTGACCTGGGAGCCGCCAAAGTATGATGGCGGCACTGGTATCCGGGGCTACAATGTGGAGCGCTGCCAGAGAGGAAGTGATAAGTGGGAGCCCTGTGGGGACATGTTGCCTGAGCTGAAGTGCCAGGTTATGGGTCTGATCGAGGGCCAGTGGTACGCCTACAGAGTCCGAGCCCTGAATCGACTCGGAGCCAGTCGGCCCTGCAAGGCCACCGATGAGATCCAGGCTGTAGATCCCAAAGGTAAACAAAATGAATACTTCATTTTTCATAATTAAATCTACATTACATCCACAATATATTTGAGCTCTACCACTTTCTGGAGTAGAGCTCCAGAGAAACACAAAACTGTAACAAAATCTTCCAGATTTATGCCTTCAGGAAGACCCAAGAACAATACAATGAAGTAAAAAAGTAAAAGTAGAAGTAAACAAAACTCTTAGTTGATTACCAATAAAGAACACCAGAGGGGAGTTCTGCACAGAGAGACATGCTGGGAAATACACACTGATGTGTGGAGATACCTCATTCATGTTTTTTATAGGAATCAATAAGATACAGTAACGTTAAACTTTCCTGTGAATTATCCTCTGAACTCTGGACTGATCTCTGGTTTTTACCATCCATTCAGAACCTCCAGAGATCCAGCTGGACGCCAAGCTGCTGGCGGGTCTGACCGCCAAAGCTGGCAGCAAGATCGAACTCCCTGCCGAGGTGACCGGTAAGCCCGAGCCCCGAGTGAAATGGACCAAGGCTGACCTGGTCCTCAAACCAGACGACAGGGTGTCCATTGACACCAAACCAGGACACTCCACTGTCACCATCGCCAAGACCAAAAGAGATGACAGCTCCACCTACATCATCGAGGCCACCAACAGCAGCGGACGCGCCACTGCCACCGTCGACGTCAATATCCTCGGTAAGACCAGTTGACAATGGAGGAAAGGTTTCCATAATTACTTTGTTAATTTCTAGTTAATTACATTTTATTTTCCTCACAAAGACAAGCCCGGTCCTCCAGCTGCCTTCGACATCTCTGAGATCACCAACGAGACCTGCTTTCTGGCCTGGAATCCTCCGCGTGACGACGGCGGCTCCAGAGTCACCAACTACATCATCGAGCGCCGAGCCGCTGACAGCGAGATCTGGCACCGGCTGTCCTCCACTGTTAAACAGACCACCTACAAAGCTGTGGGCCTGGTCAAGTTCAAGGAATACATCTTCAGAGTCTTCGCTGAGAACCAGTTCGGTGTTGGTCCACCAGCTGAACACCCATCCATCATCGCCAGATACCCCTTCGGTATGTCACCTGACCATAGAACTGAGGTTTAGCACATTATGTCCTTCATTTATATCTACTAAGTCAAATTGTTGTGTCAGGCTTTTTCTTTAATTGTTCAGGCCTACTCAGGTCCAGGACTTTCTTGGTCAGGTAAAAAATGTTGCATCAGTACACCACACGTCAGCTGGGACTTAACCCCCATCTTGTCCTCAGACACTCCTGGAGCTCCTTACAAGCTGGAGGCTTCAGACATCGCCAAGGATTCTGTGACCCTGGCCTGGTATGAGCCCGATGAGGATGGCGGAAGCCCCATCACCGGATACTGGGTGGAGCGATACGAGCCAGACCACGACAAGTGGATCAGATGCAACAAGCTGCCTATCAAAGACACCAACTACAGGTGAGTCTACCTGTCAGCAGTAAGTCTTCTTTCTACTGTCTCCAATACTTCTTTGTTTAATTTCAATGTGTTGATGTGATGCATTTCCCTCTGCAGAGTCAAAGGTCTTCCCACAAGGAAGAAGTATAAGTTCAGAGTCCTGGCCGAGAATCTGGCTGGAACTGGAAAACCTAGCAAGGAGACAGACCTGATCCTCATCAAGGATCCTATTGGTACAACATGACCCTTCTCCCTTTAGTGGAATATGAGCATCTAAAATCCTTTCCAAGCATTTACAAACATCATTGTCTAACTCTTCCAGATCCTCCATGGCCTCCTGGTAAACCCACGGTAAAGGATGTGGCTAAGACTTCCTGCTTCCTGATGTGGACCAAACCAGAGCATGATGGTGGAGCAAAGATAGAAAGCTACGTGATTGAAATGTTAAAGAGTGGTACCACAGACTGGATCCGCGTGGCAGAGAACATTAACATCCTGGAGCACTTCCTGAAGGGCCTGATGGAGAAACAGGAGTACTCGTTCAGGGTGCGAGCCATTAACGTGGCCGGAGAGAGCGAGCCCAGCGAGCCCAGCGACCCAGTGCTCTGCAAAGAGAGACTCAGTAAGAAATATTGACATTTAGTCAAGGCAATGCTCTAGAACATGTAAATGTTTGAGAGCTGACATGAAAGAATCTTTGTTTTAATTCCCTCAGACCCTCCTTCCGCTCCTCGCTGGCTGGACGTTGTCAACATCAGCAGGAACAGTGCCGATCTGAAGTGGACGCAGCCTGAGCGCGATGGAGGCTCACCCATCACCAATTACATGGTGGAGAAGCGTGACGCCAGGCGCAAAGGCTGGCAAACTGTTGACACCACAGTCAAGGAGCTGAAGTACACAGTGACGCCACTCAACGAAGGATCGCTCTATGTGTTCCGTGTCGCTGCCGAGAATGCGGTCGGCGTTGGACCGTTCTGCGAGCTGGGGGACTCTGTGCTTGCCAAAGACACTTTCAGTAAGTTAGAGATCAGTCATATGGAGATCAAATCTTTTTATCAAGGGGAAGAATATAATATGCTCTATTTTTGTTCCAGCTACCCCTGGGCCACCATACGCCCTCACCGTCAATGCTGTGACCAAGAGATATGTGGACCTGCAGTGGGAGGAGCCTAAAAATGATGGTGGCAGACCCATCCTCAAGTGGGTGTTCATCTAAATCTTTATTGGCAAGAGATTTAAAGTCCTGGGGAAGTCTGGAAAATGTATTGACAGTCTTTCAGGCATTTCTGATGATGGATTAATACGTAGCTCTCTCACTGGTTTTTAGTCTGTTTCTTGTAGTCTCAAGATATTTGTCAGTTTTTCCATGAAGAAGATTTCTTCAACTATTCTCAACCTGTGTAGGGCAGCACTGTCTTTCCAGCAGCTTTTTACCTTCTGCTTAAAGTATTAAACCAAATTGAGAGAAGTACCGTACACCTCGTACACCATTTTGTTACTGCTCTACAGGTATTCCCTTGAGAAGAAGGAGAGGCTGGGAACCCGCTGGGTGAAATGTGGGAAGACTTCAGGTCCAGACTGTAAGTACAGAGTGACGGACGTCATTGAAGGAACAGAGGTTCAGTTCCAAGTCAGTGCCGAGAACGAGGCTGGCATCGGCCATCCGAGTGAACCCACCGAGATCCTGACCATCGAGGATCCAACAGGTTGGTCCAGTAACAAGGAAAGTAAGTTAAACAACTGAGCTAAAGAGAAAAGAGTCTTAACCAGTCCGTTTCTCCCCCTGCAGGTATTCCATCACCCCCTATTGAGCTGCATGTGACTGGAGCCAGCCGCGACTTCCTGTCTATCGCCTGGAAGCCACCGCAAAGGGATGGGGGCTGCCCCATCACTGGCTACCACATCGAGATGTGTGCTGCCGGGACAGAGAAGTGGATGAGGGTTAATTCACGTCCAGTGAAGGAGCTGAAGTACCGTGTGGAGGAGGGCGTGGTCCCCGAGAAGGAGTACATCCTGAGAGTGAGGGCCATCAACTCCGTCGGAGTTGGAGAGCCCTCCGACATCTCTGAGAACATCTTTGCCAAAGAGTCTGACTGTAAGTGCCTCTACTGAGCTTATGGCTGCCCTCTAAGTGTCATGTTTCCTCTGCAGGGTCCTAAAAAGTGTGTCTCTGTGTTTCCAGGTAACCCCACTTTGGACTTCCAGACTCTGGACCTGGTTGTTGTGGAAACAGAGAAGCTGCACATCCCAGTTCCCTTCAGGGCCATCCCGTCGCCCAGGATCACCTGGCACAAGGACGGCAAGGAGCTGAAGGCCGATGAACGCCTTGGCTTCAGGTCAGTGTGGCGCTCCATCTGTTCCAGGATCATTATGATGCACTAATTAAATCCTTTTTATCAGCGAATATTTCCCATAAAGGAAATTCCATCCATGAATGGGTTTCACATTTATTTGTGGTGATATTTGTTGTTTATGATCTACAAACACATATTTACTTAAAGAGTAACTAAACCACCAAACCACTTTGTTCAGCTTAAACAATATGTATCTGGGTATTTATTGGTATTGTGATTCATTCAGGTCCAAATCTGGACATTTGAGTGCAAACAAGTCAAACTGAACAACTTAATGCTTCATCCATTCTCTGGTCCCAGTCTCATCCTATCAGCAAATAATAAGTCAACAACACTGATTCAGCAGGTTTAACACAGTTGTGATGGTTCAGTCGCTAAGTTTTTTACAGCTTCTAGAGATATTTTTTGAATATGCTTTTAGAGACACTTCAGCTAAAACTCTGATTTAGTTACATGGTAATATCAATAATTAAACCATGTCTTGGTAGCCAAGTAGACATACATGTATAATATAACCACAATGTCCTGGGTTCGATTCCAGACTTGGGACTGTCAGTTTGTCGTACCTGTCTCACTCTCCCCATTTAAATCATAAAATAAATAAAGAAATAATTCAATAAACAGCAGATGGTTTTTGGATTAATCTCCAAATCGCTTGGTTTATAAAGTGTTCAAAATAATAAATAATGTCTTGGCTGCAGGAAGGAGTACACTTCCTGTCACCTGGAGGTTGACAGCAGCCTTCATGCTGATGCAGGACAGTACAAAGTGACACTGGAGAACAAACTGGGAGCCGCCAGTGCCACCATCAACGTCAAAGTCATCGGTACTCAATAACTCATGTCCAGCTGTCACATGATCATGTAGACATCAGTTCCCAGGATTAACACACCTCTTTGTCTTCAGGTCTCCCTGGTCAGTGTAAAGAAATCCTGGCCTCTGAGATCACAAAGAGCTCATGCAAAGTGTCCTGGGATCCTCCAGACTACGATGGCGGCAGTCCCGTTATTCACTATGTCCTGCAGGTCTGAGATGGAGGCATTGTTTTTATTTTTGAGGTGTAATAACAGTTTTATTTGTGAAATCAAGGTTGAAACTGTTTGTCTGTTTGTCCAGCGGCGTGAGGCCGGCAGGAGGACATACGTCAACATGATGTCTGGAGAGAACAAGGTGAGCTGGATTGTCAAAGACCTCATCCCCAACGGAGAGTACTACTTCAGAGTCCAGGCCGTCAACAAGATTGGAGGAGGAGAGTTCATTGAGCTCCGCAACCCAGTCATTGCCGAGGACCAGAAACGTGAGACACTTCCTGTTTGATTTAATGCACTGCATTTTAAAGGGCCAGTCCATCAATTTGATGATGATTACAGGAATCAAGTCTAAAATCTCTTAAAGATTTTTTTATTCCTCTGATGAGACGTAAAACATCTTTTTTGTGTCCAAGAGATGTTTAACTGAAGTCCATCGCTCATCCTAGATCCTCCTGATCCGCCGGTGGACGTGGAGACCCACAACCCCACATCCAGCACCATCACCCTGACCTGGAAGCCTCCCATGTATGACGGTGGGGCCAAAATCATGGGCTACATCCTGGAGAAGCAGCAGAAGGGGGAGGACAAGTGGGAGAGGTGCAACGACTTCCTGGTTCCTGTCCTGTCCTACACGGTCAGAGGGCTGATAGAGGGCAAGAGCTACACCTTCAGAGTCAAGGCTGAAAATGCTGCCGGGGTCAGCGAGCCTTCACGCGGCTCACCATTCGTCAAGGCCTCAGACACTGTCGGTAAGGATGCATCATCTTCTGTCAACCTCAGGACATTTTTACAGTTCTATATTCACTTATAGAAACGCTTTAAATCAAGTACATTACACCAATGTTTACCTGCTCTGACATGTCACAACCTAATAATGGGATTTCTTCTTGTCTCTCAGGGTCTCCGAAGGTCTTCCTGTGTGGAAGCCTGCAGTCCGGCCTCAGCGTGAAGCGAGGCTGTGAGATCTGCCTGGAAGCCAACATTTCTGGCTCGCCGTACCCTCAGATCACCTGGTACTGGAACAACCAGGTGATCCGGCCCGAACCGCTCCGCAAGAGGCCCGAGAAACCCCTGAGGAAGAAGGTGGAGAAGAAGGAGGAGGAGAAGAAGGAAGAGGAGAAGAAGGAAGAGGAGAAGACGGAAGAGGAAAAGAAGGAAGAAGAAGTGAAGGAAGGAGAGGAGAAGAAGGAAGAGGAGAAGAAGGACAAGACAGCAGAGTCGGAGGTGGAGGACACCGACTACCCAACTATAAATGAACGTCTAGCCATCGACAACCGCCATAGGGGCGTGTCCTCTGTTGTCATCAGGGACTCGCTCCGTGTTGACCATGGCGTCTATATGGTGAAGGTGGAGAACGACCACGGCATCGCCTCAGCAACCTGCGAGGTCAACGTGCTTGGTGAGAATTATTTCTGTTATTTTATTTTAGTGCAATTTATTGATTCATTTTAAATCATCATTTCTTTAATATTGTTTTTCTTTTTAAGTTTTGTGTCATTTAGATTTAAATGTATAGTTCTGTGTTTAGAAGAAAAAATAATGAAAATAATGAACACAAAAGCTGTATAAATTCATTACTACATTTGTACACATACATCTATGTACTAAAATATTAGCTATACACAGAGACAATGACTGAATAATGCATTATTTGTATCAATGAATCAATGTTGGAAGCATAGAAATAGAACCGTAGTAGAACAGACATTGAGCTGTTTCAGAGGTCATGTGACAAATACAAAAGAAAATGGTGATTGTTGTTAGTTGTCATGGTGACCACTCACATCAGTGGGGCTGTAAAGTGATGTCACAGCTCACCAGGAAGAGAGAGGACGCAGCTCTGGACACTGATGACTGAGCTGGTTGGCTCGGGCAGCTGTGGCAGTCTGCATGCCGAAGTGTCTTTGGGCAAGATACCCCGAAGGCCTAGCCATCAGTGTGTGAATGTGTGTGAATGGGTTAGTAAACTGACTGTAGTGTAAAGTGCCTTGAGTAGTTGAAAAGACTAGAAAAGGTCATTCTCCAGTGAGGTGGAGTCTCTCTCTACCTGTCTGTCTGTCTCTCTCTGCTTACTAACTTTACCACTCCAATGATAGTCACTGCTGAGAACCTCAGGGAGTCTAGGACTTGATGTTTTACTTATAGTATATATATATATATATATATATATATATATATATATATATATACACAGTATATATAAGTGGCTGCTACAATGGTTTCTATAACAATGATGCACATTAGATGTCCACTGCTCTGCCCGTCCTGCTACATTGATTTGAATAGCAATGTCCCTTCTACTCTGTTTTATTTCTGTGGTTTCAAAGTTAAAACGGTAAGCTTTAAGGTGACACGATACTTTCTGTCTCTCCTCAGATACTCCAGGGCCTTCAATGAACTTCAGATTTGAGGAGGTTAGGAAGAACTCTGTGATCTGCAAGTGGGATCCTCCGTTGGACGACGGCGGCAGCGAGATCCTTAACTACACTCTAGAGAAGAAGGACAACTCAAAGCTGGAGATTGGCTGGAGCTGCGTCACCTCCACACTAAGAGGATGCCGCTACCTGGTGCCCAAACTCATCGAGAAGAAGGAATACATCTTCAGGGTGGTGGCTGAGAACAAATACGGCGCCGGTCCACACTGCATCTCCAAACCGCTCATCGCCAAGAATCCTTTCGGTATGTTCTGTATTATTGTTCATGCTATCATCCAATCAGCACGCAGGGCTGTGTTCGTGCACACACAGAGCCCCTCCCCCCTCAGGTTGTTCCACTATCACAGGGGGGAGGCGGAGGGAAGTAGCAACAAGCTTCCAATTCCTCGGTTAAAAACCGAAACGGGGAGGTCCAAAACAACCAAGGAAAAGAAAACACCGGTGGAAAAGAAGGAAAAAAAGAAAGATTGCGACGATGACCGTGATAAAACCAGAGTCCACATCGGACCTGCATTTCAAAGGTGGCATGATCTGAGGGTTTTCAAAGGGCACGGAGTCGAGGGGAAGGAGCTCAGTGGTCGTGGGGGAGGAGCTCGGTGGTCGTTGGGGAGGAGCTCGGTGGTCGTGGGGGAGGAGCGTGAGAGCTGTAAACATTCAAAATCTGACAGAGTGCCCTCGATCCGCCGGACTTTCTGACTGTCACTTTAAGATTAATACACAGAGACAAAGTCACAACCAATTGCACTTTTTTTATCTTCATACTAAGAGAAAATGTGAAATACAAATAGAGTGATGTGTAGAAATAAAACAAAACAAGAAAAAGTTGAGATGTAAAGACGTTTTGTAGGCTACATGTTTTTCTAAACACAAGGTATTTATATCAGATATTATTCTGAATAAGCACTAAGTGAAATCAAAGATTTCTGGTGTTAAAAGTCCAAGGAATGTTCATTACATGACACAAACAACAACAATAACTAATTTTGTTTCTGCTGTCCCATCGTCCTTCTCAGAAACTCCCGAGGCTCCTGATAAACCAGATATCGATGACATCACAGCTCACAGCATGCTGGTCACCTGGACTGAGCCCAACGACAACGGCAGCCCCATCCTGGGCTACTGGGTGGAGCGCAGAGAAATCAACAGCTCACGTTGGACACGTGTCAACAGGTGAGGAACCACATAGACAAAACCTCTTTTCTGTCTCAATACATACAATTTTACCAAAAAACACTTCTGTTCTGGTCTTCAGGGACATGGTCGCCAACACTGAGCTGAACGTTGAAGGTCTGCTGGAGGGGCTGACTTACATATTCCGGGTGGCGGCTGAGAACCAGGCTGGACCCGGAAAGTTCAGCCCCCCCTCTGAACCCAAGACAGCCCAGGCCCCAATCTGTACGTAAACTGTCCAGTACTATTCTCATCAATGTTTGCATATCTAGTGGTCTTTAGAAATACTTGTCTAAACTCAGAAAGCTAGAATCACAAAGTCAGTCTCAGAGGTAGCAAATGTCCCATTTCTGACACTGTAGTACCTCCTGGACCTCCGATTGCCAGAGTAGTGGCGACCACTGATCACTCCATTGATGTGGAGTGGGACCCGCCTGTGGACAATGGTGGAGGAGAGATTCTTGGATACCATGTGGATAAGGTCAGATCAATTCAACTCTGATTCCAGACTTCCTTCCTTCCTGTCTTGATTACAGTTAACACTGACACTTTCTTTGTTCTGTTGTGATCATCAGGCCATGGCTGGTACCAAGGACTGGTCCAGATCTACAGAGCGCCCATGGAAGTCCCGGGCCTTCACTGTGTATGGAGTCCGTGAGGGAGCCAAGTA
This sequence comes from Eutrigla gurnardus, assembly GCF_963514095.1. Taxonomy (NCBI): domain Eukaryota; kingdom Metazoa; phylum Chordata; class Actinopteri; order Perciformes; family Triglidae; genus Eutrigla; species Eutrigla gurnardus. Next base: position 28,294,111 of record NC_139926.1, read on the forward strand.
CCTGGTCAGGGTCATTGGCTGCAATGCAGCCGGAGAGGGAACACCAGGATTCACAGAGTCCGTGTTTGTGAGGAATCCTGCAGGTCAGCTGATGGAGCAAAAGATGAAGACTGTCACATTCAGTGTTGGTGTAAATCTCATAGTTAACCTTGGTTGCCCTCCACAGAGCTGCCGCTTATTGAAATGGATCTGTCTATCAAGAGTGGCGTGGTCATCAGAGCTGGAGAGACCCTCCGTGTACCTGCTACAGTCACAGGTAAACCCTACCCGTGCATTACCTGGACCAAGGATGACAGCAAACCTGACAAAGACCGCGTGGAGATCCTCACTGAAGGCAACGACAGCGTTGTTTCTATCAAGAACGTCCAGAGGAAAGACTGCGGCAAATACACAATCTCTGCTTGCAACCCCAGTGGCACCAAAGCTGCTTCTGCCAGAGTGGAGGTCATGGGTGAGAGGAAGTTCACAATGATAAAACATTTATTAGCAGTTAATCAAGTCTATGAAATTATAATAATGTTTAATCTCCAGATGTCCCCGGGCCCGTCACGGACCTGAAGCCTGTTGTGGTCACTCGCAAGATGATCTTCCTGAACTGGGATGACCCAGAAGATGATGGAGGCAGTGACCTGACTGGCTTCATTGTGGAGCGAAGAGACGGCAAGATGCACACATGGAGGCAGCCCGTTGAAACCACCTCATCCAAGTGTGAGTGTGTGGGCATCATGGAGGGACAGGAATATGTGTTCCGCGTCATTGCCAAGAACAAGTATGGAATGGGACCTCCCGTAGAGCTGGGAGTCATCAAGGCTGTTGACCCACAGGGTGAGTCCGAAAATATCTTGATTTTGACTCAAGACTTCAGTTGTCTTGGTTCCAAAGTGGATTTTTACTGAAGATGAATCATTCCCTTGTTCTTTCTGCAGGCCCACCATCATACCCCGAGAAATTCCACTACACCGAGCGTACCAAGAACTCCATAACACTGACCTGGAAGCCCCCTCGTAATGACGGCGGAAGCCCCATCATCGGTTACTTTGTTGAGAAGAAGAGGCAGGACCAGCAGGCCTTCGAGCCCTGCAACACAGACATCTGCCCTAACATGACCATGACTGTGGAGGGGCTAGAAGAGGACTGGATGTATGAATTCAGGATCAAGTGTGCTAACCTAATCGGAGTGAGCGAGCCGTCCAGCGCGTTGATGGTAGTCATCCAAGATGACGAAGGTGAGGTCAAATGTTAGGAATGGTCCTAAGGGATGCCAATGGTAGACACGAGTGGTTTTCTTTGTGTGCTGATGTGATTTTTCCTTCTCAGTGGCTCCTGAGGTCCACATGCTGAAGCAATTCAAGGGCGACTCCATTACTGTGAAGAAAGGTGAGCCCATCGAGATCCCTGCCGATATACTGGGTCTCCCCATCCCCAAGATCGAATGGTCTAAGGATGACGTGGTGATGGAGAAGCCGACTGAGACTCTGCTGATGGAGACGGAGGTGACCGGCAGAATGAATGCAAAGACCACACTGTCCATCCCAGCAGCCAACAGGCGGGACCGTGGCAGCTACACTGTGTCTGCCTCCAACAACATGGGTTCAGCCAAGCACACCATCTCTGTCATGGTGCTGGGTGAGTTGAAATATGCCACAGACTCACTCAGTGGCAGAAAAGACTTCAGGTCTTATTAGAATGTACTAACATTACTTTACTCTCCTCTCAGACCGACCACTTCCACCCAGGAATGTTGTCGTGTCCAACATCAGGGCAGAGTCTTGCTATCTCCGGTGGGATCCACCACTCGATAACGGTGGCAGTGAGCTGACCAACTACATTGTTGAGAAGAAAGATGTGGTGGTAGAAGAACCAGAGCTGGAAGAGGGACATGAAGCTCCAGCTGAACCACAATGGCAGATGGTTACCAACAGCATCATTGAAAAGAAATATGGGGTATGTCCTGATAATAATAACAATGATAATAATATCAGTGTTGTCTTTTGTTTTTTGAAAACCTATTTTAAGTCTAATGGGGAACACCACGTCCCTCTCCTGTAGGTGTGGAACTTGGAGACCAACAAGTCCTACCTATTCCAAATCAGAGCCGAAAATCGCTACGGTAAATCTGACCCCTGCGCAACAGAGGAAATACTGATCACAGACCCATTTGGCCTTCCTGGCCCACCAGAGAAACCAACCATTGCAGAGTACTCCAAGACCTCCATGACCCTGACCTGGGAGCCTCCCAGAGACAACGGTGGCTCTATGATTATTGGCTACTGGTTGGAGAAGAGGGAGAAAGGTACCACCTACTGGGCCAAAGTCAACAAGACACCAGTCACCAAAAGAGGCCTAAAAGGCTGGGAATATCAGGTGAGTTGCTGGGTATTTGTTTTTGTGTTGGCACATATTTAAATGAACAACAGATCTGTAGACCTTTAGAATGGCTCACCACTGACTCGTCGGAAGGTCTATCACAACGATTTAAGAATAGCTTTTACTGGTAATTAACATGGTCTGTTGGAGCCCTGAAAGACGGTAGGTGAAATAATTTTAAGATCTCAGAGCTTTAAAATGTTTTGTCAAAGCCTTTAGGGCCAACATTTTTTGATGGTCCATTGTAGATCTTCCCAAATGTTTACGGAGATCTTTTAGAGATATGTAGATCCATCAAAACATTTAGTCCTTTTTAGACCATACAAATGATCTGTAAAGATCTGAAAAAAGGTCCTACACAGAACTTCAGGATGGTCTGTCACAGACCAATAAGGTCCTACACGGACCTTAAGGGCAGTCTGTCACTGACCAGGAAGGTCCTATACAGAATTTCAGGATGGTCAGTCACAGACCAGGAAGGTCCTGAAGGTCCATCCATTGTCCATTCCATCCGCTTATGCTGTATTCAGGGTCACGAGGGGGGGCTGGAGCCGATCCCAGCTATCATTGGGCAAGGGCAGGGTATACCCTGCACAGGTCGCCAGTCCATCACAGGGCCGACATGTAGAGACAGACAACCATTCACGCTCTCAGTCACACCTACGGCCAATTAAGAGTCATCAATTAACCTATCCCCATCCTGCATGTCTTTGGACTGTGGGAGGAAGCCGGAGAAAGAACAATAAGGTCCTACACAGAACTTCAGGACATTCTGTCACTGACGAGGAAGATCTTAGGTCTCTACGAGAGCCTGCTAGCCACAAGAATCTGTTGAATCCTTCTTCTGTGACTCCCAGGTGACTCGTCTGATCGAAGGAACAGAGTACGAGTTCAGGATTGCTGCCAGCAATTCTGCAGGAATTGGCCCCTTCAGTGGACCGTCCGACGCTGCCTTCGCTGTCGATCCACTCAGTGAGTAAAAACAGGCTTTGTAAAGCTGGATGATAATTAAGTTCTACAGATAAAAGTAAACACAACTATTATATCATAATAAATCAAAGTACTTTGATGAGATCAGTAATCTTGAACAGCCTGGTTCATTTGATGAATTTGATTTCCCCAAATTGGATACCATTTTCACTAACTGCTGCTCTTCACTCCAGCTCCTCCCAGCATGCCTGCTGCACCTGAGGTAGTTGATAAGACAAAGCACAGTATCACGCTGTCCTGGAAGCCACCGGAGAGGGATGGAGGAAGCCCCATCAAGGGCTACATCATCCAGATCCAGGATGAAGGTTCATCAGGTTGGGTGAGCATCAACGACCACGACTCCCTCCACCCCACCACTGAGTTTACTATGCCCAGCCTCCGCGCGCTGAAACGCTACCGCTTCAGGATCATCGCTGTCAACGGCATTGGGGATTCTGACCCCAGCCCCCGAACCAGCGAGATTCTGGTTGAAGACGTCCAGCGTATGTCCTATTTTGAAGTCTGGATCAAATAAAGAGATCATAAGCTTTATCTTCCATGTCTCTCTGTCCTTGACTGACATTTGTCCTCTACAGTTGCTCCTAGCATCTCCATTGACATGATGGTTGAAGACCTGTTGTGCATCCGTGCTGGAGATCCAATCAGGATCCCCGCCACTATCAAGGGTCGCCCTGTTCCCAAGGTAACCTGGGACTTTGATGGCAAAGCCAAGTCGCACAAGAAGAACAAACTGCACACGCTGCCTGTGGACTCTGAGGTGAGACCCGCAACACATTTACCAGCCATTCTCCTTTTCATGACACTTCTTTCATTAATATTTGTATTTACTGAAAAACAACCAACATGAAGAAAGGATTTGACCTGATGCACTCGGTCCCCTGTGGTGAAGCTGTTTATGGAAGATATGTATTTTTCACAATCCATAAACCAACTTTATGTTGACCAAACAGTCTTTTCTACATATTAACAATGAATTCATACAAATGTAACCTTCATAAAAAATACCAGCAAGTTGTGTTCAAAAGATCCTGGATCCTGGATCCTGGATCCTTTCTCTTCAGTCTACAATAACATACTATCGCTGGAAAGTAAACGTTCTGACTTAGCTAATGCACCTAAACACACCTTGCATAAAAACAGCTGTCAATTAGAAATGATTGCTTTCACACTTCACATTCACAATGACAGAAATCTGTCTTCTTGTTTTTGTTATTTTGGCACAAACAGCAGATTTTTTTAATGTCTGCAAGTCTTCAGTGAAATGATAATATCTGTTTACTTACAATATATTCCTGAACTTTTAAATTTTCAATATACAGTATATGATATATGAAAATAATTGGGCTGATTATTGCAGGCATAAGATATTTCAGTTTTTTATTTGTAACATTAATTAATTTTATAGAACATTGTCTTCTATAAAGACCAGTTGTTTTGATGTTGTAAAACTGGTTTTGGGTCTTCAGGTTGATTCCACGGACACAACGTCCATTGTGACCGTCCCCGTCAGTCTGAGGAGCCACTCCGGACGCTACACCATCACCGCCAAGAATAAGTCTGGACAGAAACACATCAATGTCAGAGTCAACGTCCTTGGTACGTCTGTTGTCTGTATGCAGTCTGTTGGAGCCAATGTTTATCTCTTTGTGGATCTCTGAATGTAATTGTCTCCCGGCTGCAGATGTCCCTGGACCCCCGAAGGAGCTGAAGGTCACTGATGTCACCCGGTCCACCATGAGACTGATCTGGAAACTCCCTGACAACGACGGAGGAGAGAGAATCAAGAGCTACTTTATCGAGAAGAAATGTGTCACAGACAAGGCCTGGACCAAGGTGAATGTTGCTCACTCTTTTTCTCAATTTATTCCTGCTATTCCTGTATTTTCTTCAATTACTTAATTACTTCAATTTATTTATGGATCACACAACTTTATTTGAGTTTTCGAAACAAAAGAAAACATAATAATAATCCACTGGACAGTCGCAAAGGGACGGTGTTCAGTTGATCGGCCATGATGGTCCAATCAGATCACATTTCCACACATGATAGTTTCCATCAGCACACAGCAGCACAGACTAAAAGGAACAACCTTAAAATATTTGCAAAACTAACTTATCTGATATTGTGGTTCATTCCGCTCACGCTGCAGTCAAACAGGTTCCATTGACTTGCAGTCTGATGAAGAAGGTCAATTATAATCATGATGTGTTCAAATGTAATCTTGTAGGTTTTGGTGAGAAACTTGAATATATCCAGATGTTTTCACAGAAATATAAAATAGATATTAGAGATGAAGTATTAATTGTTTAACTACCTGTGTAAAAGCTGCTCTAAGCAGCTTATAATGTAAATCATTAAAGTGAATAATACTTTTTATCAAAGAAAATAGAATCTTTTTTTTTATGATCCAAATTATTTGGGTTTTTTAATGCATTTCACTATAGATAACAAAAGCGAAGTAGATGGAAAAATGTACAACTTTCCACAGTTTACCAACTTCAGGACAGTTTTTTTTTTTTTTAAACTTCTTTTTATTGAGTTTTTACATTATAAAAACAGTTACAAAATCAACCTTGAAATATATAAATATCTCCCCACCCCACCCCCCCTCTTGATGTACAATTAAATGCATATAAATAACATCAAAAAATAAAAATAAAAATAAAAATAAATAAAAGTAGTAAGTAAAGTAAATAAATTAATAGTAATAATTATAATAGCACAGGAATGAATAAGTATAACAGTAATAATACAATAAGTAAATACTAAAATAAAATACAGTAAAAAAAAAAAATAATAATAATAATAATAAAAATAAATAATAATAAATGAAATCAAATTGAAACCACTCTTTCTGACAAGGGATACACACTTATGGCACTACTCCATACATTACGAATCCGCCCAATCTGTAATTTGGGTAATGTTGTCAAAATATGAGAGAAAAGGCATCCACACTTTTTCAAATTTATTTGCAGCTCCCCTCAATGTGAATTTGATCTTTTCAAGCTTTAAATAGAACATGATCTCTTTTCAACTTCAGGACAGTTTAAATAAAGTTTCAGAACAGGGGACGGGGGGGTTCTGTTCTGAGCTACAGTCAGAGACTTGTATGTGATTGATTATCTAATGGATCAGTGATTGTTTATCAGGCGATTTAATAGATCGGGTTATTTGTTTTCAGGTGAATGCAGCCTGTGCCAGCCAGGCCTATGTCGTGCCAGGCCTGCTGGAGGGTCAGGACTACCTGTTCAGGGTACGAGCGGAGAACAGACTTGGATTTGGACCGTTCACCATCACCAGCGACCCGGTCCAGGCCCGAGACCCCATCTGTGAGGACACACCTGCTCTTCCAACCCCATATCACCAAATTAAAACATCTGGAAGTGTTCTGACAATAAGACTCCTATTCTTTCTCCTCTTCAGACCCCCCAGACCCCCCCACCAAGGTCAAGGTCAACCTGGTGACAAAGAGCACCGTCACGCTGAGCTGGGAGCCTCCCAAAAACAATGGCGGCTCTCCAGTGAAGCATTACATCATTGAGCGTTTGAGCTGGGACACCAGTGGCAAAGAGAAGGAGACCTGGAAGCAGTGCAACAAGAGAGACGTGGAGGAGCTCAGCTTCGTGGTGGAGGACCTGAAGGAGGTTGGTCTATAATATTTCAACATTCACTCATTCACACACACTGAGGGTGATTTCTTACTGTGGTGCTTTGTCTGCTATGATATTGTATGCTAACATTTACTGTTAGACCTTAGTGGACCCAATGTATCAGGGTCCTTAGTGGACCCTGATAAATGTTGAATCAGGGAATTCAAGTTACAAATTAAAATACATATTTTCAATTTGGGGGGCATCAAGTTGCTGTAACCTTACTTTCTATTGTGGTAGTGTCCATTTTATTTGGTCTATTTTCATTCATTCACTTCTGTATCTGTGTTTAGTAATCATATTGTGCTTTCAAGTTTGAGGAACCCACCAAATAATACTTTCCTGCTTGAGAAACACCATTGAATTGTACCCTACTGATACAGATGTTATGATCTGTGGTGTTTATGAATGAACTTTTACCTCATAGATTGATTGATTGATAACTAAGTTGACTGTGTTGTCGTTGATCTGCAGGGAGGAGAGTATGAGTTTAGAGTAAAAGCCGTGAATGCTGCTGGACCCAGCCGACCCTCTGCCACCGCTGGACCTCTGATCATCAAGGATCAGACATGTAAGCAGACCATCACTGGCTACTTTTTAAGCTAGGACTGTATATTTTTAGACCACTGTGGCTATACGCTTCCAGGACTTTGCACTGGACTCTCTCTTGTTGCTTAGTTGTGTTCCGCACACATTTTCATGAAGCATCTCCTGTGTTTCTGCAGGTGCTCCAACCATTGAGCTGCGTGAGGCCATGGAGGGTGAGGAGGGCTGTGATGTCAGCATTGTGGCGAAGGTGAGTGGCTGTCCGTTCCCCACGCTTACCTGGCAGAAAGCCAGCTTGGCCAAACCTGAGGAGAAGGCTGCCATCCACTACGACCAGCACATGAACAAACTGGTGACCCAGGACAAGTGCACGCTGCTGATCCAGCAGGCCAGCAGGCATGACAGCGCCCTCTACAGCTTGACAGCCAGCAACAGCCTGGGCACCGCCACCAAGGACATCAAGCTTGCCGTGCTCGGTGAGAAACACAAACACTCAACATGTCGTCACACTAGATTGTAATAAAAAATGATGCTTTTATGGCTGTAAAGGTTATTTTTCAGCATTAATTCTCTGGTCAAGACTTAGCATATAATTTGCTAAAAATAATTTTGGGTGCCATGTCATAGTGCTCCGAAGATATACACTGTTAGCTAATTATTATTCAAAATAACATCATTGGCCCTTCTCTACTATTGCTAAGGCATGCACCAGAGTAGGGGAAATAATCAGGGAGGTCAGATGACGTCATTATGCATAATAATGAGACAGAATGTGTGTCCGTTTGTATGGAGAATGTGTATTTTCAGAAAAATGGGAGTTTGGAACAATGCATGTTTGTTTTTAACAGGCAGTCGGACAAATGTTCTCTTGATCCAATGGGACATTTTTCAGACTATCAGGGTTTCTGAACAAAGGCCTGTTTTGGAGTTAGAGATCAAAATATCAATCTTTGCAGTAGCACGTCCATTGTGTGAAAGTCCTAGATGCTACCAGAGTTCAGACTCATTTTAGAGTTTAAGCGAATGTTAGCAGCTCAGTCCTGGTCATTATTAAATATTAGGACGTTTATATTCTAGAAACTCCAGTTAACTTTGTCAAACACATCAGTTTTTCGAGGAAACAAATATATTAGCAGCTTTTCAAAAAACGTGACTCCCTTCCCTCTGCAGGACCTCCCGGCCCACCAGTCGGACCGCTTAAGTTCACAGAGGTGTTTGCGGAGAGGATCGGCCTGGCTTGGAACCCTCCCAAAGACGATGGTGGATCCAAGATCACCAACTACGTTGTTGAGAAGCGTGAGGAGAACAGGAAATCCTGGGTCCATGTCTCCAACGACCCCAGGGAGTGTGCCTACGTGGTGACCCGGCTGACGGAGAACCATGAGTACGAGTTCAGAGTCATGGCCCAGAACAAGTTTGGAGTGGGTCCTCCACTAATCAGCGAACCGGAGAAGGCCAGAAACCTCTTCAGTGAGTTCAGATCAGTCTACTTGCCCTGTCAGCTTCAGGTTCATCATTGGAATGCACAAATGTCTCTATTACAGTTCAAGAGTAACCATAGCCCCAAACCACCAATGGTACCATGAATGAATCTCTGCTTATAGGAAATTAGACACTAAAGACATGACTGGGTGTGTCTCCCTTTTTTACACCTTCTATAAACATTTTTTTTAATGTCCAGGCTAAAGGCACTTCGGCCAAACTGGAGTTTAGTTCCTCTTTAAACTGTGGTACTTTATCCACTCAGTAACCTGTGTAAAATAATCTAGATTTAAGTACTTCTAAATAGTACTTCTAAATATTGCCATTTATTGAGGCATATTTGATCAATACCACATCAGATTATTGATGATGATGAGTGTCCCATCCTCCTGCAGCTGTCCCGGGTCAGTGTGAGAAGCCAACTGTAACTGATGTCTGTCTGGAGTCAATGACCGTCAACTGGGACGAGCCCAAGTACGACGGAGGCTCCTCCATCACTGGCTACTTCGTTGAGAAGAAGGAGACCACTGCCAAACGCTGGGTCCGTGTGGCCCGTGAGCCAATCCGAGCGCTGCCTCTGGGAAACAACTGGCTTGTCAGCGGCCTGCAGGAGGGCGCCATGTACCAGTTCAGGGTCATCGCTGCGAACGCTGCCGGCTGCGGTCTGCCCAGTGTGCCCTCTGATCCCATACTGTGCAGAGACCCCATCAGTAAGTGTAGAGGACATGACAGTTAGTGGATCATCAAACATTTAACTCTCAACTTCTCACTTATTAACCCTTTAACTCATTCAAGAAAGGTTGTTGCTTTTGAAAAATGTAAGAACGTAAGAAAAATGTAATTTGAATGAAATGAACCTTGAAACAAGGTGCAGTTTGTGCTGATAATAACTATAGAGTACGTGGTTGTGTGTGTGCAGAGCCTCCCGGGCCACCCACTCCGAAGGTGATTGACTGGACCAAGTCCACGGTGGAGCTGGAGTGGATCCCCCCTGTGGTGGACGGAGGGTCAAAGGTCACAGGCTACATTGTGGAGTTCAAGGAGGTGAACAAGGTGGAGGAGGAGAAGAAGGCTCAGAGGAGGCTGCTTCTCAGCGCTGATGAAGAGGAGAAGGAGCCCGAGAGCAGCGAGAGCTGGGAGAAGGTCAGTCAGGTTATTTAAACTGTACAGTTCCCAGAGAACATGTTCCTACTAAAGTTGATGTTGAGAACACGTTCCTACTAAAGTTGATGTTGAGAACACGTTCCTACTAAAGTTGATGTTGAGAACATGTTCCTACTAAAGTTGATGTTGAGAACATGTTCCTACTAAAGTTGATGTTGAGAACATGTTCCTACTAAAGTTGATGTTGAGAACATGTTCCTACTAAAGTTGATGTTGAGAACATGTTCCTATGTTGATGTTGAGAACATGTTCCTACTAAAGTTGATGGTGAGAACATGTTCCTACTAAGTTGATGTTGAGAACATGTTCATACTAAAGTTGATGTTGAGAACATGTTCCTATGTTGATGTTGAGAACATGTTCCTACTAAAGTTGATGGTGAGAACATGTTCCTACTAAGTTGATGTTGAGAACATGTTCCTACTAAAGTTGATGGTGAGAACATGTTCCTACTAAGTTGATGTTGAGAACATGTTCATACTAAAGTTGATGTTGAGAACATGTTCCTACTAAAGTTGATGTTGAGAACATGTTCATACTAAAGTTGATGTTGAGAACATGTTCCTACTAAAGTTGATGTTGAGAACATGTTCCCGCTAAAGTTGATGTTGAGAACATGTTCCCACTAAAGTTGATGTTGAGAACATGTTCCTACTAAAGTTGATGTTGAGAACATGTTCCTACTAAAGTTGATGTTGAGAACATGTTCCTACTAAAGTTGATGTTGAGCACATGTTCCTACTAAAGTTGATGGTGAGAACATGTTCCTACTAAAGTTGATGTTGAGAACATGTTCCTACTAAAGTTGATGTTGAGCACAACAATCTAACCAAAATATGAAGCTGCACAAGCTGTGTTCAGCTATGTTTCTTTGTTCACTTGCTTCAAAGCTTTTACACGTATGTTGTTTGTGTCGGCTCTAAGTTTCCTCACATCTTTCTCCAGGCGAAGGACACCGAGATCAGAGGAACCAAGTTTGTGGTGGCCGGTCTGAAGGAAGGTGCTCTGTACCGCTTCAGAGTCCGAGCTGTGAATGCTGCCGGAGTGGGAGACCCAGGACTTGTGTCTGAACTGATTGAGGTCAAAGACAGAACAAGTAAGACTCTGATCTTGACACTTTTTCAAGTATCACTGATGACAAAATATTTTATTAAATTCCGTGACCTTTCTACTGCAGTTCCTCCTGAGATGGACCTGGATGCATCGGTGAAGGAGAAGATTGTGGTCCACGCCGGCGCCACCATCCGCATCATCGCCTATGTCTCCGGTAAACCCGCCCCCCAGATCTCCTGGTGCCGGGATGATGCTGAGGTGCCCAAAGAGGCTGTGGTGGAGAAGACGGGCATCTCCAATTCACTGGTCATCAAGAACTGTAAACGCCAACACCAAGGAATCTACACACTGAGTGCCAAAAATGAGGGAGGAGAGAGGAAGAAGGCCGTCATCGTAGAGGTCCTCGGTGAGTCAGGAGAAAACATGAACATTTATCACAAGTCTTTTGGGTTTATGATGAAAACCTTGAAATTTCCCTCGGGATGAGTAAAGTATTATGTAAATGACTCAAAAAATGGACTGAACTCTGACTTCCTGTGTCATCCCTCTAGATGTCCCTGGACCGGTGGGTCTCCCCTTCGCTGGCGAGAATCTGACCAACGACTCCTGCAAGCTGACCTGGTACTCCCCCGAGGACGACGGCGGCTCGGCCATCACCAACTACATTATTGAGAAGAGGGAGTCGGACCGCATGGGCTGGACCTCCGTGTCCTACACGGTGACGAGGAACAACGCTGTGGTGCAGGGACTCATTGACGGCAAAGGCTATTTCTTTAGGATCGCAGCTGAGAACATCATCGGCATGGGACCTTTCATCGAGACCGACAAAATGGTTCTCATCAAGGACCCCATCTGTAAGAACCGACACACAACCTGAAATAACATCTGGCAAAGTAAAAACCGTGTCCGTCATTACCTTGACAGCCAGTAGAGCTGTAGAGTAGGGCTAATAATCTGAAAATAATCTGAAATTAAAGAGTTGCATTTGTGAGAAACAAAACCTGAAATACTCATGATTCTAGCCCAGAATCGTCATATTCTCAGCAGCATCCAGACTTTGAGGAACTGTTGCTGTGAATTGGACATATTCAGAAGAAAACAAAAAAACACCTCATATTTCTCAAATTTGCAGCTTTTATCTCTGCAACTATTACCTCCCTCCCCTGTTTCCCTATTTTTTAACCTTAATGGTCCCAATACACCTTAGTAAATAGCTGTAAACATTTCTGTCCAGTATTTAGAAGTTCACTGAGAATATGATATCAATTCTTTCCAGACGATTATTTTAAACTATGCGACCCATAAAATAAAGTTAAAGTTAAGAAATTATTGTTCTCATCATGGCGTCTGTTCTCCAGCCGTCCCAGAGCGTCCAGAGGACCTGATCATCACAGCCGTTACCAAGGACTCCCTCTCAGTCGCCTGGAGACCACCTAAGTACGACGGTGGCGCCGAGGTGACCCAGTATGTCCTTGAGTCCCGCATGGTCGGCCGGGACAGCTTCACACGAGTAGGTGGGGAGACCAAACTGATGGACAGGAAGTTCACCCTGACAGGGCTGAAGGAAGGCTCCAGCCACGAGTTCAGAGTGTCTGCCATCAACCAGGTGGGACAAGGCAAACCTTCCTTCGCCACAAAGCCTGTCCAGTGCAAGGACGAGCTCGGTGAGTGATGCAACACCACAACACTGAGTTATTTGATAAATAAGTTGTGGCCGATATGATAACGGACAATATTAACAATCATGTCTCCCTCAGAACCTCCCACTCTGGACCTGGACTTCAGGGACAAGATGATGGTGAAGGTGGGAGACACATGCTCACTGACGGGACGCTACAGCGGCAAACCGGTGCCAGCTATCACCTGGACGAAGAATGAAGAGGAGCTGAAGGCAGGTGATGAGATCAGCCTCCACAGCACCGCCCGCCACCTCAGCCTCAACATCAGCAAGGCCCAGAGGGAGCACAGCGGCCGCTACTGTGTCAGCCTGGAGAACGCCGCCGGAACTCGCACAGGGATATGCACCATCACTGTGGTCGGTGAGTCACTGATTCACAGTGCAGATATCACAGGAAGCATTTCTAGTGTTGCTGGGAAACAAAGAAATGGATCCAATAACAAGATTCACACTAGAACTGAAGGATATAATCATTAGGGTACACAACTGGAGACTTCATACTCCAGGCTTTTAAAACCCAATTAAAATGTAACCTGCTTCCTCCTGTCAGACCGTCCTCAGCCTCCAGAGGGCCCCGTAGTCTTCAATGAAGTCTACAGAAACTACATGGTGATCTCCTGGAACCCTCCTCTGGATGATGGAGGGTGTGCTGTCTCCAACTACATCATCGAGAAGAGAGACACCAATAGAGACCTGTGGATGCCCGTCACCTCGTCCTGCACCAGGACCACTTGCAAGGTGGGCTGATCAGTGCTCAAACTAGTCTAAGAGGAAATAAACCCTCAAACCACTTTGTTCAGCAGTTCATGTGGTGCTTTTGTGTTCAGTAGCTGTAGCATGAAATTAGCAAGCTAGCTAGCTAACTAATTAGCATGCTAGCTAGCTAACTAGCCAGCCTCTAAATGAGCGAAACTGAACAACTTAATGCTTCATCCACACAATTTGGTTCCAGTGTAAGAAAGCATATTGGTTCTTTATTTTGCATTTGTGTCCACATAAAAATACAACAACATAAAAGATACATTATGTACACAGAGACAGTGATGCACATATATCCAAACACGAAGACCGGACAGGGAATTAGTAAAGAAAATAAATAATAATTCTTGCTTGTTCCAGCTGTCTACAGGCAGAAATCAACAGGCTCATTAACCATCAATATATACACACATCACCAGATGTTGATTTTAGGTACAAATACAATACAATACACTGGTTTAATTCAGCATTATAGTCTCACCTAAAAATGCATTGATGCTACAAAATATGAGTTTCAGAAGTGATATGAAAATAAACTTTCAATTCACAAAAGAGTTCAGAGTTCTCAAATGTTAAATCTAAGTCTCAACACAAGCAGCCGTACGAGAACTGAAATACAGTTCATGTGATGAAACTCAGCTGTGATCACAGTTCAGTCCCTACCAATACAGTGTTGAGGTCTTCACTTCTGGTTCACGCCTCCGCTGTCTGTTGCTCTAGGTGCCGAAGCTGATCGAGGGTCGTGATTACATCATCAGGATAATGGCTCAGAACATCTATGGCATCAGCGACCCTCTGCTGTCTGCAGAGACTAAGGCCAGAGACATCTTTAGTAAGTCACACTTTCAACTGGTCAACATTCAGAGACCATGAAGAAGATGAGGAAATCCTGTGTCTGATCAGTGGGACCATGTTTGTGTCCTCTGCAGGGGTGCCCGACGCTCCTAAACAGCCCTCAATTAAGGAGGTCTACCACGACTCTGCCCTCATCAGCTGGGAACCACCTGCTGACGGAGGAAAACCAATCACAGGCTACATCGTGGAGAGGAAGGAGACCATGGCCAACAGGTGCAAAAACACACTGCACAAGAAAGCTCTGTAGTTTAATGAAAATATTGTGTGTTTACATCGGTGGTCCTCAGTGTTCACACACAATATTTTGCTGATGTTGAAGCTTTTTTGTTAAAATGTCGCTCAGGTTTGTTGCTGCTGTTTACATTCTTCATCTACTTTGCAGCTACAAACTCTGAACCATCATCCCTGAACGATCTAAAAGCGTGTGACCTGATCTGGACATGGGATTTGATTTGATGCCATGGTTGTCCTGGCTTAAATTGTTGTCATTCACAATGTTATTATTCACAATATTATCCTGATAATCATCACAATATGCTTGAAATTGCATTAAAAACACTGGTATCACTGTACATTTTGTAAAGAAAGACATTTTTATATTGTCACAGATTATCATTAATCATAAGATCTTCCTGTATAAATAGGAGGATAAATACTTTTTTATTATTATTATTTTTGTATGTATTTTTTAAATCAGGCGTGTGCAAAGGCTTTTACGCTGCAAAAAAGTATCTGGACATTTTTTCCAGTGGCTCATAGATGAGCTTCTCTGCTTTCAGATGGGTTCGCTGCAATACAGAGAGAATCCATCCAAAGGTGGAGTACTGGGTGACGGAGCTGCTGCAAGGCTGCGAGTATGAGTTCAGAGTCAGTGCCGAGAATATGGTTGGCGCCGGAGACCCCAGCCCGCCATCCAAACCCGTCTTTGCGAAAGATCCCATCGGTAAGTTCACCTCTTACAGCAGCACTTGTATTGCTATTAATTAGTGCTGTCAATATTAACGCGTTAATCTTAGCGTTAATTATGAAATATTTAACGCGTTAATTTTTTTTAACAAAATTAACGCAGCTGTGTTTTGTTTACTTCCCGTGGCGGCTGACGTAAGACCTATGACGACGTGTGCCGCAAAGCCGTTAGCCATTAGTTTTTAACGGAGTTCAGCATAAGATTTTGGCTGAGGCTGCGGCGTCAGCGGAGGGGGGGGATCGTGGCGAGCATTCACTGAGCAGTTCTTTTTAATTATCCTGGTAATTTGTCTGCGTGAGAAACACTAGATGTGGCGTGTGCTGCTTCCTCTGACGATGTAAACAGGTCTGTTTCAGTAACGGGCTGAATGTAAAGGAGGACTAAGCTTGTTGTTCTATGGAGTGAAAGGGATTTATCATTCTGGCTTCACAGCAGAATATTTCCTTGTTCTTTTTTCCATATTTGCATGTTCTATTGTGGACCTTTTTGAAATGTTCTGTTAGTGCATATAAGAAATATGCCTTTTTCAAGCTGACAGTTAATTTTGATGGCCTTGATGGTTTCTTTGGAAATCTGTAGTTCACATGAGAGAATCTGTGCTTAAACAAAGCCGCTATTTAACAACAGTATTTGAATTTAAATACTTCCTTTGTGTTGATTCTACATAAATTCCACCATTAACATATAAATATCCATTATAACATACTTTATTCTTAAGAAGAGAGAAAGCGATTAATTGCGATTAATTGCGATTAATTACGGCAAATTGTGTGATTAATTAGTTAATTTTTAATCGATTGACAGGACTACTATTAATGTATCCAGCTCACGACTCAAGAATTCTTCCTTGTCCTTTGCCGCAGTGAAACCTGGTCCACCAGTGGACTTCCAGGCCATCGACTTTACCAAGGAGTCAGTGACTCTGTCCTGGCAGCCGCCCACCGACACCGGCAGAGGAAAGATCTTCGGATACCTGCTGGAGTTCCAGAAGGCTGGAGAGGAGGAGTGGAGCAAGGTGAGCCATTGGTGCTGTATGACATTCACACCGCATCTTCTTAATTTACCGAAAACTGTGATATTGAACTCTTGTCCTTCTGCTGTCTTTAGGTGAACCAGACTCCAGACTCCTGTCAGGAGACCAAGTTTAAGGTGATTAACCTTACCGAAGGTGCTCTGTACCGCTTCAGAGTCATGGCAGTCAACGCTGCTGGAGAGTCTGACCCGACGAACTTGAAGGAGCCAATCAGAGTGCAGGACAGACTAGGTGAGTGGAACGGAAGAAGTGCTGTGTACATCAGGCCCACAGCATCAGTGTTTTGATGTCTTTAATTTCCTTTCACCCCCTCAGAGCCCCCAGAGCTGATTCTGGATGCTGCAATGACCCGGGAGATAAAGG
Source organism: Eutrigla gurnardus (assembly GCF_963514095.1). NCBI lineage: Eukaryota > Metazoa > Chordata > Actinopteri > Perciformes > Triglidae > Eutrigla > Eutrigla gurnardus. The sequence goes on from NC_139926.1 coordinate 28,311,022, forward strand.
CCTTGGCTGGCACGCACATCACTCTGATGGCCACCATCAAGGGCGTCCCGTTCCCCACCGTCGCCTGGCAGAAGAATGAGGCCGAGGTGCCCACCAGGGCTGACATTGAGACTAGCCAGACAGGCACCAAGTTGGAGATGAGGTTCTGTAACCGTGGTGACTGTGGAGACTACACCCTAACTGTGGAGAACGCAGCTGGGTCCAAGACTGCCACCTGCACTGTGCTGGTACTCGGTACGAATTGCAAAAAAGCTTGTAGATTATGTAGATTAAGAGTGTGATCCAACGTTTGAACATGTTTGCCCTGATTTGGGGAGGGTAATCAATCATCGCTATGCTTAATTCCATTTCCAGAATTAGGTTTATTGCCAGTTCACGTCCAAGAATTTGCCTTGGTATTTAGTGCATACAATAAAAGTTTTTAGAGTAGGGCAGCGTACCAGCTTCTGCCACTAATGAAAAGTCATGTTCAACAGTTGAGTGACATTTCTCCTGTTTTCTTCAGACAAACCTGGTCCCATCCAGCACCTCCGGGTGTCTGACATCAGGAGTGATTCTGCCTACCTGTCCTGGAAGGACCCAGAAGACAATGGCGGCGTTCGCATCACTAACTTCGTAGTGGAGAAGAAAGACACGGCATCCACTCAGTGGATCCCTGTCTGCTCCACGTCCAAGAAACGCAGCATGATGCTGAAGCACCTGATGGAGGGCACATCTTACATGTTCAGAGTCGCTGCTGAGAACCAGTACGGCCGCAGCGAATACGTGGAGACACCAAAGGCCATTAAAGCCATGAACCCACTCTGTGAGTAACAGCACAGTGTTTATTATATTGTCCTGAGAGTTTTAACACACAGGTCATGAAAAGAAAGTAAATAAACAAGTTAATAAAACTACTATTAATTGTTAGTACACATTGGTTAAAAGTATTCTCTACAAAAGTGGAGATATTTGTGCAAACATTCAATGGGCTTGTTCTCATCAGCTTGTTATTTAAAAACAAACCTACTATGAATCAATCTCCTTTGCATTTTCTTTCTTCCCTCCAGTCCCTCCTGGTCCTCCCAAAGACCTGCACCACGACGACGTGGACAAGACTGAGGTCTGGTTGGTCTGGAACTGGCCTGACCGCAATGGCGGAAGTGAGATCACAGGCTTCTTGGTCGAGTATCAGGAGGAGGGAGAGAAGGAGTGGGATGAGTGGAAGACTGTTAGTATCCCTGAGAGTCATGTCACTGGCCTTGAGGAAGGAAAGACCTACCGATTCAGAGTGAGGGCTGAGAATGCTATTGGCCTTAGCAGACCTGACACTACCGTGCCCATCCTCTGCCAGGAAAAACTGGGTGAGATACAGGACAGTACACCTGTACCATATATCAACTCCATCACATTAATTTTATGCTGGATCATGTAAAATTAATTAATAAGTGGAGAATTTCACTGTTTTCATTCTTGGTTAAAAGTAGAGGTTCACCAATACTTTCTGTAACATCAATATTGGTGCATTAGCAAGCTATTGTGCCTTGCATTTGGCATCAACCAATCCACAACATTGGTGCTCAAAGAAAATTAATGTCATTGCACCTCTATTTGCTGAACTGTTGGTCAGTTAACATTGAGGATGAGTGTGGTAGCATGGCCTAACTTCCTCTCTCTGAATGTCCACAGTGCCTCCGATTGTGGAGTTAGACGTCAGGCTCATTGAAGGCATCGTAGTAAAGGCCGGCACCACCATCAGGCTACCAGCTATCATGAGAGGAATCCCCGTTCCCTCTGCCAAATGGTCCATAGAAGGAGAGGAGGTCACTAGCGAGGGTAACGTCAAGATCGACACTGACAACTTCTCATCTGTGCTCAGCATTACCGAGTGTACCAGGAACCACACTGGCACCTACCTGCTCACCGTGTCCAACCCAGCTGGAACAAAGACAGTGGCCTTGAATGTCACTGTCCTGGATGTCCCTGCTGCTCCCATTGGACCTGTCAACATCCTGGAAGTCACTCCAGACTCCATGATGATTGAATGGCGTCCTCCCAAGGATGATGGCGGTAGCCCTGTCACCAACTACATTGTGGAGAAGAGAGAGTCCAACAAGGAGACCTGGGGAGGTTTGAGCTCTGGTGGCCTTGACACCAAACTCAACATCACGCGCCTCCAGAGGGGAGTGGAGTATGTGGTTCGCATTCGTGCGGAGAACAAGATGGGCATTGGTGCTCCTCTCGAAAGCAAGCCCACTGTCGCAGAACACTCCTTCATGCCACCCAGTCCACCTGGTAAGCCACAGCCCTCTGATATCTCAGAGGATTCTGTTACAGTTGGCTGGACCATGCCTTTGTCGGATGGTGGCAGCCAGATCACCGGCTACATCATTGAGCGCCGACACAAGGCAGGAAAATGGATCCGTGTCAACAAGACACCATGCAAAGACCTGAGGTACAGAGTCCTGGGTCTGTTTGAGGGCAATGAGTACGAGTTCAGAGTTTTTGCTGAGAATATTGCTGGCTACAGCAGCCCTTCTCCCATCTCTGACCCCTGCAAACCGTGCAGGCCTATCACTGTGCCCAGCCCCCCAGTCAACCCCAAAGTTAAAGATTACAGCAAGACCACTGCTGACCTTGTGTGGACCAAGCCCACCAAAGACGGCGGCAGCCCTATCCTGGGCTACACAGTAGAAATAAAGAAAGCAGATACTGAAGAATGGAACAAAGTAAACTTGGATGACTTGATCAAGCATTGTGCCTACAGGGTGAAGGGTCTGGAGGAAGGTGTAACATACAGGTTCAGAGTCCATGCCTCAAACATGATCGGAGATGGAGATCCCAGAGAAATCCCAGAGTCCATCACTGCTCAGGATATTCTGATCCCTCCAGAAATTGAGATGGATGTCACCTGTCGCGATTGCCTCACTGTACGCGTCGGACACAACATCAACATCATCGCGTATGTCAAGGCCCGTCCTGACCCAGAAGTATTTTGGTCGAAGGCTGACACAGTTCTGGAGAACAGCAAACGTGTCACCATCATTCAGAACTTCCCTGTGTTCCAACTGAAGATCAAGGAGGCCACAAGAAATGACCATGGCAAATACACCCTGAAGGTTTCTAATGAGGGCGGCGAAGCCTCTTGCACCATCACAGTCAATGTGCTGGACAGACCTAGCCACTGCCAGAACCTACACACCACCTATGTCACAAGGGACTCATGTATGATCAACTGGGAGGCCCCTAAGGACAATGGTGGATCTGAGATCACCAACTACATTGTGGAGTGCCGTGAGCCCAGCATTAGCATGTGGTCTATGATCACCTCCAATTGCACGAATCGCAAGATCAAGACCAAACTTATGGAGGGCCATGAGTACCTTTTCCGTGTCTGTGCTGAAAACAAGATGGGCCCGGGACCATGTGTGGAGACCAAGACCCCTCTGCTGGCCATTGATCCCATTGAGAAGCCCGGTGAGCCTGAGAAATTCAGAGCCACTGACATCGGTAAGAAACATGTCCATCTGAGATGGAGGAAGCCTGACTACGATGGGGGCAGCCCCAACCTCTCCTACAACCTGGAGTGCAAAGTCAAAGATGCAGAAGAGTGGGAGAAACTCAACACTGGTGTTCTCACTAACACCTTCTTCCTGGCTGACAAGTGCATCGAGAACCAGACGTACACCTTCAGGTCAGTCACAGCCTTCTTTAAAAGTTTGTTCTGCAGGGTGTTTCATGGCACATAAATGGTGTTATTTGAGTGTTGCCCAATCTAATGTAAATTACTTTAAAATAATTATTATTATTTGTAATCCAGGGTGCAGACCGTCAATGAAGGAGGTGAGAGTGCTTGGGTGAAACTAGCCGATATTGTGGTGAGGGAGGAGATCCAGAAGCCCGTGATTGACCTGAAGCTGGCTGGAGTGCTGACAGTTAAGGTTGGAGAGTCTGTCAGGATGGAGGCCGCCCTGAGAGGAAAGCCCCAGCCAGAGGTCAAATGGGTCAAAGACAAGGCTGTTGGAGACAACCCAAGAATCAGCTATGAGACTGGCCCAGATTACTCAAAGTTCCTAATGACCAAGTCCAGACGCTGTGACACTGGAAAGTATGTCATCACTGCCACCAACTCAGCCGGCACCTTCGCGGCTTATGCCAACGTTAATGTCCTGGACGTCCCCGGCCCAGTGAGGAACCTCAGGGTTACCGGCATTGGAGCTGACAAATGCAGAGTAGTATGGGATACTCCGGAGGACGATGGAGGTTGTGAGGTGGATAGCTATATCCTGGAGAAATGTGAGACCAGAAGGATGGTCTGGTCCACATACTCAGCCTCTGTGGTCACACCATACTGCAACGTCACTCGTCTGGTGGAGAGCAACGAGTACGTGTTCAGAGTGAGAGCAGAAAACAAGATGGGAACCGGTCCAGCCATTGAGAGCAAGCCTGTCACTGTCAAGACTCAGTTCAACAAACCTGGACCCCCTGAGGCCCCTGACATCACCAAGGTAAGTAAAAGACTTCCTGTGTTGTAGATTTTCCTTAAATGATGTCTTGACATCAGTAATCAACACAGAATGTCCATGTTACTCACACTGTTCATGCTTTTGTGATGCAGGTGAGTAAAGATGAGATGACTGTTGTCTGGGCTCCTCCTGAGAATGATGGAGGGAAGTCGATCACTGGTTACATCCTGGAGAGGAAAGAGAAGAGGGCCGTGCGCTGGGTGCCATGCACCAAGAGCCCAATCTCTGAGAGACGCATGAAAGTCACCAACCTCATTCCCAACCATGAGTACCAGTTCAGGGTCAAGGCTGAGAATGAGGTCGGCCTGGGAGAACCCAGCAAACCCTGCAGACCTGTTGCAGCCAAAGATCCCATCGGTGAGTTATCAGTTGTTATCACTGTTCAGTTTACAAAAAAAACTGTAACCTGAACCTGTAATCCACAGGAAGCGTCAGAGATGGACTTATTAATCTTTGTGTTACTGCATCTCCCTGCAGAACCCCCTGGACCCCCTGCAGGTCTGAAGGTGGGCGACAGCACCAAGACCTCTATCACCCTGTCCTGGTCTAAACCCGTGTATGATGGTGGAGCCCCCATCATTAATTACAGCCTGGACATAAGGCTGAAAAGTGAGGCAGACCCTGAGAAGCCCACAGAGGGCTGGAAGAGAATCGACACCCATGGCCCATTGGTGCTCACAGAGTTCACCATTGGCCAGCTGGATGAGAAGCAGGAGTACGAGTTCAAGGTGTCCGCCCAGAACCAGGTGGGCTGGGGACGTCATGCCTACTTGAAGGAGGCCGTGTCCCCCAAGGAGATCCTTGGTAAGAATAAAATGAAAGCCAACGTCGTTAATGAATCTATTGTATTACACAACATTGTCAATGTTAACAAAACTCTAATGAGCGCAATGTGTTTCCGCGGCAACAGAGGCTCCAGAGATCGACCTGGATGCCAGTCTAAGGAAAGGCCTGTCTGTCAGGGCCGGCTGCCCAATCAGGCTTTTCGCTGTGATCAGAGGAAGGCCTGCCCCCAAGGTTACTTGGAAGCGCCTGGGAGTGGACAATGTGATCCGCCGAGGTCATGTGGACCAGGTTGACACTATGTCCTTCCTGGTCATCCCTGAGAGCACCAGAGAGGATTCCGGGAGATACTCACTGACCCTGTCCAACTCAGCTGGAGAGAAAGCAGTGTTTGTCCGTGTCAAAGTCCTCGGTAAGAAACAGAATAAAGATTTTTTAAAACGTTTTTGTTCACTGGTAGGGAGAGCGTATGCTCAGAGTGATTCTTGAATTGATCCTCAGATACTCCTGGTCCCGTCGGCGGCCTGGAGGCAACCAACATCACTAAGACGACAGCTCAGCTGTCCTGGTTGCCACCAGATAATGATGGTGGCAGCCCCATCCTCAACTACATTGTGGAGAAACGGGAGGTGGATAGAAAGACCTGGACCAAGTGCACAGAGGACCTGAAGAAGACCAGCTTCAAAGTGACCAGCATGACGCCTGGCATTGAGTATTACTTCAGAGTCACGGCCTGCAACAAGTATGGCATTGGAGTTCCTCAGGACTCGCCTAAGTCCTACCTCGCTGTTGACCCCATCAGTAAGTGTCATCATAGACTGTGTATTCACACCATGTGCCAAGTGAACAGTTTGTCTATGGGATCATTTGTGTGACACAAGACTTTCTTGCTTGAATTAAAATATTTCATCTTTGCCTCATTCGCATTTGCACCACGCAAAAACTGTGCATCATGTTTGTGTGTGAACACAGAATAACACCTGCTGTGTGTTGCGTTCAGGTGAGCCGGACCCTCCGAAGAAGATGGATGTGTTGGAGATTTCCAAGAATAGCGCCACACTAGGCTGGCTGAAGCCACTCAGAGACGGAGGGGCCAAGATCAACGGCTATGTGGTGGACTACCAGGAGGAGGGTGCGCCAGAGGACAAATGGACACCATACTCAGTAGTCAAAGACCTGACCATTGTAGTGGTTGGTCTGAAGGAAGGAACAAAGTACAAGTTCAGAGTGGCAGCCAGGAACTCAGTGGGGGTCAGTCTGGCCAGAGAGGCAGAGGGAGTGTTTGAGGTCAAGGAGCAGCTCAGTGAGTAGACACAAATATTTGACTGTGAAGCTAGAAATATTCCCTGATGAATACAAATTTGAAGTTGTATCATGTAATCATGGGATGAATCTCTAAGTAACTTGTCATGTTCCTCCCAGTGGCACCTAAGGTCATCATGCCTGACATTATGACGGTCCGAGCCGGTTCCAAGCTGGTGGTTGAGGCCCTTGTGGCAGGTAAACCTACACCCTTCTGCAAATGGAAGCAGGGCAATGAGGACGTGCTGACCTCTGACCGCCTGTCGGTGGTAAAGACGCTGACAACCTGCACTCTTATCATCAAAAACGTGAAGAGGATGGACAGTGGCTACTACAGCCTGTCTGCGGAAAACAGCTCCGGCCGGATCAACCAGATCCTCCGAGTCATCGTCATGGGTCAGTATGAGCACCAGAGGCTGATACGGACGATCCTTACAGGTGTGTACATCTACTTTAATGAGCCATCCTCCCTGTCCCTGCAGACATCCCTGGACCCCCTGAAGCTCCACTAGAGATCGCCGAACTGGACATTGATGCCTGCACGCTCCTCTGGAACTCTCCGCAGGAGGACGGTGGCAGCAATATCACCAACTATATTGTGGAGAAGTGTGACATCAGCCAGGGTGACTGGGTACCCATATCCACATCCTGCACCAAAACCAGCTTTAGAGTTACCAAACTGACAAATGGCAAAGAGTATGGCTTCAGAGTCCGAGCCGAGAACAGGTTCGGCATCTCCGCGCCCATCTACTCTGAAAAGATGACTGCCAGACATCCATTTGGTGCGTTACGTTTAAAGCTCCATTGCTGTATTACAGCTGTGACACTATGTACTAACGCTTTGGTTTTTCCCTAAAGATCCCCCCAGTGAGCCCAGAAACATGCAGATCAACAAAGTCAACAAGGACTCCGTCATCCTGTCCTGGGAGCCTCCCAGCAGCGATGGCGGTTCCCCCATTACAGGATTCTGTATTGAGAAGAAGGAGAGGAACAGCCTTCTGTGGGTGAAGGCCAATGAGTCGTTGGTGAAAGCCACCCAGTATACCTGCACCGGCCTGATTGAGGGTGTGGAGTACACCTTCAGGGTGTCTGCACTCAACCTGGCGGGACAGGGCAAACCCTGCAAACAGACCGACTTCATCACCGCCAGGACTGCTGTTGGTTAGTTTCATTTCAACCTAATGATAGTTTTGAGGCTAACGCAATACAACATGTCTTAATACTCGTTAAATAAAGCAAAAATAATTCTTGCTAATTTCAAGATCTGTTTTTACATTAAAATACCTAATTATCCATTATTTCAAGAAATCTCACCAAGTGCATTGTCACTGGTTCCATTCGATCAAAAACACCTTGTGCTTATTTTTCCAGTTCACTAATCTTGTTCTTTCAACCTTGTTCCTCATTCAGCCACCATAACTGAGTCTTTGTTTGTCCCATCCAGACCCACCAGGTAAACCCGAGCCCATGGATGTGACCAAGCACTCTGTCTCATTGGTCTGGAGCCGTCCAAAGCACGACGGCGGCAGCAAGCTGATTGGCTACTACATGGAGTACACCAAGCTTCCGGAAGAGAAGTGGACGCGTTGCAACGCTAACTGCATGAACATCCAGACAGAGAGCTATGTGGTGAGCGGCCTGGATGAGGGCCAGCAGTACCAGTTCAGAGTCATTGCCAGGACGGCCATCAACACCAGCCTGCCTTCTGAGCTGTCCGACCCCATAGCTGTCATCGCAGAGAACGGTACGACAACTCACCCCACCAGCAACACAATCACAACTATTGACAAACACTGACGGTCTGTCTCCTTCTCCTATGCAGTTCCTCCTCGTGTGGAACTGGGTGTCAACATGAAGAACCTCATTGTGGTGAAAGCTGGAGAGAACATTGCCCTGGACGCTGAGGTTTTCGGCAAACCGCTACCCAAGGTGAGCTGGAAGAGAGATGGAGTCCCTCTGGTCCTTGTGGAGGGAATGAAGATGGTGCAGAAGAAACATGTCCACCTGCTGGAGCTCTTCTCCGTTACCAGGAAAGAGTCTGGAGACTACACCATCACTGCTGAGAATATCAATGGCTCAAAGTATGCCACCATCAAGGTCAAGGTGCTTGGTAAGTGACATTTACTGGTATATTAATAATAGTCTTTTGTACAGATAACAATGAAACCCTCCTTCCCTTGCAGACAAACCAGGCCCTCCGGCCTCAGTGAAAATTTCTAAGGTGTTTGCTGACCGCGTCAAGCTGCGATGGGAGCCCCCACTAGCAGACGGCGGCTCTGAAATCACCAATTACATCATTGAGAAGCGTGAGACCAGCAGGGCCAACTGGGCTCTGGTCACCTCCAACATCCATGGACACATCACAGACTGCTCAGTGGAGAAACTCATTGAAGGACACGAGTACCAGTTCAGAGTCAGTGCTGAGAACCAGTACGGTGTGGGAGACGCTGCCATGACTGATCCTGTCATGGTCAAGAACCCGTACGGTATGTTCAGACCATCATAGTTGATGAGACTGGATTTGAAAATGTCCACAAAATCTTATTTCTCTGCAAATACAAAATGATGTGTAAGGCTGCATACTGTTTGGAAATATCTGATACCATCACGATTTTTTTCTTTACTTTGTGTAAATAAAAACCTCATAACCTCATAGACCAAAAATGCTTCTATAAATAACTAATCTCATTGTTCTACTTTATGGTGTATATATATAATAGTGTATTATTTAAACATGAAATAGCAGCTGATCATGTAAACAGAGGCATTCAACGAGAATTGTTAACCAACAAAAATTAATAGATTAAACATTCGTTCTCTCAGCTACCGCCCACCAAAATCTGCTCTCAAATGTAACACTTTACATTTTCCCTTACATTCATCAGTGGATTTACCAGGTGTTTATGATCGGTCCCTTTTCTAAATCACACGAACTCTTCACATCGGCATCAATTTACCCACCACACAGCTCTGATTTAAAAAGAACATCCGTCACTTTTAAAGCTGGTGAATGACCATTTGCTGCCAAGCAATCTACCATATAAAAAGTCTGGAGTCTGGCGCAGTGCTCACTCCCATGAAAGGAGCAGACTACATTACATCATCTCCCGCATACTCCATAATGAGTACAATGAGGATAATGAGGTGACTCTGATTAAAACACCACGTTAGCATGTTGTTCACGACCGAGACTTTACCTTCACTTCACTTGTCTCTGTTGATGCCTTTCTTCGTATGTAGTCCAGCAGATGAGCAGTGTGTCAACTCTGTCTGATCGCGTCAACAAGACAAATGTGGCATCTCGTTTTTAAAAACAAACACTGATGGTAGATTGTGATGACCTTGTATATCTTCCTTCAGATGTTCCCGGTCCATGCGAGCCACCCATCATCACCAACATCACAAAGAACTCCATGACAGTGAGCTGGAAGGCCCCAGCAAATGACGGCAAGGCCACCATCCTGGGTTACATGGTAGAGAAACGGGAGGCCACTGAGCTGACCTGGGCTAAGGTCAACCGCCGGCCCGTTATTGACAGGACCATCAAGGCTGCTCAGCTGACTGAGGGCTCTGAGTATGAGTTCAGGGTCATCGCCATGAACAAGGCCGGTCTGGGCAAACCTAGCGATGCCTCCAACGCTGCTCTGGCCGTCGACCCTGTCTGTAAGAACCTGCTCTAAAAACCAATCAAGTTGTTTTTATACAAAATGTAATGATGACAACTAACATGTCACCATAATTCTCCAGATCCTCCCGGCCCACCTGCCTTCCCCAAGGTGGTGGACTCCACAAAGAGCTCCATCAGCCTCAGCTGGACCAAACCAGCCTACGACGGTGGCTGTGAGATCATTGGCTACCTGGTGGAGTGTAAGCGAGCCGATGCTGAGCACTGGAGCAAGTGTAACATCCCAAAAAAGCTCCAGGCCACCAAGTTCTTGGTTACAGGCCTGATGGACGACAGCGAGTACCAGTTCAGAGTCATTGCCGTCAACAAGATCGGCTTCAGTGAGCCCAGCGAGGTCCCTGGAAACCACATGGCCAAGGACATCCTGAGTACGTCCCTCAATTCATCATTGTCCTTTATTTCGATAAATAACCTCTTTTTACATCACTTCATTCAGTGAAGATGATTCATGCTTCATGTAATCAAATCAGCAGACACAAGCTAACATGCAGACATTATGGCAAGTTTCTAACAATTCACCCGACTTAAAATCTTCAAAATGTGAGGTGACATGTTTGCAGTTTCATGATTATGGACTTATGAGTATTGATTTCCAGAGCCACGCCCCTCTGCCCCTCTGATCAACTTGGTTGCTCTTGCTTCAATTGGAGACCCCTAAAATATCTGATTTTTCACCAGTCCCCATGCGTCGTTAGGGATAAACAACGTTTGGGATATATTAAGGCTCCCAAAAAGGCGATCCATTTTTTGGAATACTAAATTATTAGAAAAATAAATTAATTCCTAATGCATATCTGTTGGTTATGATCAAGGACTGAAGTTGGCTAAAAGATTGAACTCAGTCAAAGTGGAAAATAGAGATGACCTGGTACAAGAAAACAGATCCACAAACTACATTTAGTATCATAGAAATCATCTTCCTCAGTAGTTAATTTGTTATATCAGAATATATCAGCACTCACTTCAGCCAGGAAACAGTTTGTGTAATAACAAAATGTCTCCTCTGTAATAACATACTTGGCTGCAGAGAATCTTTTCCTGCCGCTGAAACAGACAGTAAACGGCTAACATTGAATAAATGTAGAAGGTAACAGTAACGTTGTGATTAATGAATGATCTTCTGTCTGTCCTCCAGTCGCTCCTGAAGCTGAGCTGGACGCCGACCTAAGAAAGGCTTTGGTTCTTCGAGCCGGTGTCACCATGAGGCTCTACGTCCCACTGAGGGGACGCCCGGCACCAAAGGTGATGTGGACAAAGGTGGACGCCAACCTTAAGGACAGACAGGGCATGCTGATCAAGACGTCGGAGTGGGACACCCTGCTGATGATTGAGGATATTAACAGATATGATGCTGGCAAATACGTTCTGTCTCTGGAGAACAGCAGTGGCTCCAAGAGCTACACCATCGTGGTCAAAGTCCTCGGTAAGAGCCAAATACGACTGAAATTAAATGACAGGAAGGAAATACATAGATGTCTAGAAACTAGGGCTGCCAAACTAATCTCAGGGCAGCTGTGGATTAATCATTGTAAATATACCCTAAAACTCCCCATCTTCTCTGTATATTGTTGTGAGAACAGAAAGATAAATGAAAGAAGGTGAATATGAACAAGAATGTGAAGCCTCTACAAACAGGATAGCACTTTATATGAGACTCTCTCTCTCTCTCTCTCTCTCTCTCTCTCTCTCTCAATCAGTCTCTCTCTCTCTCTCTCTCTCTCTCTCTCAATCAGTCTCTCTCTCTCAATCAGTCCCTCTCTCTCTCTCTCTCTCTCAATCAGTCTCTCTCTCTCTCTCTCTCTCTCTCTCTCTCTCTCTCTCTCTCTCTCTCTCTCTCTCTCTCTCTCTCTCAATCAGTCTCTCTCTCTCTCTCTCTCTCTCAATCAGTCTCTCTCTCTCAATCAGTCCCTCTCTCTCTCTCTCTCTCTCTCTCTCTCTCAATCAGTCTCTCTCTCTCTCTCTCAATCAGTCTCTCTCTCTCAATCAGTCCCTCTCTCTCTCTCTCTCTCTCTCAATCAGTCTCTCTCTCTCTCAATCAGTCTCTCTCTCTCTCTCAATCAGTCAGTCTCTCTCTCTCTCTCTCTCAATCAGTCTCTCTCTCTCTCTTAATCAGTCTCTCTCTCTTTCTCTCTCTCTCTCTCTCTCCCTGATTTGTCTCTAAGTTCAGTCAAGCTCTGCGACAGAAATCTATCTTCTCCTTCTCTTCAGATTCTCCTGGACCTCCTGTGAACCTGATTGTGAAGGAGACCTCCAGAAGCCATGCATGCATCACCTGGGATGCCCCGCTGATTGACGGTGGTAGCCCGGTCAAGAGCTACATCGTAGAGAAACGTCTGGCTGAGAGGAAGGCGTGGACTTGCGTGGCGACCGACTGCTGCAAGATCTCCTACAGGATCACCAACCTGGAGGCGGGGCAGGCCTACTGCTTCAGAGTTCTGGCTGAAAATGCCTACGGCATCGGAGAGGGCTGCGAGACCGCCGGCAGCGTCCGAGCCTCAGGTAGCCGCAAGTCTCTGTTGTTTCTATACAGCTGTGGAAGAAAACTCTCCAGGTCCCATTCTGTGGCTGGTTCAGATGAATTTCTGTTTGTTGGTTAACTATGAACTAACAGCTCTTGTCATTCACAATGACAGACTGTTTACATTATCAATTGTCATTTCATGTTACCATACTATACTATTTCATATAGTAGAACAATAAGCTGTAGTCATTTATAGAAACATAGTTGGTCTGCTAATTAGGATACGAGGTTTAATTCACACAAAGTAAAGAAAAAAGGATTGTGATATCAGTATCGAACATTTTCCCCCAATAGTAAGTCCATTTTGACTTGACATAAGAGGTTAGTGGTATACAGTGTTGGGCGTAACGCGTTACAAAAGTAATGCATTACTGTAATGCATTACGTTTTGCTGTAACGCGGTAATGTAAGGCATTACAAAAAAAAAACTGGTAATATTTTACCCGGTACAAATCTCAGTAACGCACGTTACAATGCATTTTAAACCTGAAATCAATTGGTGTGTTTTTATACAAATTCACCGCAAGATCCACAGAGGAGAAAAAAATCTGCACAAATGTTTACTTCCTCTTACTGTTAGTGATTGAGGAGAAGATGACGGCAGCAGCAGACTCTACATTCGCGATCGCGAAAAGTGTGAAAGCTGGTCCGTCTACACTATGTTAATGAATCGCTGTTGTTAGCGGAGCGGCTCCCGGTTGGTCAGAGCGCAGTCACACCGAGGATCAACAGCTGAGGGGCGGCGGCGAAGGGGCGGAGCCTCCGATTCTCCCCGTCGGTTTTGAACCGCGTCATAACGCTTTAGGTGCGAGTTTAAAACAGTAGGTTTACTTCAAAACGCGAGCGTCAGATGCTGTCAGAGCGTTTATGAACAGTGTTTTAGAGCTCCCCTAAATGTCTCAGGTAGGCTTTCAGGTAATTTCGCAGTATAACACATCGCCTTCCGGGTCATTAAAAAAGACGTACGGACAATCTGGAATGAAAAATGGCACTGTTATTTCATCCCCGAATCCCATTCATGAACACAATATCTAACATCAGTTAACGAGTCGTTTTCCGTTTTCCGTTTCTCGTTTTCCGTTTTTCGTTTTTTTATTTTGAAGCGAAAAATATCACATCCTGCTGTGTAATGAGCTGCATTGAACACAAGAAGATCTATTGAGAACACAGAATCCATATTTCCTTTTATTTTGGCGAAAAGTAATGTAAAGTAATGTAAAAGTAGTGTAATGCCTTACAATTCAAAGACAGTAATATTGTAATGTAACTAATTACTTTGAAATGACAGTAACAAGTAATAAATAATGCATTACGATTTTGAAGTAACTTGCCCAACACTGGTGGTATATATCAGGATATATCAAAAGTCAGACAAAGCTACACATTTTATTCAAACCGAAATACTTTTTGACACAATGTTCGCTCTTGGCTCATCTGTCCTTTCTCGTTCAGAACAACCTGGTCCAGTTACGGACTTCAGAGCTCAGAAGACCACCAAGGACTCAATTATCCTGGGCTGGAAGAAGCCCATCAGCGACGGCGGAAGCCATGTTACTGCTTACATCCTGGAGCAGAGCGAAGGCCAGGAGAAGTGGAAGCAAATCATGAAGGGCAAGAACACCTCACACACCATCGGGGAACTGACGGAGGGCAAGGAGTACTCGTACAGAGTCAAGGCCCTGAATGAGTCTGGTGAGGGACCGCCCACTGAGCTCACTGTGGTTGCCAAGGATCAGTTCGGTAAGAAATCAGCTACCATCAGGGCCAGATGTTGCTGTAGTATTTAGTATGTAGTTTTCGGAGAACATGAAATAATTGTTTCAATATATTTGCTGATTTCAGTGCTTCCTGACTGCAACTTGAGTGGTTTACATGATGGCTGCTATGTGGTGAAGGAGGGCAGCACCAAGCGTATCAACATCCCCATCATGGGAGTGCCCCTCCCCACTGCCACATGGAAGAAAGGTGACGTGATGCTTGGCGACACTGGCCGAATGTGCGTGGAGGCGTCTCACGGCGTCACCACCCTGCTGATCAGAGACTGCCAGAGAGGAGATGCTGAGACCTACATCATCAATGTCAGGAACAGTGCTGGGTTCAAGGAGTGCAAGTTCCAGCTGAAGGTGGTGGGGAAACCTGGCATCTGCACTGGTCCAATTAAGTTTGAGGAGATCACTGCTGATGGTATCACACTGGAGTGGGGACCGCCCAAAGATGACGGCGGCGCAGAGGTGTCCAACTACATCGTGGAGAAGAGGAGGACAACAGACAACAAGTGGGCCACGGTGGCATCAGCCATCCAGAAGACTACTATGAGGGTGCTCAGGCTCCATGATGGAGTAGAGTACGTCTTCAGAGTGTTCGCTGAGAACAAGTATGGGGTTGGAGAATATCTGAGATCTGACGCTGTCATTGCTCAGCATCCATTTAGTGAGTATCACTAAATCACTCGTCTGTTTAATCTCAAGTGTCATTGAGTCAACTGTGTTTGTTTCTTCAAAGAAGCGACTGTTCAGATGCAAAAATGCAATGGACCTGCATGCAAAATGTGGCTTTATGGGATTTATAGAATCCTGATAGTTGGTCCTCTGTCTGTGTAAAGGCCTTTCAACCTGTAATATACAGAGAGAGATATTTATATTAACAGGCTGAAATATATAATTAAGACATAAGTTTAGAAATGTGTTTTTTGTGTTAAGGGACAAAGTAATATGTAAATTGTAGAAATAATCCTGTTCCATGTGAACGACTGTAACAGTAACTGGTCTTCATGAGGACAAAGCGTTTGGTAGTTTCTCTAATTTCGGTACATGCCCTTCCTCCAGATGTGCCCGAGGCACCTGCTCCTCCAGAAATAGTGAGCATCCGCCACGAGTCGGCCATCTTGACTTGGGCTGATCCAAAGGACTCCGGTGGTTCCCCAATTACTGGTAACAGACTGTGATGGATTTCATTTTTAATCAGTAGTAAACAGCTATGATGAAGATGACGACACATGGGTTTCTGTTGTCTGCAGGGTACCATGTGGAGTTTAAGGAGAGGAACAGTCTCATGTGGAAACGTGCCAGTAAGACTCCTCTGAGAGTGAAGGACTGCAGAGTCACTGGTCTGATAGAAGGACTAGAGTATGAGTTCAGAGTGATGGCCATGAACGTGGCTGGCCTTGGAAGGCCAAGCAAGGTCACTGAAGGTGTGGTTGCCCTTGATCCAATTGGTGAGTTCACGTTTTTTTCCGGTTTTGAAAACAAAAATTCTTCTATGGCATGGAGGAATGGAAAATGCAGTATTTCTGTGTCTTGTTAGATCCTCCCGGCAAACCTGAAGTCATAAACGTCACCAGGACCACAGTCACTCTGATGTGGACCGCTCCCAAATATGATGGAGGCCATAAGCTGACTGGCTACATGGTGGAGAAGCTGGAGGCTGGCGGGAAGGCCTGGATGAAGGCCAATCATGTCAACATCCAGAGCTGTGCCTTCACTGTTACTGACCTGACAGAGGGAACTCAGTACCAGTTCAAGATCAGGGCCAAGAATTCTGCTGGGGCCATCAGTGTTCCATCAGAGCCGACAGAGCTTCTGACCTGCAAGGATGAGTATGGTAAGCTGAGTAGGAAACCAATGTGTTAAAATGTGTGGTTGGATGCTGTCCTTGAAATCTTGTTGTTTTAGTTTTACAAATATCAGTTCTTAAAAGTCATACAATGTTTTCACACCTGGTCCCTTCCAGTCCTCCAAACTTAGAGTGATTAGTCAGCATTTGTTCTTCACTGTTAACACTCCAGAACTCGGACGCTCTGAAACGAATGGTTTGATATGGTTTGCTTCAAGTCCACGCTGCAGTTCTACTAACCTGTGCATTGTCAAGCCAACGTGCTCCAGGTTCATTTTGCCTTCTAGCCTTCTGTTAGCGATGCCCCATCTGATCAGCTGCCAATTGTTATCAGCTGAATTTCAGTAAAAATGTGAGATTGCAAAATGAAATTAATGCTTTCTTGTTGCCAATCCACATTGTGAACTGCAAATCTGTGTGGAGCTCTTGATTGGCTAAATGACAGAGCCAACAGAACTGCTTACTTATGGAGGTTACATCGTGTTACACCCTTTTTCTGGTGGTCCATTGTTTGGTCCACCTTAAGATGACTGAGTTTGGTTTGTATAAAGAGAACTATATGTGCAAACACCCATATTTTCGTGAATTTGAATTACGAAGCCAATGCAACTTTCTTCCCTTTTCCCTGCAGAGGCCCCGACCATCACTATCGACCCAGACATGAAGGATGGCGTATCAGTCAAGGCAGGAGACACCATCCTGATCTCAGCCTCCAAGATTCTGGGGAAACCCCCACCTACTGCTGTCTGGTCGAAGGGAGGCCGCGAGTTGAAGAGCTCTGACATCATCACTATCACCAGCACCCCCACCACCTCCACTCTGGCTATCAAGTATGCCAGTCGAAAGAACACTGGAGAGTACACCATCACTGCCAGCAACCCCTTTGGCATTAAGGAAGAACATGTAAAGGTTAAGGTCCTCGATGTGCCTGGACCTCCAGGCCCCATCGAAGCCAGTAACATTTCAGCTGAGAAGTGTACTCTGACCTGGCTTCCACCAGAGGAGGATGGAGGCTTCTCTATCAAGTCCTACATCCTGGAGAAGAGAGAGACCAGTCGACTGCAGTGGACCAAGATAGCTGAAAACATAATGGACTGCAGATATGTAGCCAGCAAACTGATCAAGGGCAACGAGTACATATTTAGAGTGTTTGCTGTGAACCAGTATGGCACTGGAGACTCAAGCCAGTCTGGTCCAGTAAAAATGGTTGACAGTTACTGTAAGTTTATGTGATTTATATATGATTATAATAAGGGCTGCATGATATTGGAACAAAACTGACATTGCATTATTCTTTTTTGAGATGTGATAAGACATTTTGCCTAGATGGGATGTGGGTCGCACCAGGAAACCCATGCCTTTCCAAACTGACCTAATATAGCTAGCTGCGGCTCACTGCTGCAGGGAAATTATTTGTCTGGGGAGAGGATCCTCCCACACAGAGTAAAACTATATAGAGTTCATTGTGAAACTATGGCAGGCCAACCCAGACTGTAGGTCAGTAGTCACCAATACTGGATTAATCAATGAGAATCATGAGAGTTTTCCTTTGGATCACACAGCTAAATAGCTGTAGCGAGACATGTTTGACAAGATCACACGTCCTGACATATGACTTTTATGCATGCGCACATTGCAATGTTGATGCTTAAATAATATAACATGCAGCCCTAATTATAATAGTGTGATATTTTCAAAAATTCAATTAAATGTAAATAATAAACATTTACATTTTTAGATAACCATAGGATTATAAATTCCTTTACAGAGAAGTATTTAATCAGTCAAGGCATAACTGACTAAATTATTCTTTCTTACTTTGTTTCCCCCAGCCCCACCAGGCCCACCTTCAACCCCAGAAATTGATTACATCAGTCGGAACGCTGTCACCATTTCATGGAAGAGACCAGCACGGGATGGGGGAAGTGACATAAGAGGATACAGTGTAGAGAGGAAAGAGAGGAGAGGAATGAGATGGGTGAGAGCCTCTAAGAGGACAATCCCTGACTTACGTTTTAAGGTGCAAGGCCTAGGTGAGGGAATAGAGTATGAGTTCAGAGTCACTGCTGAGAACAAGGCTGGATTTGGGGAGCCAAGTGAGCCATCACAACCTGTAATGACCAAGGACATTGTATGTAAGTAAAACTGGACTCATCACTCTATTCTGAATTACATTTTACAACAAGAAAGTTGCATACTTACAAAAGTTCGAAAAAAAATCCTGTTTTTCCTTGTTTTTTAGATCCACCTGGTCCTCCATCCAACATCAGAGTAACAGACACAACAAAAACCACAGCCACACTTGTCTGGGGCCGACCCCACTACGATGGTGGTCTTGAAGTAGATGGATATATTGTTGAATACAAAAAGGAGGGGCATGATGACTGGGAGGTGGAGACACATTATCCCTTGAAAGCTACCAAATATGTTATTGGTAAACTTCAAAAAGGAGGCAAATACCACTTCAGAGTCATTGCTGTAAACTCCGAGGGAGTTGGTGAACCTGCAGAGGTTGAGAAAGTGACTGAACTGGTGGACCAGGAGACACTGCCTGACTTTGAGCTGGATGCTGAACTCAGGAGAACACTGGTGGTCAGGTGCCGTGCTTCAATCCGTATGTTTGTTCCCATCAGGGGTCGTCCTGTTCCTGAAGTAACCTGGAGCAAAGATGATACCAATCTGAAAACACGTGCACACATTGACACCACAGAGTCTTATACTCTTTTGGTTATTCCTGATTGCACCAGATACGATGCTGGGAAGTACAACCTGTGTCTTGAGAATGTTGCTGGAAAGAAGACTGGCTTTGTTAATGTGAAGGTGCTGGACACACCAGGTCCACCAGTCAACGTCAAGCCTCGAGAGATCACTAAGAACAGCATCACCCTCCAGTGGGAAATTCCCATTATTGATGGTGGTTCTAAGATTCACAGATATGTTATTGAAAAGAGAGAAGCCACCAAGAAGGCTTACACAGTACTGAACACTACATGGCAGAAGTGTTCCTTTAAGTTTAATGACCTTGAGGAGGGAGCTTACTACTACTTCCGTATCTCTGCTGAGAATGATCTAGGCGTAGGGGAACCTGCCGAATCCCCAGAACCAATCAGGGTGTCTCAGGCCCCCTCTGCACCAGAGAACTTGTATGTCACTGATGTGACATCTGACAGTGCCAGCCTGGCATGGACCAAGCCCCTGCATGATGGTGGAAGCTTGATCACTGGATATGTCATTGAGGCCCAGAAGAAGGAAACTGACCTGTGGGTCCATGTGACCACCATCAAGGCTCTGGACTATACTGTCACAGATTTGATTGAGGGCGCAGAATATACCTTCCGCATCATGGCCGTCAATGCATCAGGCAGGAGCGACCCACGTGAGAGCCGGCCTGCTATTATCAAAGAGCAGACTTCTGCTCCTGCCTTTGACCTGCGCGGAGTCTATCAGATGACAGTAATAGCCAAAGCAGGGGACCGCGTCAAGGTGGAGATTCCAGTGCTTGGCAAACCCAGGCCTGTGGTGTCCTGGAAGAAGGGAGACATTGGGCTCAAAGAGACACAAAGAATCAACACTGAAACCACACCAACATCAACTATCCTCAACATCAATGAGATCAAGAGGACTGATGGAGGCCAGTATGCTATGACTGGAAAGAACATGCTGGGTACGGTGACTGAGATAATCACAGTCCTGGTCCACGACATTCCAGGTCCACCCACTGGTCCCATCAAGCTGGATGAGGTCTCATGTGATTATGTTCTCATGTCCTGGGAGGCACCAGAGAATGATGGTGGTGTTCCCATCAACAACTATATTGTTGAGATGCGGGAAACCACTGGTACTTCCTGGATGGAGTTGGCAGCTACAGTGATCCGCACCACATTCAAAGCAGTCCGACTCAACACTGGAACCCAATATCAGTTCCGCGTCAAGGCCCAGAACAGATATGGTATTGGACCGTGCATCATCTCTGAACCAGTGTTGGCTGCCTATCCATTTGATGTGCCAGGCCAGCCAGGCATTCCTTTGATCACATCTTTCAACAAGGATGCTATGACTCTGAGCTGGAATGAGCCTTCCTCTGATGGAGGCAGTGTCATCCTTGGCTATCATGTGGACAGAAAAGAGAAAAACAGCATTCTGTGGCAGAGGATCAGCAAAGCAATTGTTGTTGGAAATATCTTCAAATCAACAGGCCTTGTTGATGGTATTGCATATGAACACCGTGTTATTGCTGAAAATATGGCGGGTCTCAGTAAACCGAGTAAACCCTCTGAGCCTATGTATGCTTTGGACCCAGTCGACCCACCAGGTAGGCCTGTGGCACTGAATATCACCAGACATGAGGTGACAGTTTCGTGGACCAAACCAGATGGAGATGGTGGATTTTCCATCACTGGTTACACAGTCGAAAGGAGAGAGATGCCCAATGGACGTTGGCTCAAAGCCAACTTTAACAACATCCTTGAAACCATTTACACCGTCAGTGGTCTGATAGAAGATGCAACTTATGAATTCCGTGTGTTTGCTAGAAACTCAGCTGGAGCTGTCAGTGCTCCATCCCAGCCATCAGAGGCAATCACATGCAGAGATGATATTGAAGAGCCAAGGATTGATGTTGATGCATCATATAGCAGCAATGTTGTTGTCATGGCAGGGGAAATGTTCAAGCTGGAGGCCAGTGTTTCTGGCAGGCCAATCCCATCTCTGGTGTGGACCAAGGAAGGAAAAGAGCTTGAGGATACAGCCAAGCTAGAGATAAAGAAAACTGACTTCCACACAACTCTACTGAACAAAGATTCCCAGAGGAGGGATGGAGGTGCTTTTACTCTGACCGCGAGCAATCCCGGTGGCTTTGCCAAATTCACCTTCAACGTCAAGGTGCTTGACAGACCTGGGCCACCAGACTCCCTCGTTGTTACTGATATCACTGCTGAGAAATGTGTCCTTAACTGGCTGCATCCAACACATGATGGCGGTGCCAAGATTGAGTACTTTATCATTCAGAGGCGAGAGACCAGCAGGTTGGCATGGACAAATGTGGCCACAGATCTTCAGGCAAACAGGTTTAAGGTTACCAAGCTTCTGAAGGGCAATGAATACATCTTCAGAGTCATGGCTGTTAACAAGTATGGTGTGGGTGAGCCCCTGGAGTCTGAACCTGTCATCTGTGCCAACCCCTATGTCCCTAGTGACCCGCCACAGCAGCCTGAAGTAACCACCATTACGAAGGACTCCATGGTCGTCTGCTGGGAACGTCCTGAACATGATGGAGGCAGCAGATTAAATACCTACATAATTGAGAGAAGGGATAAGACTGGCTTGCGCTGGGTGAAATGCAACAAGAGGACTGTAACTGACCTGCGCTTCAAGGCCTCTGGGCTCACACCAGGACATGAGTATGAGTTCCGAATTCTTGCTGAGAATAATGCTGGTCTTAGCCAACCTAGTCCTTCCAGTCCATTCTACAAAGCCGTAGACACCATTTTCCAGCCTGGACCTCCAGGTAACCCCAGAGTGCTGGACACAACCAAGTCTTCCATCACCCTGGCATGGAACAAGCCTGTCTATGATGGTGGTTCTGAAATCACTGGGTACACTGTGGAGACCTGCCTGCCTGAGGAGGATGAGTGGACAATACACACTCCCAAGAAGGGATGGACAGCCACTTCATTCACCATAACCAACTTGAAGGAAAACCAAGACTATAAAATCAACATCTGTGCCACTAATTGTGAGGGAGTGGGAGAGCCTGCTGCTGTTCCTGGAACCCCCAAGGCTGAAGACAGACTGCTTCCTCCAGAAATTGACCTTGGCGCAGAGCTGCGTAAGGTAGTCTGCATCAGAGCCTGTGGCACACTCAGACTCTTTGTTCCTATCAAGGGCAGACCAGTGCCTGAAGTTAAATGGTCAAGAGAGCATGGGGAATCCTTGGACCGGGCTATCATTGAAATAACCCCATCATTCACCACTCTTCAGGTAGACAATGTTGACAGGTTTGATGCAGGTAAATACACAGTGACAGTGGAAAATGCCTCAGGAAGCAAAACGGCCTTTGTTAATGTCAGGGTGCTAGATACACCTGGAGCACCGCAGAATCTGTTTGTCAAGGAGGTTATGAGAGATTCAGTTTCCCTTGTTTGGGATGCACCCCTCATTGACGGTGGCTCCAGAATACGCAACTACATTGTGGAGAAGCGTGAGTCGACCAGAAAGGCCTACTCAACAGTCTGTGCCAGCTGCCATAAATCTAGTTGGAAAGTTGGAGACCTGGAGGAAGGAAAGATGTACTTCTTTAGGATCCTGGCTGAGAACGAATATGGCATTGGCCTGCCAGTAGAGACTCTTGAACCAGTTAAAGCATCAGAGAAACCTCTACCACCAGGAAAAGTGTCTCTTCTTGAAGTTACCAGCTCCAGTGTCACACTCATTTGGGAAAAACCTGACCATGATGGTGGAAGCCGAATCACAGGCTATATTGTTGAGATGCAGGGTACAGGCAGTGAGAAGTGGACCCAAGTCATGGTGGTAAAGACCTGTGGTGCTCTTGTAACTGGCCTTACACAGGGAGAGGAGTATATGTTCCGTATCTCATCCACCAATGAGAAAGGAGTTAGTGATCCACGTCCTCTTAATGTGCCTGTGGTGGCTAAAGACCTAGTCATCTCACCAACCTTCAAACTGATTTTCAGCACATTTAGTGTGCTGGCAGGAGATGATTTGAAGCTAGATGTACCATATGCTGCCTGTCCCAAGGCTACAGCAACTTGGCTCAAAGATGGCATTATTCTCAAGGAGACAACACGAGTTAATGCTGAAGCCACTGACAAAAACCTTCTCCTGGTTATTAAGGAGGCTTGCAGAGATGATGTGGGCACATACACTATCAAACTGACCAACACAATTGGAGAGGCATCTACTGACATCAATGTCATTGTTCTAGATAAGCCCGGTCCTCCAACTGGTCCAATTAAGCTGGATGAGGTCACTGCTGACAGCGTAGTGCTGTCCTGGAATCCACCAGAGTATGATGGTGGTTGCGCTATCAACAATTACATCGTTGAGAAGAGAGACACATCTACCACTAACTGGCAGATTGTGTCAGCTACTGTGGCGAGAACGACTATCAAGGCAGCCCGTCTGAAGACTGGCGTAGAATACCAGTTTAGGATTGCTGCAGAGAATAGATATGGCAAGTCCCCAGTCCTTCTTTCTGATACCCTTGTTGCTCAGTATCCATTTGAAGTGCCCAGCTCACCACGTTCTCTCGTGGTCAAGTCTGCCACCAAGGAGAGCATGGTGGTTGTATGGGAGAACCCAAGCAATGATGGTGGAAGCAAAGTTCTGGGCTACCACCTGGAGCTCAAAGAGAGAAACAGTATACTGTGGGTGAAACAGAACAAACAACTTATCCCAGAGACCAGATTTAAGGTTATTGGCCTTGAAGAGGGAATTGAATATGAGTTCAGAGTCTATGCTGAGAACATTGTTGGCCTCAGCAAAGCCAGCAAGTTGAGTGAAATGCAGGTGGCCAGAGATCCTTGTGATAGAACGGGAAAACCAGAGGCTGTCATTGTGACAAGAAACCAAGTGACGCTTAAATGGACCAAACCAGAGTATGATGGCGGCATCAAGATCACAGGCTATGTGGTTGAGAAGAAGGAGGGAGGTGGCCGCTGGATGAAGGCTAGTTTTACCAACATCATTGAGACTGGATTTGTTGTCACAGGACTTACGGAAGATCAGATTTATGAGTTCCGTGTAATCGCCAGAAATTCAGCAGGTGTCTTCAGTCAGCCCTCTGATTCTACTGGAGCCATCACTGCTAAGGATGAGGTGGATCCACCCAAGATTGACTTAGATGCCAAGTATTCCCAAGCTGTGGTGGTAAATGCTGGAGAGACATTCAGGCTTGAGGCTGCTATCTATGGTAAGCCTGTGCCCACAGTACACTGGCTGAAGGAAGGCCAAGAAATTTCTGAAGCAGCACGCATAGAGCTCAAGAATACAGACTTTGCAGCTTGTCTAGTTGTTAAAGAAGCTATACGTGTTGATGGAGGACAGTACACTTTGCTGGTCAAGAATGTTGGTGGAGAGAAATCTGTTAACATAAATGTCAAGGTCCTGGACAGACCAGGTCCACCCGAGGGCCCTATTTCCATCTATGGGATCACCAGTGAGAAATGCTCCATTGCCTGGAAACCTCCCCTGCAAGATGGAGGTAGCGATGTTTCCTATTACATTGTTGAGAGGAGGGAAACCAGTCGACTGGTTTGGACTGTAGTTGAACTCAAAGTTCAGACACTGAACCTGAAGATAACAAAACTCCTTCCTGGTAATGAGTACATCTTCAGAGTGATTCCGGTCAACAAATTCGGAGTTGGTGAGCCTCTGGAATCTGAGCCAATGATTGCCAAAAATCCATTTGTAACTCCCAACCCACCAACAGAGGTAGAAGTATGCACAATCACCAAAGACTCAATGGTGGTGACCTGGGAGAGACCAAGCAATGATGGTGGCAGCCCTATCCAGGGATACATTGTTGAGAAACGAGACAAGGACGGTGTGAGATGGACCAGGTGCAACAAGCGCACAGTGAGTGAGCTGCGCTTCAGGGTGACAGGGCTCCTAGAAAACCACAGCTATGAATTCCGAGTTGCTGCTGAAAATGCTGCAGGTGTTGGCACACCTAGTGCACCAACAGTGTACTACAAAGCATTGGATCCTATCTTCAAAGCCGGGCCCCCAAACAATCCCAAGGTGGTGGATACATCTATGTCCACTGTTTCCCTGACATGGGGCAAACCCATCTATGATGGTGGTTGTGAGATTCAGGCTTACATTGTTGAGACTTGCAATGTAGCAACTGACGAGTGGTTTATGTGTACTCCTCCAACTGGAATCACGGACACTAAGTTTACAGTGAAAAAGCTCTTGGAGAAGCAAGAATACCAATTTAGAGTGTGTGCCATCAACAAAGTTGGTGTTGGTGAGCATGCTGATATTCCAGGGAAAATTCTTATGGAGGAGAAGCTTGAGGCCCCTGATCTTGAACTGGATGCAGACATGAGAAAGATGATCAAAATTAGAGCAGCAAGCACTCTCAGGCTGTTTGTTCCTGTGAGAGGGCGTCCAGCTCCTGAGGTGAAGTGGGGCAAAGCTGAGGGGGAGATCAAGGAGACTGCCCTGATTGACAACACAGGCAGCTATGCTTCACTTGTCATTGAGAATGTTGACAGATTTGACACTGGTAAATACACCCTGACAGCAGAGAATGCCAGTGGAGTGAAGTCAGTCTTTATCAGTGTCAGAATCCAGGACTCACCTGGTCCACCAGCTAACTTCTTGGTAAAAGAGATTACCAAGAATTCTGTCACTCTCACGTGGGAGCCTCCACTTCTGGATGGCGGCTCAAAGATTAAGCATTATATTGTTGAGAAGCGTGAGAGCACAAGGAAAGTTTATTCTCGCATCACCACCTGCAACAAGATGTCATGGAAAGTTGAGCCTCTTCCAGAGGGTGGAATTTTCTTCTTCAGAGTCCTGGCTGAGAATGAATATGGTGTTGGTCTCCCTGCTAAAACTATAGTACCAGTTAAGGTGTCTGAGAAGCCTCAGCCACCTGGTAAAGTCAGTGTTGTTGATGTCACTTCTAGCACTGTAACGCTCACCTGGGAGAAGCCTGAACATGACGGCGGCAGTAGGATCAGTTACTATGAAGTTGAACTGGCACCTAAGGATAGTGAAGCTTGGTCTGTGTGCGCTAGTGGGAAAGCACTTGAGACTGTAGTGACAAATCTGCTCAAAGGAGAGGAGTACCAATTCAGAGTTGTTGCTGTAAATGACAAGGGCAAAAGTGACGCCAGACAACTAGCTCAATCAGTTGTAGCTAGGGACCTTGTAATTGAGCCTGATGTTAGACCCAAAATGAGCACCTACAGTGTCCAGGTGGGGCATGACCTCAAGATAGAGGTCCCAGTTGTTGGTCATCCAAAGCCAACCATCACTTGGACCAAGGATGGAGCAGGGCTTAAGCAGACCACCAGAGTCAATGTCACTGACACAGCACATCTCACCACTCTCACCATGAAGGATGCTACCAGAGAAGATGGAGGCATGTACAGCATCAATATCACCAATGTTTTGGGTTCCAAGGATGCCACTATTGAGGTGATTACGCTGGACAAACCAGGCCCACCAACAGGCCCTGTCAAATTGGATGAAATCAGTGCTGAGAGTATGACTCTTAACTGGGAACCTCCCGCATATACAGGTGGCTGCCCAATCTCCAACTATGTGGTTGAGAAGAGAGAGACAACAACAACCAACTGGATGGTCGTATCTGCCACTGTGGCAAGGACCACACTAAAAGTGAACAATCTGAAGACAGGAAGTGAATATCAGTTCAGAATCTATGCTGAAAATAGATATGGAAAAAGTTATGCAATTGATTCAGAGCCTGTTGTGGCACAGTATCCATTCCAGGAGCCTGGCCCATCAGGAACACCATTTGTGTCTACATACTCTAAAGACTATATGGTAGTTGAGTGGCACAAACCGCCATCTGATGGAGGCAGTGCCATCTTGGGCTACCATTTGGAGAGAAAGGAGAAGAACAGTATCCTCTGGACCAAGATCAACAAAATGCTCATCCAAGACTGCAGGTTCAAATCGACTCCTCTTGAGGAAGGCATCGAGTATGAGTACAGAGTCTATGCTGAGAATATTGTTGGCATTGGCAAATGCAGCAAAGTCTCTGAGGTTTATGTAGCTCGTGACCCATGTTATCCTCCTGGCCGTCCAGAGGCTGTGATTGTTACCAGACACTCTGTGAACTTGAGGTGGACTCCTCCAGAGTATGATGGTGGAAGCTTAATTACTGGCTACGTAGTGGAGAAACGTGACCTTCCTGAAGGAAAGTGGATGAAGGCCAGCTTTGCAAATGTCATTGAACATGAATTTTCAGTTACTGGCCTTACAGAAGACAGTAAATATGATTTCAGAGTAATTGCGAGGAATGCAGCTGGTGTTGTCAGCAAGCCCTCTGAGAGCACAGGATCCATCACAGCCAAGGATGAAGTTGACCCACCTAAGTGTGAAACAGATCCTATGTACAACCAAACCATTGTTATCAATGCTGGCGAGACTTTCAGTCTGGAGGCCAGTGTGGAAGGAAAACCCATCCCCACATCTCAGTGGTTCAAGGGAAATGTTGAAGTTGAAAACTCAGCCAGAGCTGAGATCAAAAACACAGATTTTAAGGCTTTGCTCGTTGTGAAGGATGCCATTAGAGTGGATGGTGGACAGTACACACTGGTTCTGACTAATGTGGGTGGAACTAAGAGTGTCCCATTCAGTGTGAAGGTCCTGGACAGACCAGGCCCCTCAGAGGGACCTCTTACTGTCAGTAATGCCACTGAGGAGAAGTGCTCACTGTCATGGTTGCCCCCCAGGCATGATGGAGGAGCTAGCATTTCTCACTACATCATTCAGAAGAGAGAAACCAGCCGGCTGGCATGGACTGTTGTCTCCAGTGACTGTGGAGCTACCATGTTCAAGGTTACCAAACTGTTGAAGGGCAATGAGTACATCTTCAGGGTCATGGCTGTCAATAAATATGGCACAGGCGAGCCTCTTGAATCCTCTCCAGTTATCATGAGGAATCCATTTAATCCCCCTGGTTCACCTCAGGAGCTTGAGATCACTAACATTTCCAGGGACTCCATGACTGTCTGCTGGAACCGCCCTGAGGCCACAGGAGGCAGTGAGATTGTTGGTTACATCGTTGAGAAGAGAGACAGAGCAGGAGTGAGGTGGACCAAATGCAACAAACGCAGAGTGACAGACTTGCGATTCAGAGTGACAGGACTGACTGAGGACCATGAATATGAATTCAGGGTGTCTGCTGAGAATATAGCTGGAGTGGGTCAGCCAAGCCCACCTACACCCTACCTCAAAGCGTGTGACCCTACATTTGAACCAGGCTGTCCCTCAAATGTCCATCTGGTCAACGTGACCAAAGATACCGTCAGTCTGGCCTGGCACCGGCCTATCTATGATGGTGGTTGTGATATTCAAGGATACGCTGTGGAAATTTCTAAGGCTGATGAGGAGGAGTGGAGCATATGCACCCCACCCTCTGGAGTTAATGCTACCAAGTTTACCATCACCAAGTTGATAGAGCACCAGGAATATAAGGTGCGCATATGTGCCATCAATAAGCTGGGCGTTGGTGAGCCCACTGAGATCGAGGGAGTTGTGAAACCATTGGATAAGCTTGATCCTCCTGAGATGATTCTGGATGCAGAGCTCAGGAAGGGAATAATTGTTCGCGCAGGAGGCTCAATGAGAATCGGCATTCCATTCAAAGGCCACCCTACTCCTGAGATCAGCTGGGCCAAGGAGGATGGAGGCCTACCCACTAAAGCTCAGATAGACACTAGTGAAGATTACACACAGCTCTCCATTGATATCTGTGACAAATATGATGCTGGGAAATACATCCTCAATTTGGAAAATAGTGCAGGCACCAAATCAGCCTTTGTCTCTGTTAAAGTTCTGGACACTCCAGGGGCGCCTCTAAATCTGACGGTGAAAGACATTAAGAGGGAAAGTGTCACTCTGACCTGGGAGCCTCCTGTTATTGATGGTGGTGCAAGAATCAAGAATTACCTGGTTGAAAAGCGTGAATCTACGAGGAAAGTTTACTCGAACGTGGATAACAAGTGCACAAAGACGAGTTACCGTATCACTGGCCTCACCGAGGGAACTATCTACTATTTCAGAGTCTTAGCGGAAAACGAGTTTGGCATGGGACAGCCAGTTGAGACAGCAGACTCAATTAAGACCTCTGAGCCTCCCCTATCAGTGGGTAAGGTCACTTTGACTGAAGTGACCAAAACCTCTGCCTCCCTCTCCTGGGAGAAGCCAGACCATGATGGAGGCAGCAGGATCATGGGCTACTACATTGAAATGCAGCCTGTGGGTTCAGAGGAATGGGTGGTGGCCGCCACAACCAAAACTTGTGAGGGTACTGTCACAGGCCTAAGTGCTGGCCATGAGTATCTGTTCAGAGTGTCAGCTTTCAATGAGAAGGGCAAGAGTGACCCCAGGCCTCTGGCTGCACCAGTCACTGCTAAAGATGTAACTATTCAGCCCGGATTCAAGATGACATTTAACACTTACAGTTTACAGCAGAGTGAGGATCTAAAGATTGAGATCCCAGTCATTGGACGCCCTGTTCCCAAGGTTGAATGGAAGAAGGATGGGCAGGCTCTGAAGGAGACAACCAGACTAAATGTATCCAGCACAGCGTCATCTACTAAGCTGTGCATTAAGGATGCAAATAAGGAAGACTCTGGTAAATATACGGTCACAGCCACCAGCAGTGTCGGAACAGCTTCAGAAGAGGTTACTGTCATTATTCTTGATAAACCCGGCCCTCCTACAGGCCCTGTGAAGATTGAGGAGGTGAGCTCTAATTTTGTCAATCTCTCCTGGGAGCCACCAGTGTATACTGGAGGCTGTCAGATCAACAACTACATTGTTGAGAAAAGAGATACCACCACAACAGCATGGCAGATTGTGTCGGCTACTATTGCCAGGACAACCATCAAAGTCACCAACTTAAAAACTGGAACTGAATATCAATTCAGAGTGTCTGCTGAGAACAGATATGGAAAGAGTTCGGCCATTCTATCTTCCAGTGTTATTGCTCAATATCCATTCAGTGAGCCTGCTGCCCCAGGAACACCAATTATTTCTGCTGCAACCAAGGAAAACATGGTTGTTGAGTGGAAACCTCCCACCAACAATGGAGGCAGTCCAGTCCTAGGTTATCACCTCGAGAGAAAGGAGAAGAACAGCCTTTTGTGGACTAAACTCAACAAGCTTCTAATCCCAGATGCACGTTTCAAGACTGCAGAGCTGGAAGAAGGTATTGAGTATGAATTCCGAGTTTATGCTGAGAACATTGCTGGAGTCAGCCCAGCTAGCAAGGTCTCTGAGAGCACAGTTGCCAGGGACCCCTGTGACCCACCAGGAACACCTGAGGCCATTGATATCACCAGAAATCATGTGACGCTTCAGTGGACCAGGCCTCAGTATGATGGAGGCAGTGCAATCACTGGCTATGTCATTGAGAGAAGGAAGCAACCAGATACCCGCTGGATGAAGGCCAGCTTCACCAACATCATTGACACCCAGTTTACACTCACTGGCCTGACTGAAGGTTGTGTTTATGAGTACAGAATTATTGCCAGGAACGCTGCAGGCATTTCCAGCCATCCTTCACAGAGCACAGGAGAAATTACTGCCCGAGATGAAATTGAGGCTCCAGAGGCCACCTTGGATTCTAAATTCAAGGATTTGACTGTTGTTAATGCCGGTGAGACATTCGTCATTGATGCTGACTACACTGGCAAGCCTCTGCCTGACGTAACTTGGTTAAAGGATGGAAAGGAGATTGACAAAACCACACCAAGAATGGAGGTCAAGACCACACTCACACGTACCATTCTGACTGTCAAGGACTGCATACGAGTAGATGGTGGTCACTTTTACCTCAGACTTGTCAATGTGGGAGGGGTCAAGATGGTCCCAGTTAATGTTAAAGTTCTTGATAGACCTGGTCCTCCAGATGGCCCGCTAGAAGTCAAAGGAGTCACAGCCGAAAAATGTTATCTGCACTGGAACCATCCCTCACATGATGGTGGAGCCAGCATATCTCACTACATCATTGAGAAAAGAGAGACCAGTCGTTTGTCTTGGACCATGGTTGAGCCCAAGATCCAGGCAATCAGCTATAAAATCACAAAACTGCTGCCTGGCAATGAATACATTTTCAGAGTCACTGCTGTGAATAAATATGGTGTTGGTGAGCCTTTAGAATCTGAGCCTGTTATTGCTCGGAACCCCTTCACCACTCCCAGTACTCCATCCACCCCAGAGACCAGCGCTATCACAAGGGACTCCATAGTGCTTACATGGGAGAGACCTGAAGATAATGGAGGAGCTGAGATTGAAGGATATGTCCTTGAAAAACGTGATAAGGATGGCATCAGATGGACTAAGTGTAACAAGAAGAGACTGAGTGACCTGAGATTCAGATGCGCTGGCCTCACAGAGGGCCATTCCTATGAATTCAGGGTCTCGGCTGAAAACGCTGCTGGTGTAGGAAAGCCTAGTGCACCAACAGAATACATCAAAGCCTGTGATGCCATTTATCCACCAGGAGCTCCGAATAACCCCAAAGTCACCGGCCATTCTAGCACCACAGTCGCTCTGTCCTGGTCCAGGCCTATCTATGATGGTGGCGCACAGATCAGTGGATATGTTGTTGAAATGAAGGAGGCAGCAGATGATGAATGGATCACTTGCACACCAACCACTGGTGTTCAGGCCACTTACTACACTGTAAAGCATCTGAAGGAGAATGCTGAGTATAACTTCCGCATCTGTGCTTTTAACTGTGAGGGAGTGGGAGAGCATGTGGACTTACCTGGCTCTGTGATCGCTGCAGAGAAGCTGGAGGCTCCTGAAATTGAACTAGATGCTGACCTGAGGAAGATGGTTAATGTTCGAGCCACCGCCACCTTGCGCCTGTTTGTGACAATCAGAGGAAAGCCTGAACCAGAGGTCAGATGGTCAAAAGCTGATGGCACTTTAAATGAGCGTGCCCAAATTGAAGTCACAAGCTCTTACACAATGCTGGTGATTGAGAATGTCGATAGATTCGACACTGGCAAGTATGTACTGACCCTTGAGAACCTCAGTGGTTCTAAGTCAGCCTTTATCAATGTCAGAGTTCTGGACTCCCCGAGCGCTCCTACCAACCTGCTGGTTAAGGATGTGAAGAGAAATTCTGCCTCAATCTCCTGGGAGCCTCCTCTAATAGATGGTGGGGCTAAGATATCACACTATATTGTGGAGAAGAGAGAGCAAAAGCGAATGGCTTTCACCAGTGTTTGCACCAACTGCGTAAGGAACTCGTACATTATTTCGGATCTTCAGGAGGGAGGCCGATTTTATTTCCGTGTTTTGGCTGTGAATGAGCTGGGAGTTGGTCTGCCTGCCTCCACAGATCAAGTCAAGGTAGCCGAAGCACCTTTGCCTCCTGGAAAGATTGTCCTGGTTGACGTGACTCGCCATACAGTCTCTCTCTCCTGGGAGAAACCTGATCATGATGGAGGCAGCAAGATTACACACTTCATTGTGGAGATGCAGCCCAAGGGAGATGACAAGTGGTCCATGTGCAGTGAAGTCAAAGCACTGGAAGCTACTATTGGTGGACTCACAACTGGAGAGGAATATTCCTTCAGGGTGATTGCTGTGAATGATAAGGGCAAGAGTGATCCCAAGCCTCTGGCTGCTCCAGTGGTGGTGAAGGACATCACGATGGAGCCTGTCATGAACCTGCTGTACGACACATACAGTGTAAAAGCAGGAGATGACCTGAAGATTGATGTTCCCTTCAGGGGTAGACCTGAGCCTCAAGTGTCCTGGAAGAAGGACGGCCAGGTACTGAAGCAGACAACAAGGGTCAATGTTCTTTCTTCAAAGACCTCATCCAAGATTGTCATCAAGGATGCAACTAAGGAGGATGTAGGAAAGTATGTGATTACTCTGACTAACTCAGTTGGCACCAAGACAGCCGAAATCTCTGTCATAATCCTGGACAAACCTGGCGCTCCCAGCAACATTAAGATGGATGAGGTGAGTGCAGACTTCATCTCTCTGTCTTGGGATCCTCCAACATATGATGGTGGATGCCAAATTAACAACTATGTGGTGGAGAAGAGAGACACTACCACAACCTCATGGCAGATTGTCTCAGCCACAGTAGCCAGGACATCAATCAAGGTGTCTCGTCTCACTCAGGGAACAGAGTATCAGTTCCGCATTGCAGCAGAGAACCGTTATGGCAAGAGTTCTGCAATTGATTCTGCTCCTGTTATTGCTCAGTATCCCTTTGACCCTCCTGGGCCTCCTACCAATATCCATGTTTCCCATGCCACCAAGTATGGTATGCTTGTGGTGTGGGGAAGATCTGCCAGTGATGGTGGCAGCCCTGTCATTGGTTACCACATTGAATGCAAAGAACAAAGCAGCATACTGTGGACCAAGGTCAACAGAGGTCTGCTGGCTGAGAACCAGTTTAAGATGACAGGCATTGAAGAAGGCCTTCTGTATCAGTTCAGAGTCTATGCTGAGAATATTGCTGGAATTGGTCCATGCACTAAGGCCAGTGACCCTGTGGCAGCCAGGGATCCATGTGAATCCCCACGTAACCTTAGAGTCACTAACATTACCAGGAACTCAGTTTCCGTCTTCTGGGAAAAGCCAGAGTATGACGGTGGAGTAAAGATAACTGGCTACATTGTTGAGCGTAAAGAACTTCCCAATGGCCGCTGGCTGAAATGCAACTTCACCAACCTGCAAGACACCTACTATGATGTCACAGGCCTTACAGAAGATGTCCAATATGACTTTCATGTCATCGCTAAGAATTCTGCAGAGTTGTTGAGTGCTCCCTCAGAGAGCACTGGTCCTGTCACAGTCAAGGATGACGTAGACCCTCCCACTATTATACTGGAGGAGAAGTTTAGACAGTTAGTTGTCATTAAGGCTGGAGACATCATTCAAATTGATGCTGAAGTCACGGGCCGTCCGCTCCCGGTTGTCTCGTGGTCTAAGGATGGAAAGGAGATTGAGGCCAAGGCCAGGTGTGAAATCACCTCCACCAACTTCACAACTACACTCATCGTCAGAGATGCTATCAGGAGGGATTCTGGCCAGTATGTCCTGACTTTGCACAATGTGGGGGGAACCAGGTCTGTGGCTATCAACTGTAAAGTTCTGGACAGACCTGGACCGTCCTCGGGACCATTGGCAGTGTCTGGCCTCACAGCTGAGAAATGCACCATAACGTGGGGCCCACCTCAGGAGAATGGCGGAGCTGAAATAATGCACTATATTGTTGAGAAACGTGAGACTAGTCGCCTCACCTGGACTCTTGTCTATGGTGACATGAAGGCAACCACCTGTAAAGTGACCAAGCTGCTCAAAGGAAATGAATACATATTCAGAGTCAGAGGAGTCAACAAATATGGGGATGGCGAGGCCCTAGAGAGTGAGCCAAACACAGCTATGGATCCATTCACTGTGCCTGAAGCTCCCACTAATGTACAGGTCACCTCAGTTACCAGTGAGGCAATGACCATCTGTTGGGAAAGACCAATTTCTGACGGTGGCAGCAGTATTTCTGGCTATGTCATTGAAAAGCGAGAGAAAACTGGCCTTCGCTGGTGCCGTGTCAACAAGAAACCTGTTTATGATCTCAGAGTCAAAGCATCACACCTTCGTGAGGGCTGTGAGTATGAGTACAGAGTGTTCGCAGAAAACTCTGCTGGCCTCAGTGCTCCGAGCATCGCATGCCCGCTTACCAAGGCTGAAGACCCACTGTTCCTGCCTTCACCTCCCGCTAAGCCTAAGATCATTGACTCTACAAAGACCTCAGTCACCCTGTCGTGGAATAAGCCATTATTTGATGGTGGAGCACCTGTGACTGGTTACAGAGTCAAATACAGGAACACATTAGATGATGAATGGATTGTTGGTGTCCAGAATACCAAGAACACAGAGTTTACAGTAGTGGGATTGACACCTGGGGCTGAATATGTGTTTGTTGTCAAGTCCATTAACAAGATTGGAGTGAGTGAATCCAGTCCTGAGTCAGACAAACAGGTCGCTAAAGAAAGACAGGAAGAACCAGTCTTTGACATCAGCAATGAAATGAGGAAGACTCTTATTGTGAAGGATGGAAGCTCATTCACCATGACAGTACCTTTCAGAGGCAAACCCATCCCCAGTGTTACATGGACTAAGCCTGATATTGACCTTAGAGTCCGTGCTGTCATTGACACTACAGATACCTTCACCTCCATCACCTTAGAGAAAGCAACTCGCGATGACTCTGGCAAATACACTGTTACTTTGTCCAGTGTAGCAGGAACCTCCTCTTTGACCCTCAATGTCAGAGTCTTGGATTCCCCTGGACCTCCTGCCTGTGTAGAGGTCAAGGACATAACCAAGACCTCTGCTACTGTAACTTGGGATACTCCTGATAATGAGGGGGGAGGACCAGTCAAGAACTACCTTATTGATATCCGTGAGGCCAGCAAGAAAGGCTGGACCAGGTTGACTGACACGTGCCACAGACTGACATACAAGGTGACTGACGTGCAGGAGGGAGGAGTCTACTACTTCAGAGTGACAGGCGAGAATGAATATGGTGTTGGTGTTTCTGCTGAGACGAAAGAGGGATCCAAGATCACAGGTATTACATTTTAAGTCAGTAATATTATGCATTGTTATGCAAGTTATGATATCCAATCCTTTTAATAAAACACATGATGTGCTCTTTCTCCAGAAAAACCAAGCCCACCACCAAAGCTGGGTGTGACTGACGTGACCAAGGAGAGTGTGTCCCTGGCCTGGGCCAAACCAGAACAAGATGGAGGCAGCAGGATTAATGGGTACCTTGTGGAAGCTCTGGAGAAAGGCCAGGAGAAGTGGGTTAAGTGTGGTGTCACCAAGTTCATCCACTTCACAGTGTCTGGTCTGAGGGAGAATGCTGAGTACTTCTTCAGAGTCCGAGCAGAGAACCATGCTGGCTTCAGTGATGTTAAGGAAATGGTCACCCCAGTAATGGTGAAAGACCAGCTTGGTAAGTTACAGATCAAATTGATCTGATTCAGCAATTTGATTAGTGACAATAACTAAGATATACATATACGCAGACAACCAGTTCTAATTGCATATAACCAGGAAATAACTAAGTCTAATTACACAATCTTATGCTGTGTATACACAAAGCTATTTTTTAAGTCAATGCAAAGAAAACATGCAAATTCATGCCAGGTGGTGCCAATGGCGTTGCCATATTTATGTTTAGATTACATTATTTTGAGTGTTGATGGTACATTGTTAGTGGTTATTTCAGCTATAATGAACGAATCCTTGTCAGTGTCTATAACATAAGCCCCGCCTCCTCTCTGGTGCATCTAATGATGCTATTAAACACAAATGATCCTGCTGCGAAACTCATGCGAGTAACATGAGCCAAAAAGTTCACTTGACACACTCAATGTTCTCTTCTATAACTCTCTTTGTCACGTTTTTTGCTCCAGAATCTCCTGAGATCCACATGAAGGACTTTCCCCACAATACAGTCTATGTCAGAGCTGGCTCAACTCTCAAGTGTGAGATCCCACTGACAGGCCGGCCTTTACCTAAAGTATCCCTGTCCAAGGCCAACGTGCTTCTCAAGTCAACAATGAGGTTCAACTCTGAAGTCACCCTTGACAGCATCAAGATCACTCTGCGTGAGAGCATTGCTGGAGACTCGGGACGCTACGATATCACTGCCTCCAACTCCAGTGGAACCACCAAATCCTTTATAAATATTATGGTTCTGGACCGTCCCAGTGCCCCACTTGGACCTGTGGAGCTGTTTGATGTCACAGAGGACAGTGTGAGCTTGAATTGGCTCCCACCAGCATATGAAGGTGGCAGCCCCATCACCAACTACATCATCCAGAAGAGAGAGACAACCACCGCCAACTGGATGGATGTGTCTTCAGCTGTGGCCCGTTGCACTATGAAGATCATGAAGCTCACCACTGGCCTGGAGTACCAGTTCAGGATCAGGGCTGAGAACAGATATGGAATCAGTGAGCACATTGACTCACCCACTGTTAGTGTCAGCCTTCCTTACAGTAAGTGTTCTTTTTTTCCTTCCCCTTTTGTCTACACATTTTTGTCTGTTATACATGTTAACACCCTTCATCTCTGACTCTTTTCCACCAGCTGTACCTGAAGCACCATCAACTCCAGAGATTACTTCCGTTACCAGGGAGACCATCACTGTAGCCTGGAAGGAGCCAAAGTCAGACGGTGGCAGCCATGTGTTTGGCTACCATCTCCAGATGAAAGACAGGAACAGCATCCTTTGGCAGAGAGTCAACAAAATGGTTATCCGTGCAACACATTTCAAGGTCAACAACATCAACAGTGGACTTATTTATGAGTTCAAAGTAGCAGCAGAGAACGCCGCTGGAATCAGTGGCTTCAGCAAAGTTTCTGATGCCGTGCTGGCTATCGATGCCTGTGGTGAGTGGAACATCCAAATCTTTCTATAAAAGTCAAAGAAATCAGACTTCTCAGGCTGTTTTGACATCTAGTGCTCTTTAAACAAACCAAACACAAACACACCATTTTTATATTCATGTGAAATCAACTGAAACAACTGTTCACGTTTCTTTACAAGATTACATTTGAACACATAATGATAATGTTGTAATTGTTACTGATTAGAGCCCGAACACATCACAGTGTAACTTGGAGGAACTTCTGTGAACATTGTTTGCTGTTAGCTCATTATTTAGCCAATCAGGACTGAGCGCCCCCACCTGCAGCTCCTGACACGTCCAACACAGATTTACTGTTCACTATGTGGATTGATGTCGAGAAAGAGTTAATGCATATTTTCATCCATCAGAGGGTCTGAGGTCTTTTGGAGTGTTTACATTTGAACTTGGTCTGGAGGACTGAAAGGGATCTAGTGTGAAAACGCCCTCAGCAGCAGTTATTTTATGAGTTGTCTGTTCCTACAGAACCACCCATCAACCTGCGCATCAGTGACATCACCAAGAACTCCATTAGTCTGGCCTGGCAGAAGCCCAACTACGATGGTGGATCTCCAATCACTGGTTACTTTGTTGAGAAGAGAGAGGGTGTCAGTGCCAGGTGGTCCAAGACTAACCTCACTAACGTCCCAGACACCCGTTTCACTGTGAGCGGCCTTACCCAGGATGAGACTTACGAGTTCAGAGTCATGGCCAAGAACGCCATCGGCTCAGTGAGCAACCCATCGATGACTGCCGGACCAGCCACCTGTGTGGACACCTACGGTACCTGTCTTTATGACTATGTTATGACAAATGTAGTACATTCATCATGTCGTTTAAACATCCACGTATCTTTCCTTTTATTTGTAGGATAGAGAGATTAAAGGGAAACAATAAAATGAATAATATATATATATATATATATATATATATATATATATATATATATATATATATATATATATATATATATATATGTATATACACAAGATACATCAGTAATAATCATAATAATACAAATTATTAATAAGTTAGTGTGTGTAGGTATTTAGGTGTTGCTATGTCTTTTACTACCATCTACCCTCATTGAGTACCTCTCAATGCCCATTATCTCTCTCTCTCTCTCTCTCTCTCTCTCTCTCTCTCTCTCTCTCTCTCTCACACACACACACACACACTCTTTACTTGGTTGTGTTCCTCTACTTGTCTTCAATCATTTCTGTATTAATGAAAAAAACACATAAACATTTTAAATCCTAAAACAAGTTCCATTTTGCACTCTGTGGTGTTATTTTAACGATAGTAGTGGAAACAAACTTAATTAATGATCTTTGCTTTTGTGGTTTATCTAATTATTCATAATATTTCCACAATCCCTCTATTATATATGAAGCATTGATCCATCACTCACCTGCTTGTGTTGTGGTTTGTCCTCCAGGTGCCCCAGAGATTGAAATGCCTCCAGAGTACTTCAATGAGGTCAAGTACAGAGCTGAATCTAATGTGGAGCTCAAGTTTATTATCACAGCCAAACCTGCTCCTACCATTGAGTGGTTTAAAGATGGCAGAGAGCTCAAGTCTAGCGCCCAGCTGTCCTTCAAACACACCTTCGAGTCCAGTAGTTTGTTCCTGAAGGACACCACTCGTCTCAACTCTGGAACCTATGAGGTGAAGGTGAAGAACTCTCTGGGATCAGCCAGCGGCGCGGTCCGGCTGCTCATTCAAGGTATCCACATGTTATCAGTCGGTTTTCTCTCCATCGCTATAATGACTTGAGAAACTAACAAACATAAATGTGTGGTCCCCTGTCCAGACAAGCCAGGCCCTCCTGCTGGAGACATTCAGATTAAGAAGGTGACGGCCGACAACATCACCATCATGTGGTCCCCGCCTGTTGATGAGGGCGGTGCCATGGTGACGCATTACATTGTCGAAAAGAGGGAGACCAGCAGAGTCATGTGGTCCATCGTCTCGGAGAAACTGGTTGACTGCATTGTTAATGTGCCCAGACTCATCCGGGGCAATGAGTACATCTTCAGAGTCCGAGGAGTCAACAAGTACGGCATCGGAGACCCGCTGGAGTCTGAACCCATCGTCGCCAAGAACGCCTTTGGTATGCTAACGGAGTAAAGTTGCCATCATTCATTAGAGCTGATGATGAGAGTTGTTGTTGCTATTATTATTATTATTATTATTATTATTATTAAGGTCACACATAAGACTCTTGACAGGTGTTGAAATGTGCTCTGTCCACCACTGTATATACAGATGGCACAAGTATACAGTTTTACTTATGTTTTATTTCATGATCATAACCTGATCATTTTGATTTTGTACAGTTGCTCCTAGCGAGCCATCCAAGCCTCAAGTGTCCATGATCACCAAGTCCACCATGACGGTGATCTGGGAGAGACCGGCGCTGGATGGAGGCAGTGACATCGACGGCTACTACCTGGAGAAGAGGGAGAAGAAGAGTCTGCAGTGGTTCAAGGTTCGTTTTCTCACATAATGTTGAAGTAGATGTCTTACAAGCACCAGGACTTGTGGATTTGAGTGCGTTCAATTACGATAATAACCCCAAATGATGGTGTGTAGTTCAACACATTCCTATCAGTCAGCCGCCCTTTCTGTTGCTCTCTGAACTTTCCTCATCTAATTCCCATCCCAAGCCCACGCAACACGTTTTTGAACAACTACCCACATAGGCCATGTATACCTGTGTGTATGTCTTCTATGCCCTAGAAGCTTCTTGGCATTGGCTTGTATTTTCCTTTTCAACCAATTTGATTATTGATTTCATTCTCCACAGATTTAGTACAAACTGATAACCAGCATGTGAAGGTATCATATTGTTCCTTTTATTGTCCAGGTGGTGAAGGGCACCATCAGAGACACCAGGCAGAAAGTCACCAACCTGGTGGAGAACAACGAGTACCAGTACAGGGTCTGTGCTGTCAACAAGGCCGGAGCAGGAAACTACTCTGAGGCTTCTGATCTCTACAAGGCCTACGACCCCATTGGTAGGTATTTAATGATCAGCTAGTAGGGCTGCACAGTACTGAACAAAACTGACCATATGAAAAAATACAGGAATCATTCATCCTCAGCTTGCATTCCCATGCCGGACTTTTAGGAGTTTCTTCTTGACTAATTTGTTCAATAAGGACTTCACATGAGAACATGAATGCTCTTCTGTCCCCCCAGATCTGCCTGGTGAGCCATCCAAGCTGCGTTTGGTCGACTCCACAAAGACATCCATCACCCTCGGCTGGGAAAAGCCTCTCTATGATGGCGGCAGTGAAATCACACACTACATTTTGGACCAGATGAACTCGGAGGATAAAGAATGGGTGACCATCAACCCACAGGTCAAGACCTGTGAGTATGTGGTGTCTCACCTCAAACCTGGAACCTATTACTTCTTCAGAGTTTATGCTGTCAACTGCAAGGGCAAAGGAGAAGACATCAAGATGTACCAGCCTGTGCAGGCCAAAGATATCTTGGGTTTGTATTCATAATATTAAAATACTGTTTCATATCATGTATATGACTTCTAATCATCTCCATTGATTGCTATGCTTAGTAAAGGTATTACTTTCTAAGTCTTGTTTGTATTTCTCCAACAGAGGAGGCCGATTTGGACTTGGACATTCCCATGACGACCCAGTACACAGCCAGGGCCGGCCGTGATGTGGAAGTGTTTATTCCCCTGAAAGGACGCCCAGCACCCAATGTCACATGGCGCTGTGGCGACTGCAACATGGCCGGTGACAACCGCTACACCATCACCTGCACTGAGCGAGCCACCACACTCCTTATCCCCAAGGTGACCCGTGACGACCGTGGCAAATACCTGGTGGAGATTGAGAACGGCGTGGGAGAAACCAAGATAGTCACTGTGTCCCTGAAGGTTCTGGACAGTCCAGCTATGTGCCAGAAACTGATGGTGAAGAACGTGACTCGGGGGAAGCTAACCCTCAGCTGGGAGGCTCCTCTTATTGAAGGCGGTTCCCCCGTCACTAAGTACATTGTTGAAAAGAAGGCCTCCACCATGAAGGCCTACCAGCTGATCAACGCTGAGTGTGCCAACACAACTTACAAGGTGACGGGCCTGGAGGAGGACATTGCTTACTTCTTCCGTGTGTCTGCTGAAAATGAGTTTGGTGTTGGCGACACCTGCGAAACCAAGGAGCCTGTAAGAGCCACTGAGACTCCTGGGGCTGTGAAAAACCTGGTGATGGTGGACTCTACAAAGAACTCCGTTACCCTGCAATGGACTAGACCTGACCATGATGGTGGCAGCCACATCAGTGAATACATTATTGAAAAGAGAACCACAGAAGATCCTACCTGGACTTTGGGAGCGACATGTAAGCGCTTGAGCTGTGAGGTGATGGGACTCAAGGAGAACGCCGCCATGGACTTTAGAGTGTTCGCTAAGAATGAGAATGGCAACAGTGACTTCTCCATGATTGGTCCAATCACAGTGAAGGACTTCATCATCCAACCTGAGGCCAGTCTAAGTGACTACCCCGATGGAGAGCTTGCTGTTCGTATTGGTCATAACATCCACATCGAGTTGCCCTTCAAGGGTAAACCTAGACCGGCAGTCAGCTGGCTAAAAGATAACCTGCCTCTGAAGGAAAGTGAGGTGGTCCGCTTCAGGACAACCGACAACAAGACTGCAGTCACAGTCAGAGGAGCCAAGAAGGAGCACGCCGGCCAGTACACCTTGGTCCTGGACAACAGGGTTGTCAAGAACTACTTTGACATTAACGTGATCACTCTGGGACCCCCTTCAGTGCCTGTTGGACCCATCTGTTTCGATGAGATTAAAGCCCAGAGTATCATCATTTCCTGGAATGAGCCAAAGGAGAATGGCGGTGGTGAGATCACCTGCTACAGTGTGGAGAAACGTGAGACCTCCCAGGCCAACTGGAAGATGGTCTGCTCCAGTGTTGCCAGGGCCACCTTCAAGATCCCCAACCTGGTCAAGGGGACTCAGTACCAGTTCAGAGTCCGTGCAGAGAACAAGTATGGAGTCAGCGAACCACTCACCTCCTCAGACGTTGTGGCCCAACACCAGTACAAACCTCCAGGGCCTCCAGGAAAGCCAGTGGCCTTCAACATCACCAGCGACAGTATGACCATCAGGTGGGAGGCCCCAGGCTTCGATGGAGGATCCCCCATTTTGGGCTATCACGTTGAAAAGAAGGACAGGAACAGTCTCTTGTGGCAAAAGCAGAACTCCACCATCATCTCCAACAAAGAGTACAGGATCATAGGTCTCATCGAGGGTCTGGAGTACTCCTTCAGGGTCTATGCTGAAAACGGTGCCGGACTCGGTCCTGTTAGTGAACAGAGCAAACATGCTCTCGCTAACTCCCCTGTCGGTAAGTGAAAGACGCTGAAGCCTTTAAGACATATAGATACATCCTCTTTACTTGTGGTCTTAGATCTTTGTTGACCCAGCATAGAAACAGGTCCAGGGCTGGTTTAGGGTTGATCACTTTTCTACCACCTGAGAAATATTGCAAAAGTAGGATCTAATAATAATAATAATAATAATTAATTTAATTATACAGAGTATATAAGTATACTAATTTTTCAAGTAGAATATTTATTCAAACCTGAAAACATTCAGATCAATCAATAAAAAAAAATATATATTATTAGTATTATAAGGTCCAGTTAACTGTGGGTAACTTCTTTCTCCTGTCACTTAGATCCACCTGGCACCCCGGTCTGCATCGACGTGACCAGAGACTCAGTTACCTTGCAGTGGGACGTCCCCAAGAGGGACGGCGGCAGCAGGATCGTGGCCTACAGTGTGGAGAGGCGCCAAGGGAGAGGCAAATGGTTGCGATGCAACTTCATCGATATCTCTGAGAACCAGTTCACTGTGACTGGTCTTTCCCCTGGAGACAGGTTTGACTTCAGAGTAATTGCCAGGAACGCTGTGGGGACAGTCAGTCCACCATCAAACTCGTCTGGATACATCATGACCAAGGATGAGAGCAGTA
The DNA here is from genome assembly GCF_963514095.1 of Eutrigla gurnardus. Taxonomy (NCBI): domain Eukaryota; kingdom Metazoa; phylum Chordata; class Actinopteri; order Perciformes; family Triglidae; genus Eutrigla; species Eutrigla gurnardus. The sequence goes on from NC_139926.1 coordinate 28,354,641, forward strand.
AGTGTTTCAAATAGAAAATAATCGAACGATGTGAAAGATTAGGTTTCTCACGTAATTTGTTTGTTCCAGTTTCCCCTGAGATTGAGTGGTCTCCAGACCAGGTCCTCACCCTGAAGGCTGGCGAGAACATTAAGCTGAGCTGCAGCATCACTGGACGTCCAGTCCCCCAGGTGGTCTGGTATAAAGATGGCAAGGAGATAGACAAGCGGACCATGTATGACATTGAGATTACCAGCGGCATCGGCAACAGCAGTGTGTTTGTTCGAGACACTGACAGGAACCACCGTGGCATCTACACCATTGAGGCCAAGAACAGCTCCGGGACCAAGAAAGCTGACGTTAACGTCAGAATACAAGGTTTGTTATCTCTGACCTCCATTTTTTTTAAATCTATTCATGACCAAGTGTAGCTCATCAACCTACTGTCTCTGCAGATACTCCCGGATCTGTAGATGGTCCCATCCGCTTCACTGGCATCACCGCTGAGAAGTGCACTGTGTGGTGGAACCCGCCAGAGAACGACGGCTGTGCCGCCATAACTCACTACGTGGTGGAGAAGAGGGAGACGTCCAGAATCTCCTGGGCCTTGCTCACCTCCAGATGTGAAGCCTGTTCTTACAATGCCACCAACCTGATCAAGGGCAACGAATACCAGTTCCGAATCTCTGCCGTCAACAAGTTTGGTGTTGGTAGACCGCTGGATTCTGATCCCGTCATTGCACAAATGCAGTACAGTAAGTCTCAAATCTCAAATCTTAAGAACGTAACAAACAGACATAATGAAGACAAAAACAAGCTGCCTTTCATTTGTGACTTTGACTTCTTACATTGACTTTTTATCTGTTTTGTTCATGTAGTTATGTTAGCCTGTTTGTTTAGTGTTTGTTTACCATTTGTTTATTCCTTTTCTCTACTTTTATTAACATGGATCATATCTGCACATACAAACACATTCCTTATTAACGTTGTTACTATCTTATTCCTATTGTTATTGTCATCATTGCTATGTTTGACGGATGTGTTTTGTTGGTATAAATGATATTTCTTAATTTGATTATCATGATTATGAATAACATTGTGGCTGTTATTATATATTATCATTACAATATGATAACAGTAACTGTCCAACTGTATATTGAACACCACTCGGTTATCCTGTGTCTGTCTGTAATCTTATTTTGCACCAATAATAAAACATGACCATGTGTCCTGCTCTTCCTTCTAGCTGTACCTGACGCCCCCGGTACCCCAGACGCCACCCATGTGACAGGAAACAGCATCACTACGTGCTGGGCCAGGCCGAGGTCAGACGGTGGTAGTGAGATCAAGCACTACATCCTGGAGAGAAGAGAGAAGAAGAGCCTGCGTTGGGTGAAGGTTTCCTCCAAGAGGCCTATCACAGAGCTGAGATACCGTGTCACCAACCTGACCGAGGGCAACGAATACGAGTTCAGAGTCATGGCTGAAAACGGCGCCGGCATTGGGCCAGCCAGCAGCACCTCCAGGCTCTTCAAATGCAGAGAACCAACCAGTGCTCCCAGTGCTCCCTCTTTAATCAAGGTAGGACTGAGAACCTTTCATATGGTGTTCAGGTCAATCTCACAATAAACAATTCTGTGAATAGAATGACAAATAGATGGTAAATGGACCTGCTTTCATACCGAGTCTTTCACTCAAAGCACTGTAAACTACATGTGGACTGAAGGAGCTGAGGGATAAAAACCCCCAAGGCCACATACAGACAGATTATTATTATGTATATGTTTTTGAAACTCTTGGTACATGGTTTTCTTTTTATATTATAGACACAGACTCCAGTACATGAATCCAGTAAAAATAAGAAATTCATTTCAAAAATCCAGAAGGAAAACAAAGGGAAAAATGTGTCACATAAACATATGGCGAATCACTTAGTCATTAGCTGTGCTCTCTTTTGTTGACCAGGTCACTGACTCCACCAAGTCCTCTATCACGCTGGAATGGACCAAGCCAGTCTTTGACGGTGGTTTGGCTATCATTGGCTATAATATCGACATGTGCAAAGCCAGTCTGGAGGAGTGGCACAGAACCAATAACCAGCTTTGCATCCACACCACATACACTTCAAAGGGCTTGGTTCCTGGAGAGCTCTACAAGTTCAGGGTCAGTGCCGTGAATGGATCCGGAGAAGGTGAAGCCTCGGTGATGGCAAGTGCTGTTCAGGCTCTGGACAGACTTAAGTCTCCTGAGATCGACATTGATGCCAACTTCAAGCAGACTCACATTGTGAAGAACGGCGGCACTGTCACCCTCCACGTTGCCTTCCGTGGCAAACCAGCTCCTCTCGCCACCTGGTCCAAGGTAGACGGTGAACTGCCTGTCATGGGCGATATCAACACCACAGATTCCTCCTCCACTCTAACCATCGAGGGTTGCACTAGGTATGAAGCCGGCAAATACACCCTGTCCCTGGAGAACAACAGTGGGCGTAAATCCATCACATTCACTGTCAAAGTGCTGGACACACCAGGAGCACCGGGTGCTATCACTTTCAAAGACGTTGTCCGCGGAGCCTTGACAGTCATGTGGGATGCTCCTACCAATGACGGTGGATCCCGAATCCATCACTACATCGTGGACAAGCGCGAGGCCAGTCGCCTGGCCTGGCAGGAAGTCAGCACAAAGTGCTCTCGCCAGATGATCAGGGTAACTGGTCTGGATATTGGTGTGCCGTATCTGTTCAGGGTGATTGCTGTAAACCAGTATGGCCAGGGGGAACCTCACGAGATGACAGAGCCTATCATTGCCACAGAAGAACCAGCACCACCAAAGAGACTGGATGTTGTCGAGACCACCAACTCCACAGCCTCCCTGGTGTGGCTGAAGCCTGAGCATGACGGTGGCAGTCGCATCAGAGGCTACATCGTTGAATTAAGAGCTAAAGGCACTGACCGCTGGGTGGTTGGTGGAGAGACCAAATCCCAGAAAATGCTGTTGGATGGTCTGATTCAGAACACCGAGTATGACTTCAGAGTCAAGGCCAAGAACGATGCTGGAGTCAGTGAGCCTCAGGGCACCTTCAGCTCTGTGGTCATCAAAGAGCCTTGCATCGAACCAACTGCTGACCTCAGTAGCATCACCAACCAGCTAATCACCTGCAAGACCTCCAACAATTTCACAATCAACATCCCCATCAGTGGCAGGCCTTCACCTAAGGTCACCTGGAGGCTGGAGGAGATGAAGCTAAAGGAGACTGACAGAGTCTCCATAAAGACCACGAAGGAGAGCACCACTTTAGTGGTGAAAGACAGCAAGAGAAGTGACAGCGGCAAGTACTACCTGACACTGGAGAACGCTGCTGGCTCGAAGACGTTCACGGTGACCGTGGTTGTCGTTGGCAGACCAAGTCCACCCACAGGCCCTGTGGACATTTCTGGAGTCTCTTCAGAGTCCTGCAACCTGTCCTGGTCCGCGCCAGCTGATGATGGCGGCACTGACATCACAAACTACATCGTGGAAAAACGAGAGTCCGGCTCTGCCTCTTGGCAAGTCGTAAACTCCAGTGTGCAGAGAACCACCATGAAAGTGACTCACCTGACCAAGTACATGGAGTACACCTTCAGAGTGTGTGCTGAGAACAAGTTCGGAGTCAGCAAGTCCGCAGAGTCTGCTCCTGTTGTGATTGAGCATCCATTTGGTAAGTTCTGTTCAACAGTTGCACAAAAGTCTTGTTTTTATACGTATGAATGCAAAAGTCTATCTACAGACTCTCTCCTCTTACCTCAACTCATTTCCACAGTTCCTCCAAGTCCTCCAACTCGTCCAGACATGGTTTCTGTGTCCGCTAACGCCATCAGCATAAAATGGGACTTGCCATACAACGACGGCGGCAGCCAGGTGACGGGCTACTGGATCGAGAAGAAGGAGAGAAATACCATCCTGTGGGTGAGGGAGAACAAGCTTCCCTGTCTGGATTGTCATTACAAGGTGTCCAACCTGATCGAGGGCCTGGAGTACCAGTTCAGGGTCTACGCCATGAACATTTCCGGATTCAGCAAGGCCAGCGAGCCTTCCAGACCTGTGGTGGCGCTCAATCCCGTTGGTAAGGGGAAACATGCATGTCTCCACGAAGTCAAATAATGGCAGGTTGATTGAAGTGACAACTAACAAAAATATTTGGTTTACCGAGGCCCTAAAAAAGAATTAGTCACTAAATCTATTGATCAGTTAATCCTTGCTCAGCTTAAATGGTTAGATCAGATCATAAAGGTCTCCCCTCCCTGCTCAGATCCTCCTGGTAAACCCGAGGTGACGGATATCACCCGCTCGTCCGTGTCTTTGTGCTGGACTGTGCCGCTTAACGATGGCGGCAGCAAGATTGTTGGTTATGTGGTAGAGAGGAAAGTCTACAGTGCAGAGGAGTGGGACGACAACCGCTGGCTCAAGTGCAACTACACCACCATCAGTGAGAACTACTACACTGTCACCAACCTGGAAGAGGGAGACATCTATGAGTACCGCGTCATCGCAAAGAATGCTGCTGGCGTCCACAGCGCACCCTCGGAGCTCATTGGACCGGTCACATGCAAGGATGAATTCTGTAAGTCCAAAGTTAGAAAGTCGATTTAGGTTTTTATTTTCAGTTCAGATTCAGAGCTCATGGAAGAGCTGAATCTTTTTATATGCTACTTTTTATTTCATTCAAATGACTAAGAACAAAGATGACTTTTACTTAATTGATTTGACAGTTAAGTTTAGTCAGATGAAATCTAATTGTCTCTTCTTCGCTGCAGCTCCTCCAAGAGCTGAGCTGGATAGCAAGCTGGTGGGTGAGACCGTCACTGTCAACGCCGGCTCAGACCTGGTCCTGGATGGTGACGTGGGTGGTAAACCAGAGCCTACAGTGTACTGGTCCAAGGGTGACAAGATGTTGGAGCTTGGTGAGAAATACTCTCTGACCTACACCGCCACCAGGGCCATGGCCGTAATCAAGAGCTGCGACAGATACGATTCCGGCAGATACATCCTGACCGCTAAGAATGCCAGCGGGACCAAGACGGCTGCCGTCAGCGTTAAAGTTTTGGGTGAGCAGAAACTATGTTAATTTAACGTCACATCACATTATTTAAAAGAATTGGCGATTGTTAGTGACAGGAACAGTAGATCGGCGTGTCATGACGGTCGCTCCCTGTCCTTCAGACACTCCTGGTGCGCCCGCCGGTACACTCGCCATCAGCAGGGTGACGGAGGAGAAGTGCACAGTGTCCTGGAAGATTCCTCTGGAGGACGGTGGAGACACCGTCACCCATTACATCGTGGAGCGCCGCGAGACCAGCCGGCTCAACTGGGTTGTCATGGAGACAGAGTGCAAGACACTGTCATGTGTCAGCAGCAGGCTGATCAAGAACAACGAGTACATCTTTAGAGTCAGAGGAGTCAACAAGTTTGGTCCCGGAGTTCCTCTGGAGTCTGATCCTGTCATTGCCAGGAATGCCTACAGTAAGCTGCTTTCACACCATTTTAACTTTCAATGAAACTTTTCTTTCTTCCTTCCTTTCTTTGACCTTTATTTAACCAGGGAAGAATCACATTGAGATAGATATCTCTTTTACAAATGAGCCCTGGCCAAGGCAGCAGCACACAATTAACATAATAAAGACAGACGAGGTAATAAATACAAAAAACAAAGTTAGAAATGAAATACAGGAGCAGACGATTTGTAATGTTTGGTTGAGGTATAACTTAAACTCAAAAATTGACTGAAATGGCATTCATAAATATCAAGAAAAGGTTGTTTCAGAGTATTTTTGATTTTCCATCCATTTTTTTGAGATTCAAAAAGTACACTTTTCAATAATGCACAGTTAGACAGTAATTCCCTGTTCCAGTGTGGAGTTAGTATGTATGTACATGTATAAAGGATGTGGATTTGATCCGTGACTCTGGCCTATCCCACCCGTCTTCCTCAGCCATCACGTCTCAGCCAGGCACGCCAGAGACCACGGCGGTGGCTAAGGAGCACATTGTCATCGAGTGGCTGAAGCCTGAGAGTGACGGAGGCAGCGAGATCAAAACCTACCTGGTGGATAAACGAGAGATGAGCAGCACCAGGTGGGAAGGACTTCTGAAGAGTTTAAAGGACAGATTTTAGTTCTTCGATCTTGTCCGATCCTGTTGTTTTCTGCTCTTCACCAGGTGGACTCGGGTGAACAAGAATTACACCATCTACGACACCCGTCTGAAGATCACAGGCCTTCTGGAGGGAAGCGAGTACCAGTTCAGAGTCACGGCCGTCAACGCTGCTGGAGAAAGCCAGCCGAGCGACGCCTCCCCACACATCCTCTGCAAAGACCCTACATGTAAGAGATCACTGTTATTGATAACCGCTGTCATCAAGAACTGCTGCAATATGTTACAGTTTTAGAGATAAAATGTATTTTTAATTCCAAGAAATTAAGATTATTTTCACTTTGATGGAATGATGTTGGGATAAGTACATGTAGACCATATTTCTCTTCCTGTACTCCCAGATACCCCAGCTCCTCCATCAACACCTCGTATCACTGACACAACCAAGCACAGCATCAGCATGACCTGGACCAGACCAATGTACGATGGCGGCTCAGACGTCAGCGGCTACGTGGTGGAGATCCTGGAGGAGGGCACCGAGCAGTGGTACCGTGCCACTTCCAAGGCCCTCAACACAAACGAATATGTGGCTTCCGGCCTGGCAGCCAATAAGAAGTACAGATTCAGGGTGGCTGCCATCAACAGCAGAGGCACCGGCGAGTTCAGTGATCCTAGCGCTGAGGTGGAGCCGCTGGAGAGAATCGGTGAGGTCTAAATACATTCATTAGAGCAACCAACATTTATTTATTTATTATAAAAATATATATTTAGAAGGTGGAGTAGAAACATTTAGACAAAAAGTTATCAAAACTATTAATAGTTTAGCCAGTTAGCCTGTGAGACTCATTTTCATGTAGTGTTTAAACGAATCTCACTTTACAATTGATATAGTGAGATTAAAAAGATATAATACATTTTATATATTTATATATATAAAATGTATTATATCTCTAATTTATTTCACGTCGTGTAAATGTTTATGTGGAGCACGAAAGGGATTTTTATGGATGTTTAAAAAGGACATGTTAATAATCAGAGACAAGTAGAATAAATATATATATATATATATATATAATATATATATATATATATATATATATATATATTTATTATATTTTAGGGCTGTCAAATGATTACAAATTTGAATCAGATTAATCTCAGGGTAGCTGTGGATTAATCACGATTAATCACCAGTTGTAAATATACCCTAAATCTTCTCATCTTCTATGTATATTGTTGTAAGAATAGAAAGATAAATGACAGAAGGCGAATATGAACCAGAATGTTCATTCATTCATTAAACCTTTATTTAATACTATGGCAAATGAGGTAAAAGCATAAATGAAGAGGATGGGCTGGGGAGATTGGAAATTAAAGCTTTAAACTGGCCATAAGGGGCATCAAGACTGACTTAGCAAGTTCAGAGCGAACATTGGGATGTCTGAGCTGCTATAAGAGAGATAAGGGTAGCATTCCTATAGATGACATCATGCAAAAAGAAAGCTTCAACAGTCCTTTTTCTGAACGGCATAGGGAGACTTGTTTTGTGTCTGTAAAGGAGACCAATCTGTTTCCTCAGCTGTTTGGCTAGGTCATCTGTGTGAAATGAGTAGTTAAGTTTGTCATCAAGCCAGATGTGAAGCCTCTACAAACACAGAAACCACTTTATATCAGACCAAGTACAAATACTTGCATATCAGTACTGATGTGAGTACTTAATAATACAATTACAGTCCTAACAAGAAGTAAACATTTGTGTTTTCCTGATACAAACAAAGTTTGCAGCAGAGATATTGATAATTAACTGTTTAACCTGCTGTCAGTTACACAGTTAAATGAAATATTAAAGATAAAAAGCTCAGAGACCCAGAGGAGCAGCTTGTCCCTCTCTCTCTCTCTCCTCCCTCTTAACAGGTAGTAACCTTAACAAATGAATGTGGTAATTCCACAAATGGAATGGACATGAAACATGAATTAACTTTAGATACACTCTGTCTGATTCCATAGTCAGTTTACTATGATGGGAATATGTGTATAAGGTTGCAGCTGATTTGAAGATTTGGAATGCCATGAAAAGGAAATGTCATATTTGTGTGTGAAACCTAGCAGTTGCAGCTTTTTCAGACTCTCCTTATACCGTTCTCCTCTTGTTCAGAAATGCCCGACCTGGAGCTGGCTGACGACCTGAAGAAGACGGTGTGTCTGCGCGCGGGAGGAACCCTGCGTCTGGTTGTGTTTGTCACCGGCCGGCCAACACCGGTGGTGGCGTGGAGGAAGACGGGTGTGGAGCTGCAGAGCCGTGGCTTCATTGAGACTACTGATAGCTACACCTCACTGATGGTGGAGAACGTCCGTCGCTATGACTCCGGAAAATATGTTTTGGAGGCAGAGAACCCATCCGGCAAGAAGACCGCTACCATCCTGGTTAAAGTCTATGGTATGTCATCACTAGTCTCTACTGAAATAACAGTCATTAATAGTCTAATCAAGTCAAATTATTTCACTTTTCTTTTCTCAGATTCACCAGTTTTGCAGCTTCAGTTGTGTTCTTCTTGTAAAAACACTAATATCATCTCTTCCTGCAGACACTCCTGGTCCTCCAGGCTCTGTGAAAGTGAAGGACTACACCAAGGAGTCCGTTGTGATCACCTGGGACGTCCCGAGCATTGATGGCGGCGCTCACGTTAGCAACTACATCATAGAGAAGCGTGACGCCAACATGAGGTCATACAAGACCATCACCACTGAATGTAGGAAGACCCTGTTCAGGATCACCGGTCTGGAGCAGGGAGTACACTACTTCTTCAGAGTCCTGCCAGAGAACATCTACGGCGTTGGCGAGCCCTGTGAGACCTCCGAGGCTGTGCTGGTGTGCGAGGTGCCATCGGTGCCTCTGGACCTCCAGGTTGTTGATGTTAACAAGTCCTCTGTGATGCTCCACTGGTTGAAGCCGCTGCACGATGGTGGCAGCAGGCTGACAGGATACGTCGTCGAAGCCTGCAAGGTGGGTACAGACAGGTGGAGTACTGTGGCAACAGTCAAGGCCTCAGTGTCCCAGCACACCATCCAGTCTCTGGTGGAGAACGACCAGTACCTCTTCAGGGTTCGAGCCACCAACAGCAGGGGAAGCAGCGAGCCCATGGACACCGTCACTCCTGTCACCATCCAGGATGTCAAGGGTAAGACAACATCACAACTCATCCACCAATCAGCACACTTTTCAGGAATAATGAATGTATGACATCCATCCTCTGTATTCCAGTGATGCCCAAGATCGACATGACCAACATCCCTCAGAAAATTGTCCATGTGCACTGCGGCAAACCCATCGACCTCAACATCCCCATCAAGGCCAGACCGCAACCCGCATGCTCCTGGTTCTTTGGCGGTGTTAAACTGAAGGACAGCCTGGACCGCATCAAGATCGACAGCAACGGAAAATACAGCCACCTCGTGATCCGTGAGACCAACATCAACGACACAGGAAACTACACGCTTGAGGTGAAAAATGCCATCGGCATGGCAACTGAGGTCATCAAGGTCATCATCCTTGGTAAGGGTTATACATGGATAAATTGTGCCTGCTTAGGTGTAATTTTTATGGTTGGAGACCCGAAAATGTCGTAAGATGATGATATCCTAAAACGATTATAATCAGACCTCTTGTGTCCGTCCAGACAAACCTGGCATCCCAGTCGGTCCAGTGAAGATCCAAGAGGTTGACGGCATCTCAGTGACAATCAGCTGGGAACCTCCAGAGAAGGATGGTGGTGCCAACGTCAGTGGCTACGTGGTGGAGCAGCGTGATGCCCACCGGCCAGGTTGGATCACCATCTCAGAGTCAGTGACCCGACCCTGTTTCAAGTTCACAAGACTGACCGAGGGAACCGAGTATGTGTTCCGTGTTGCCGCTATGAATCGCTTTGGCGTTGGCAGCTTCCTGCAGTCCGAGGTGGTGGAGTGCAAGAGTGCTAAAAGTGAGTCATCATTCCATCAAAAGTGTTCCATTTATCTGGCAACAAACCCAGCCGACTTCTTTTTCATCTGTGATGCATGAATACAAGGGGGTCATCCCTATGTATCCTGGGTCCTATGTTCCCCGTTTTTCCCAAAACGGGTCCTCTGTTCCCTGGTCGCAATACATAATTTAATTTAGATTATTTAAACTGTCCATACGGGACAAAAATAAAGTCAATTCGCAGCCTAATCTCTCCTCATCTAGGCCTATACGCAACAAACGGTCTGTAGGGCTACATAGGCCTATTTTCTGTGGAATTCAGCACTGATGGTGGAAAAAATAACACATACAAACAGGGAATATAGGTACGCTCCCAATAGAAGTTGCTCCCTGAAGAGAACTTAGCTTTCATCACCCAGACATCAAAATGTCAAAAAGCTTGCTAATTCCACCATGTTTCATGCTAATGTTGTAATTACATTTTCATTTAATTGAATCCCTTTTATTGATTTGTTGGCAGTTTTCTTCAGCCCTCCCTTAATCTTATTAATGATCTGTTTTTCCCATGAAGCCATCCCCGGACCTCCAAGCAGGCCAGAGGTGCTTGATGTCACCCACGAGGGTATGACCCTGACCTGGCAACCACCGGAGGACAATGGTGGCTCCACCATCGCCGGCTACATCATCGAACGAAAGGAGGCACGTTCTGACAGGTGGCTGAAGATCAACAAGAATCCTGTCACCATGACTAGGTACCGTTCTTCTGGCCTGATAGATGGCCTGGAGTACGAACACCGTATCACCGCCATCAACTCCAGAGGAGCAGGCAAACCTAGCGAGAGCTCCGCCATCACTGTTGCTATGGATCCCATTGGTACGCGTTGCAAACTGTGAATTATGTTCTACTGTCATGACATTTAATGGGCTGCATTCACCATCTATCTAGACTTAGCCTGAACAGTATGAGTCAGCATACTTATCAAAAGTGTGTGTTGTTGAACAGAGCCTCCAGGTCCTCCAGTCCAGCCCACCGTCACAGACACCACCAGGACTTCAGTCTCTCTGGCCTGGCTGCCACCTGAAGAGGAGGGTGGTTCTGTCATTACTGGTTACTTCATCGAGATGCAAAAGGTGGACCAGGTGGAATGGACACTGTGCAACACCACACCCACCAAGATGTGCGAGTACACCCTCACCCACATGCCCCAGGGTGCCGAATACAAGTTCAGGGTCATTGCCTGCAACGCTGGTGGCTCTGGAGAGCCCGCCGAGATTCCTGGAGTGGTTAAAGTCCAGGAGATGCTTGGTAACACTTCAGAATTTACAGTCAAATAAAGTTCACACCTTTATATACTCATTTAAAATGCACGTTTTCCTCTTTTACCCAAATCTGTAATTTAATTGACAAAAATGTGTCTTGTTCAGGTTATCCCGACTACCAGCTCGATCATAAATACGAGGAGGGCTATGTGGTTCGGCAGGGCGGTGTCATCCGTCTGTCTGTGCCCATCAAGGGTAAACCCATCCCTACATGCAAGTGGACCAAGGACGGCCGTGACATCTCCCACCGCGCCATGATCGCTACCTATGATGACATCACCGAGCTGGTCATTAAAGAAGCACACAAAGATGACACCGGTACCTACGACCTGGTGCTGGAGAACAAATGCGGCAGGAAGGCTGTGTACATAAAGGTGAGTGGTTTGGGTTGCAGATAAATATGTCAAATGAAGAAAATACGTTTGACTGTAAGTGAACTTTGGGTGTATCTCTCTCCTCCAGGTGAAGGTGATTGGTCGGCCTGACGTCCCAGAAGGCCCTCTGGAGTTTGATGACATCCAGGCCAGAGCAGTCCGGGTCAGCTGGAGACCGCCATCAGATGATGGTGGTGCTGATATTCTGGGCTACATCGTGGATAAGCGAGAGGTACCCAAGGCCGCCTGGTGTACAGTCGACTCCCGGGTAACTGAGACCTCTCTGGTGGTGAAGGGGCTGAAGGAGAATGTGCAGTACCACTTCAGGATATCTGCCGAGAACCAGTTCGGCATAAGCAGATCTCTCAAGTCTGATGAATCTGTCACACCGAAAACACCACTTTGTGAGTATCGTTTTAAGATTGTTCTCTATCTGTCCATTCTCTTTTGATGATTGTCAAAAGTTGAACAGTTGACCAAAATAAGATAATTAAACAGTGTTCTGATCACAAATACACATTGACCAGAATGTATATCCGTAACTTTGACATATTGATTTCACTAACATTCCTCTCCCTGTAGGCCCACCGGAACCTCCCAGCAACGCACCAGAGATCATGGATGTGACCAAGACCATGGTGTCTCTGTCCTGGTCCCGGCCACGGGATGATGGAGGCTCCCGGGTCACAGGTTACTACGTGGAAAGGAGAGAGGTGTCGACAGAGAAGTGGGTGCGACACAACAAGACCCACATCACCACAACCATGTACAATGTCACAGGTCTCATCCCCGATGCAGAGTACATGTTCAGAGTCGTAGCCCAGAACGACATTGGGCAGAGCGAGTCTGGTCCTGCTTCAGAGTCTGTGGTCTGCAAAGATCCATTTGGTGAGTTCCCTTTAAATTATGCTTATTTCTGCATTAATAAAATGGTAAGACTAACCATAGTGGTATAGTTTAGAAATAACATGACATAATTAAGTTGAGCTTGTTATTTAGTGAAGAACATCACAAGTATTATTCTCCTCCTGACCATCACCATAGACAAACCCAGCCAACCAGGAGAGATTGACATCATCTCCATCACCAAAGACTGCATTACCATCCACTGGCTCAGACCAGAGCATGATGGTGGCAAGGAGATTCTGGGCTACTGGATTGAGTTCAGGCAGGCCGGAGAAAGTGCCTGGAAGAAATGTAACAAGGAGCGCTCCAAGGATCGGCAGTTCACCATGGGCGGCTTGATGGAGGCCACCGAGTACGAGTTCAGGATCTTTGCTGAGAATGAGACTGGACTCAGCCGACCTCGCCGCACGCCCATGGGCATCAAGACCAAACTGAGCGGTGAGCTGCTGCAGAGTTCAGATTACACCTAAAGAGAATGGCATTTATGTGATATTTCTTAAAAACAAATTAGGGTATTGGAATCAGTGGATTTGCTCACAGGAGCAAAATACATCTTGCTGCACAACAACACTAAATCAGGGACTAAAAGACACTAAATCATTAGTGTCTTTTAGTTAATGCACCGAACATACAAACACATACACACATTTACACACCAAGACAAGGTATAACGTATAGATAAGGTTAGGGTTAGAAAAATAAAACAAAACAAAACATAAGGAAAATAAACAACACAGACAATGACAAAAGTGAAAAGGTGAAAACCATGTTATTGACATCAAACTTTGCTGATGTTTCTGCAGTTGGTGAGGCCCCAGCTTTGAAGGAAGGGGTCCAAGACATAACCACCAAGCTTGGCGAGTCCGGCACTCTGACCTGCGGTATCATTGGCAGACCTCTGCCTGAGATCAAATGGTACCGCTACGGCAAGGAACTGATCCAGAGCCGTAAATACAAGATGAGCTCGGATGGCCGTCACCACTCCCTCAGCATCCTGACAGACGAGCAGGAAGATGAGGGCCTGTACACCTGCAGGGCTATCAACGAAGCTGGAGAGATTGAGACGAGCGGAAAACTGCGCCTGCAGGCTGCACCACAGTTCCACCCCGGCTTCCCCCTGAAGGAAAAGTACTTTGCCGGGGCTGGCACAAGCCTCCGCCTCCATGTTGTCTACATTGGACGTCCCATTCCCCAAATCATGTGGTTCTATGGCAAGAAGCCTCTTAACGCATCAGAGAATGTTATTATTGAAAACACTGAGAGCTACACCCACCTGGTGGTGAGGAACGTTCAGAGGAAGACCAACGCTGGCCGCTACAAGGTGCAACTGAGCAACGTCTATGGAACCATCGACACGGTGCTGCGAGTTGAAATCCAAGGTAACGCCAGACTAATGAGAACAGGAAGTAGTACAACACTCTAGAATACAGCCTTCCAAATAGGGATTCCCTCCATTTTGCTTTCCATAGCCAAACACCCATTAGCAGGTAGCTAACTAATAATAATAATAATACATTTTGTTTGTTGATGCCTTTTTCAAAACTGGTTCATTTTTACACAAAAAAGCAAACTAACGTGAGTTAGTAGTCATTTCCCTATTACTCTGGCCAGAGCCGTTCCTTGCCTTTGGGGGGCCCTATGCAAGATTCTGTTTGGGGGCCCCTATTTTGTCAAACTACGACGGGGGGATTCCAAATCTTTAAGTTGATCCGTGGAGATGCATCAATCAGTTACACTTTAAGAGGTAAACAGCCTATATTTGTGAAAACCTCTCTCAAATTCAAATTAAACATCTCAAGTTGATGGAAGCAAGTTAAACCTACAGAAAATAATAATAAAAGGTAAAATCAATGAGGCGCCTTTGTGTCAATAAATGCAATAGATGCAGCATTCATGTAAAATGAATGATTCTTCATGATTCTTAGTAAATATTGGTAAATAAATAGTCACACAATAGACACACATTTGAATGACCAATAACGTATTACTAGAAGTGTATGTACATGATTAAAAATATCCTGTTCTTCCAGATAAACCGTGCATCCCTGAGGGCCCTGTCGTTGTTGAAGCCCTGCTGAAGAGCTCAGTCGTCATTAGCTGGAAGGCGCCCAAAGATGACGGCGGCTCCATGATCACCAACTACATTGTAGAGAAACGGGAGGCCAAAGAAGGCGAACAATGGCTCCTGGTGTCATCCTCTGTTTCTGGCACCACCTGCCGCATTCCCAACCTGATAGAGAGCGCTGGATACTACTTCAGAGTCTCTGCCCAGAACCAGTATGGAGTCAGTGAGTCTCTGGAGATCCCATCGGTGGTCATCGTTAAGAGTCCATTTGGTAAGTCCACACAGATTGTTTTGGCTACCTTGCAGATAGGCAGGAGTAATGTTACAGTTAAGTAGAGCAGTACAGTAACATTAACATTAACATTTCTTTCTTTCGCAAGAAAAACCTGGTATCCCACAACAGCCCTTCATCATCAGCTCCACCAAGGACTCCTGCGTCGTCTGCTGGAAGCCTCCAAGCAGTGACGGTGGAGCTAAAATTTCCAGCTACTATCTGGAGAAACGTGAGAAGAAGCAGAACAAGTGGATGTCAGTAACCAGTAAGAAGATGGTGGAGACCAGCTTCGAGGTCACAGCCTTGATCGAGGGCTTCGAGTACGAGTTCCGTGTGAAGTGTGAGAACATGGGCGGTGAGAGCGACTGGAGTGAGATCTCAGCACCCATCATCCCCAAGTCCGAACAGGCTCCTCGTGCTCCCACATTCAGGGAGGAAATCAGGGACATGACTGTCAAATACCACGCCAATGCCACCTTTGTCACCAAGGTACTTGTTTTAAATAGTCCAATAAACAATAGATATCATTTCAAAGTACGGTATTTAAGTGTAAGAGTTTATGGATAGAATAATGCTTATATAGGCCTACATTTTTCTCAATTCAAACCAAATCAAGTTACCATCCACAGAAAAAGAGTTTGCATTTTTCCATAATCAAACGCCAAAGTAAACCCCATTTTTGCAGCTTTTAACATGTTTTTCTCCGATGACAAGGTGGTGGGACATCCCAAACCTCTGGTGAAATGGTACCGCAGTGGAAAGGAGATCCAGGCAGATGGAACAAAGATCAAAGCCCTGGAGTTCAAGGGAGGCTACTACCAGCTGGTCATCACATCAGCTGATGAGACCGATGCTACAGTTTACCAAGTCAGAGCAACCAACTCGTCGGGATCCATCTCTACAAC
This sequence comes from Eutrigla gurnardus, assembly GCF_963514095.1. NCBI lineage: Eukaryota > Metazoa > Chordata > Actinopteri > Perciformes > Triglidae > Eutrigla > Eutrigla gurnardus. The sequence goes on from NC_139926.1 coordinate 28,370,551, forward strand.
AGCCAACCTGGAGGTGGAAGGTAATGACATAATTTTGGTATTGCAAAAGTAATTATGGTTCATGTTTTCTAGTGTACTTCCATAAGTAGAATAAATCTTAATTAATATCTTTCGTTAATTCCAGTTCCTGCTAAGATCTACCTGCCCAAGGAGCTCCAGGGAATGGGAGCAGTCCATGCTGTCCGTGGTGATCACATCACCATCAAGATCCCCATCTCTGGCAAACCTGAGCCATCAGTCACATGGCAGAAGGGTCAGGAGATCCTCTCCAACTCTCCTTATCACCAAGTCATCACCACCAGGTCTTTCACCTCCCTGGTGTTCCAGAAGGGAATGCAGAGGAAGGATACTGGCTACTACATTATTACGGCAAAGAACAGGTTTGGAACGGACAAGCAAACCATTGAGGTGAACGTGGCTGACATACCTGAGGCTCCGAAGGGACTGGTTGTCAGCGACATTGCTCGGGACTCCATCACCTTGACCTGGGAGCCACCTGCCAATGATGGTGGAAGTAACATCATTAACTACATTGTGGAGAAGTGTCCCACCACTGCTGACAGGTGGATCCGTACTGGACAGACCACTGACTGCAGCTTCACCATCATCAACGTATTTGGAAAGACAAAGTACCAGTTCCGTGTCATTGCAGAAAACCAGTTTGGCTTGAGTCCTCCTTCTGAGCCAACAGAGCCCATCACCACAAAGGAAGACAAGTCTGTGATCCGAAACTATGATGAGGAAGTGGACGAAACCCTAGAAATCACCAAGGAGGAGGCTCTGTTCTACAAGGTGAAGGAGCTGTCCTCCAAGTACATCATCTCTGAGGAACTTGCTCGCTGCCAGTTTGGAGTGGTCCACCGCTGCACAGAGATTTCAACAAAGAAGACATTCATGGCCAAGTTCATCAAGGTGAAAGGAACCGATCGTGAGTTGGTTCTCAGAGAAATTGAAGCCCTTAACATAGCAAGGCACAAGAATCTCATCTACCTACATGAATACTTTGAAAGCATGGAGGAGATTATCCTGATATTTGAATTCATGTCTGGAGTTGACATCTTTGAGCGCCTTGGCACCAGTAACTTTGAACTTACAGAGCAGGAGATTGTCCGCTACCTGAGGCAAGTTTGCTCAGCCCTCAAGTTCATGCATAGCCACAACTTTGGCCACTTTGATATCCGCCCAGACAACATTGTATACACCACAAGGAGAAGCACCCACATTAAGATTATTGAGTTGGGCCAGGCTAGGCTGCTGGTGCCAGGTGAAAACATCAGAATGGTGTTCTCTGCTCCAGAATACTGCGCCCCCGAGATCCACCGCCATGACCAGGTCACAACAGCGACTGATATGTGGTCTGTTGGTGTATTGGCCTACATTTTGCTCAGTGGCCTGAATCCGTTTGCGGCAGAGTCGACTACACAAATGATTGAAAAAATCTCTAACTGTGAGTACATCTTTGATAGTGAAGCATTTAAGGACATCAGCCTGGAAGCTATGGACTTTGTGGACAGACTTCTAGTCAAAGACAGAAAGCTTCGTATGACAGCCGCCGAGGCTCTGGAGCACCCATGGCTCAAGATGAAGATTGAGCATGTCAGCAACAAGATCATTCGGACATTGAGACACAGAAGGTACTACCAAACTTTGGTTAAGAGGACAGACACTATTGTATCAGCTGCTCGTGTGGCCTATGGCGGTGCCTTCAAGAACCAGAGAGGACTGGCTGTTGGAAAGGTGAAGATTGGAACTGAGTACCATGGCCTTCGCACTGGCCCAGTCATGCATGGCTCAGCTGAAGAAGGTGGCCATGTCAGATTCACTTGCAGCATCACCAACTATGACAAGAGTACTCAGGTGTCATGGTACCACGGTAACCATCTGCTACATGCAAGCAGCAAGTATGAAATGAATTATGTTAATGGTTTTGCCAGCATCTATGTAAAGGACATTGAAGAGAGTGATGACGGTGTGTACAGATGCAAGGTGGTGAGTGATGATGGAGAGGATAGTGCTTATGGAGAGCTTTTTGTAGAGACAGTGAGGAGCATCAGGGAGTACTACATCAGCCGCTCCATCAAGAAACTGAGGAGGAGAGTAGACAAGACTAAACTCCTGCAAAGGCCACCAGAGTTCACTTTGCCTCTTTACAATCGCTCTGCCTACATCGGCGAAGATGTGCGCTTCGGCGTCACTATAACTGTGCACCCGGAGCCTCATGTGACATGGCTTAAGAATGGAGAGAGAATTAAGCCAGGTGAAGATGACAACAAGTACACATTCATCAGTGATAAGGGTCTGTACCAGTTGGTGATCCACAACCTGAATAAAAATGATGATGCAGAGTATACCGTCATGGCCGAAAACAAGTTTGGAGAAGACAGCTGCAAGGCCCGTCTCACTGTGACGCCTCATCCTGTAACAGAGGAAACTATGAGGCCCATGTTCAAACGTCTGCTGGCTAATGTTGATTGTGTTGAGGGACATAGCGTCCGCTTTGAGCTCAGAGTCTCAGGAAGCCCAACTCCTACTCTGAAATGGCAGAAAGAGGGCCAGCCACTACAGTTTGGTCCCAAGGTCGTTGTCATACAGGAGGACATTGACTATCATGTCTTGCATATCAGAGATACTCTGCTCGAGGACTCCGGTGTGTACAAGGTCACTGCAACCAACTCTGCTGGCTCTGTAAGCTGCCAGGCAACACTGAAGGTGGACCGTCTTACCTACACCAGGAGAGAGTACAAGAGCGAGGAGGAGAAATACATACACGCACAGAAACAAATTGAAAAGACAAACAAGATGGCTCTACAAATTGCTTCCACGGAGGAGCTTGTAGCTTTCAACCCCACAGCCCAGGATGCACTCAAATTTGCTGCAGAGATGTACAAGCCTGCAGTGAGCACCAAGAACATCGAGGGCGAGTTTGACATCACAGTGGAGAAGTCCGAGACTAAGAAACTGGAGGAGGAGAGGAGGATCTTCATGCCATATGAGATTCCAGAGCCTGTAGCCCACGATCCCAGAATTCTGGATGAGGACAAAGCCATCAAACAGTTTGTGCCTCTCTCTGACATGAAGTGGTACAGAAAGCTGAGAGACCAGTATGAGATCCCAGAGAGGATGGAGAGGATTGTGCAGAAGAGGCAGAGACGTATTCGCCTGTCTAGGTGGGAGCAGTTCTACGTCATGCCCCTCCCTAGAATCACCGACCAGTACAGGCCAAGATGGCGTATTCCAAAACTCACTCTGGATGACTTGGAGACTGTCAGGCCAGCCCGCCGTTCACCTTCTCCAGAATCCGAGGTCTCCTTCCGATCCAGAAGGAGATCTCTGGGAGACCTTAGTGACGAGGAGCTGGTGATACCTGTGGATGACTACCTTTCCTTGAGGAGAACAGAGGAGGAGAAAATGATGCAGGAGGATGATCTGGAGCTGGGCTTTTCCGCCTCCCCTGCAGGCAGCCCTGTCCGCATTGAGCGGCGTGCCATGGAAGTTGAAGAGAGGGTGCAGGAGGTCAGGCATGCAACTGTTGAGGTTGCTGAAATGAAGAAGAAACGCACAGTTTCTCAGTTTATGCGGAGGAGAAGGTCGTTGTCTCCCACATACATCGAGCTCATGCGTCCAGTATCAGAGCTGATCAGACCATCATGTGCCAGGCGGCCTGTGGAGGTAGAGGGAGAGATTGTAGGAAGGAGGTCCCCCACCCCTGAGAGAACCCGTCCTCGCTCTCCCAGCCCCATCAGGTCCGTTGAGAGGTCATCACGCTCCTCCTCCAGGTTTGAGCGGTCTGCGCGCTTTGACATTATGTCCCGCTACGAGGCCAGAAAGGCTGCTCTGAAGTCGGAGAGGAAATATCAGGTGGTTACCCAGACACCGTTCAGCCTGGACCATGCTCCCCGTGTGACTGTCAGGATGCGCTCTCATCGCATACCAATTGGTCAAGACACCAAATTCACCCTGAATATCCAAAGCAAGCCAGAGGCTGAGGTCAAGTGGTTCCACAATGCAGCTGCAATCTCTGAAAGCAGTGAAAAGTACGTCTTCACCAACATGAGTGGTGTTTTGTCCATCACTATTCTGGACTGCCAAGATGAGGACAGTGGCACATACCGCTGTGTGTGCTCCAACTCTAAGGGAGAAGCCTCCGACTACGCCACCCTTGATGTGTCAGGTGGTGGTTACACCACCTTCTCGTCTCGTCGCAGGGATGAGGATGTTCTCAAAGGGTATATCCCTGAAGCCACTCGAGTTGACCACTATCACACAGCCCACTTCAAAGCAGGCTATGCTTCCGAGACTCACCTTGAGGTGGAAGAGAGCAAGTCTAAGTTCATAGAGACACGTGAAAGATATGCTGCCGCCTCTGAGAGGTACTCCTCTGCTGAGAGGTATGATTCATCTATCAAGTATGCCTCTGCTGAATACCTGTCCTCGGATTCATCCTACTTATCGGACAAGTTTTCTCTGACTGGTAAAAGCACCACGTCTGAAGCTAAACTGAAGTCATCTTCTGCTGCTCTTGCTGAGGAAGTGGCGGTCCACAAGGTGAAGCCTTCTCTTCCTGCCAGGATCCTCACCAAGCCCCAGTCTGTGACAGCTGCAGAGGGAGGGCCAGCCAGATTCTCCTGTGATATTGATGGAGAGCCTGCACCAACAGTTACATGGATGTACGAGAGCACAACTATCAGCTCATCTCACTCCGTCCTGGTCACCACCACTCAGTACAAGTCCAGCTTTGAGATCTTATCTGTGATGACCTCCGATGAGGGGAGTTACACGGTGGTGGTAGAGAACTCAGCAGGCCGGCAGGAGGCTCACTTCACATTAACCATCCGCAGACCAGTTCCCAAAGAGGAAGTCAAGGTGGTCAAATCCCCCGAGCCATCTTTGAAATCACCCTCTCCCAGTGTAAAGTCCCCAGAGCCTTCAGTCACTTCCCCTGTCCCCAGCATCAAGTCCCCTGAACCTTCAATTAAATCACCAGCTCCAAGCGTAACATCGCCTGCTCCGAGTGTGAAGTCACCAACACCGAGTGTGAAGTCGCCAACACCGAGTGTGAAGTCGCCAACACCGAGTGTGAAGTCTCCCGAACCAAGCGTAACATCGCCTGCTCCAAGTGTGAAGTCGCCAACACCGAGTATCAAGTCGCCAACACCGAGTGTCAAGTCGCCAACACCGAGTGTCAAGTCGCCAACACCGGGTGTGAAGTCGCCAACACCAGGTGTGAAATCGCCAACACCGGGTGTCAAATCGCCAACACCGAGTGTCAAATCGCCTGAACCCAGGCATAAGTCGCCACCACCAATCAAGTCTCCGGAGAGAGTGAAGTCACCCGAACCTGAGGAAGTCAAATCAACCCGGGTTGTCAAATCTCCAGAACCTGCAGGTATCAAAACACTAAAAGGTGTCAAATCTCCAGAACCTGCAGGAATCAAATCGACAAAAAGTATCAAGTCCCCAGAACCTTCAGGTATCAAGTCACCAAGGGCCTTGAAGTCCCCTGAGCCCGAGGGAATCAAATCACCTCCACGGGTGAAGTCTCCTCCTCCCATCATGTCCCCAAAGAGAGTTGTGTCTCCAATCATCAAGTCCACAGTCCCCAAACCTCCCAAGGTCTTGAGTCAGCTAACAGCTGTGGCTAGTGAGGGCTCAGTGAGGATGTCCTGTGTCTGCGACAGCAGTGTCAGGGAGGTGGTGTGGTTTGTCAATGGGAGGATGCTTTCACAGAGCAGCCGCTTTGAGATGCACTACTCTGAGGGCTCCTGCAGCCTTCTTATCCAGGATCTGACAGACAGTGATCAGGGAGAATACACCTGTGAGTTGATATCAGAGGGAGGAGTATCAAAGTCCTCCTTCTCCTTCACCGGACAAGTGTTCCAGTCCATCCGCATGAAGGTCACATCTTACCGCGAGCAGCAACTGGCACTGAAAGGTGAGCACCTACCTCAAGTATCCAAACACATTAATCCATGCTGATAAAAATAAAACCTTACACAGCTTACACTTTGTAGTAGACTGACATATTTAACCATTTACATCTCTACCTTGATCAGGATCAATGACGATGAGTCACAAGGAGTCATCATCATCATCATCCATCAGCTCATCCACGATGATAAAGAAACAAATGCACACGATGGAGGAGTCGTCCGCCTTCTCTTCCTCCAGCCAGCACAAAACAATGTCATCCATGATGGAATCCATGGCAGCTGAGATGAAGTGTGAAACCATGTCCATGTCCAGCATGTCCTCCATGACATCTGAGACGTACGCCATGAGCTCCAGCAGCTCATCCCACATGGAGGGATCCACATTCAGAGCAATTGGTGAGATTGGTAATGAAATCTATTAGCTCATCTATAGGATCCTCACTTGTACATTAATATTGAGAGGCAACAAAACTCAATTAAATTCTATTTTATTTATAGTGTCATATGACAACAGCAGTTATCTCATGACACTTTACACACAGCAGGACTAGAACAAAGTCAGGGTTTGCAGAGTCAATAAAGTTCAGAGTCCCAACATCACTAGGAGCAACAGTTGCAGTGCTACCTAGTGGAGAGAAAACACTGTCTTAACAGGCTTTAGGCATAAATCTGGAGCAGACCAGGATCTTGGATTGAGCTGGATTTGGTGTTGGTATCTGCACTTCTTTCGAAATGAGGGGATGCTTAATTAACCAAGAAAGTTGATTTAGCAGCACAGCACATTATTGATTCCTGATATGGAATAAATGTGTATCAGATTTTACAGCTGTCTTTGAGGATGAATACATAGCAGTTGAAGGCAAGAGATGATTAATGTTGTCTCTCATTTTATCAAGAGTCCACATTTGATGCACATGCACTGTGGTTTCCAGGTTCTGCTCCCAGGATCGAGGCTCTGCCGGAGGACATCAGCATTGAACCGGGCAAAGTCCTGACGGTGACCTGCGCCTTTTCCGGCGATGTCAGAAACATCCAGTGGTCCCGCAGCGGCAGGACCATTGAAGTGACTGCCGGTGGACGCTTCCATATTGACACCACGGAGGACCTGACCACCCTCATTATCACCAGCGTAAAGGAGGAAGACGCTGGAACTTACACCCTGAAGCTGTCTAACGAGCTCGGATCTGACACAGCGACTGTTCACATTAGCATTCGATCAGTGTAAAAAAAGAAATCTAATGCCCAATCTTCCCCTCTTCCCTACTTCCATGCCTTTTTATTTATTAATTGAGCGCAATAATCTACGTGATAAAGATCTGGATTTCTGTTCTTGTAAATATGAACTATTTTTGTACCAATCTTGACATTAATTTATGCCAAACTAGACTAAAGTCTAAAGTTGTTATAAAATGTGCCATATTGGATAACGATGACTTAGGATTTTTGATCCATTTTTCTGTGACATGTACATAATGTATATAGCCGAATTTAACGGTTATGGGAAATGTATGCATTGTTATTTATGACAATAATATTAACTGCAACAAAAGGAAACTAAATGCGGTTTAACAGGAGAAAGTTTCCCCAGGAACGAATACCCTGTCGAACCGAGAAACTAACTAACTGCGCCTCAACGATAAGTTGAAGTCTTAAGATTGCCTCAACAGGTAGAGAGGCTCCCTGTTGACGTTAACTCAAGCAGAGATGGAACGATGAATGCACTGCAATGCTACTGCATTGTAACAAGAGCGCAAGATCCTGAGTGCTGTTTGCATTTACCCTCATGTAAGCAGGATGACTGGACCTCGCGCTCTGACTGATTATGTCATACCGCCATTTCGATGACATGCTCACAGTGCGAGCGGCCTGCACTCCCTGAGCACAAGTGTTTTATTTTGTTTTGTGCTCTGCTTCTGGCAACCAACCACTTGCTCGGCTCTGAAGTCGTACCATCAACCTGGCCAATCACATAAAACCAGAGTCCTTCCTGTGCTTGTTTGCAGAAGCAGAGCTGTCTCTTGGAGGTCTGCAGTGTGTTTGTGTGCTAGTTTTTAGAAGTTCACCTGTCAGTCAAGCTGGGCGCCACCAAACGGCCAAAACCAACTGCTGCTGCAATTAATGCGGACGGAAAGAAGCGTGTTCCCGCGTAGTGTTGCGTCTGGCACTTTGGTTTGATTGAAGTTAGAGTTGTAGCGTTTCGCAGCCTCCTTGAGTTTTTCTCCAATTATTGATTTAATAAAGCATGATTATCAGCACTACAGGACGTCTCTGCAGTGGTCATTTGTATTTATTTATTTTCCTGCGTCTACTTTAACTGGAAAATCACAAGTGAAAGTGTAACACATGTAGGTGTTTATTAGCTTGCTATATATGGTCATATGTCGAAGTTTTATCTCTCATTGAGCTCAAATTCTTCCTTTAAATTTTCTTTCAGTAGGCTTTTAAAATATTCTGTATTTCTCAACTGAAGCTATTGATGTCAACATGGAATGGAACAGACAACATATTTTTTTGACTGAACCATCTGTGTGTCATTCCAGTCTTAATCATTTGGGATGTCCAATGGAATTTAAACTTGAGTGGAAGATGGAGACATTGACTTGAGCTGATGCAAAATCTGTCTCTTCAGAGTCTTACATTATTGTTGTCTACATTCATCCTCTCACTGTGCACTGAGATTAGCGTCCAGTATCAGAGCTGATCAGACCATCATGTGCCAGGCGGCCTGTGGTGGTAGAGGGAGAGATTGTAGGAAGGAGGTCCCCCACCCCTGAGAGAACCCGTCCCCGCTCTCCCAGCCCCATCAGGTCCGTTGAGAGGTCATCATGCTCCTCCTCCAGGTTTGAGCGGTCTGCACGCTTTGACATTATGTCCCGCTACGAGGCCAGAAAGGCTGCTCTGAAGTCGGAGAGGAAATATCAGGTGGTTACCCAGACACCGTTCAGCCTGGACCATGCTCCCCGTGTGACTGTCAGGATGCGCTCTCATCGCATACCAATTGGTCAAGACACCAAATTCACCCTGAATATCCAAAGCAAGCCAGAGGCTGAGGTCAAGTGGTTCCACAATGCAGCTGCAATCTCTGAAAGCAGTGAAAAGTACGTCTTCACCAACATGAGTGGTGTTTTGTCCATCACTATTCTGGACTGCCAGGATGAGGACAGTGGCACATACCATACATACACAACTCCCTTTTAAATGCACAGTCAACACCTAGGGGGAACTTGTACAATAATACCATCTGCTGGTCAAAATGAGGATGATGTCCTCTGTTGGTCCTGGAACAGGAGTTACTGGGATTTACTGGGTCAAATCAGAACAGGTAAAAAAGGGCAGCCTGCAACTAAATCTTAAATCCATCCACAGCCCGACGGGGGAATCGGGGAGTGGACACGTGGGACCAACCAGGTCCCCATGTCCAGCCCCAGGTAACAGGTAGCTTTGTAAATTTGTACCTTTTCAGTGTGTTAGTCTTAGGGTTATGTTATTGTTATGTGTTTTTTATGACCGTTAACCTGAAATCTTTGAAAATAAAGTCATAAGTAAGTGATAAAAGTGAAAAGAAAACTGTAGATTTGGGTTAAAAACACGCAGTGATCCTTAAAATTACTCAAAAACAATTACTTTTGTTAATGTGAATTATTCTGCAGCAGAGTGGCAGTTTTCTAAAACTGTCAACACAAGAAATATGCTTAATCTCTGTGATCATGTTTTACACTAACAGAAGTGACAACGTTCAGTCTGACGATGAGCTGAGGGTTTTTTTTCTTCAGGAAACAGGAGGTTGCAGCGGTTGAAGATTTAAAGAAACCACGTGATTAATGACACTTCCTCTAACAGTCGGGCCTCGAAGCTCAGCGTTTTCATCAGAAACAGAGATGGCGGCTTCAAGGTAAGATCACATTAAATTATCTGACTTTGTGTTTTGGTTTGTTGTAACCCGTCAGCACCATGGTTCGGGTTTGGTGTATCCTATGAATTAAACTATGTAACTGGTGATTTGATGGATTTATTGTCTGTAGTCTAAACTCACTGAGGTGTGATTATACTTACAGGTTGAACTTTACTTGTTTTGTCTTTGTGTTTTTATAGTGGTCTTAAGTAAAAGTTGAACCTATATCCTCAGAGGGGAAACATCAGTTTGAATTCTGTTCACTTAATGAACAGAGAAGATACAAAGAGTGAGTGCATGACTGAAGCTTCAGTTTCCGTATTTAGAGTTTCACTTTGTTTCCTGTTGATGAAGCTTCAGTTATTGCTTCATCTGACAATCAGTTATTATAGACAGAGAAACATTGGGACATCAGTGATGTTTCACATGTCTGATATTTACAATCATCACAGTTTAAAGTCTTCTATAGACCCACAGTCATGATTTATAGCAGTCATGCTTTATCCTCTGTAGACCAGCAGACATGCTTTAGTCCTCTGTAGACCAGCAGACATGCTTTAGTCCTCTGTAGACCAGCAGACATGCTTTAGTCCTCTATAGACCAGCAGACAGTGGCTCATTGTGAGTACTACAGTAATCTGAGAACTGTGAAGAAAACGTATATAAATACTTCTCGTTGTAACAAATGTTGTGAAACCAAAGTGAAGCAATTAGAGCTGCAAACAGGAAACTAGACAGGAAGGACTTCTCTGGATCAGACTTCAACCCAATGTTCACAGAACAAATACAAAACTAATAACACAACAAACATGTCAGTATGTCATGTTTGGTTTAGTATAATAATCAGGTAATTTGATCCCTTAAATCCACATTTAAAATGCGTTCCAGTGAGTAAAAATGTATGAATATTGTTGTTGTCTTTTTAATATCAATACAATTTCTTTAGAAAATCAGCACATTATTCTTTTAGCTAGTTTTTTGAGTTAAATTTCTATTTCTGTTGTCTGAATCCAAGTAAATAATGAATGTTTTGATAAATGCTGACTTTGTATCAGCTCTGCGTTCTATCCTGACAAGATCAACCTAAAGTAGCCCATCACATTCGTCATTGATACATTTTGTGACAAAGTGGTTATAGCTATTATTAATGTCATATGTTCTGACTCTCACCACCAACACTGCTGGTTTTTAGTTAAATGGCAGAGAGATATTTTGTAATGTTTATGTTAATAATATGAAAGATATTTGTTGGAAGGAGAAGGACACCATGCAGACTAAAATCTCCCAGTATTAGAGGTGTGTTATCAGTGTTTACAGCTCTGTTGTTATGACAACGGATGTTTTACACTCTGAACCCTGATGACTGAAGGGTTTGTGAAGACACTGAGTGAGAAATGAAATGGCAGAAACACTAGATGAAAAGTCCACATTGACTTATTTGGATTTGTTGCTTTACAGAATCAATAATCTTCAGAGTTCCTCACAGCAGTCGCCACTGATTCAACCTCCACAGCGCAGCACGCTGCCGCAGGAGGCCGTGCAGATGCGCCTTAAGAGCTCCCAGTACTCTGGAGACCGCCTCAGTCAGTCGAAGTCCATGGTGCTGCAGGACCCAGACCTTCCTCCAAAGCCTGTGAGTAGACCACCAGGAAACTCCATCCTACAGGGTCCAGTTCAAGTCTGAACATGGTTTTCCTGTTTGCAGATCTCTCGTCATCGTAGGAATCAGTCGCAGCACAATGCCTTGGTTGCAGGAGGAGGAGCTATGGTTTTTGTACCCTTGGTGAGTCCTGAAGAGGTTTGTTCCGATGAGTTTAACGACCAGATGTGTAAAAACTTAACTCTCTTCTGAGTTTCAAGTGAATAAAGTCAGAATGCTGAAGTTAAAGTTAGAAATGTGACTTTCTATGAATGTTAAAAGATGGTCACAGTGTTTAAATAATGGCAGCAGGCTGCTACATGTAACGAGCAGTGGAATAAATGGAATGAACACGTGAGTACAGGATCAGAGCAGGCTAGCTCCACAGGATAAATATCCATGGTAACTTATTCCATAACAGCTTTCATGCTGCCGGATCACAGATGACTTCAGCAGGATGAAGGGAAACCCCTTTTCTAGGTTTTGTGCCCCCACTTCTGTTTTACTGAAGTGTTTTTTTTTATATTGTCTATTGTGTTAACACGTTCTCTTTTCTCTTCTGCATGTTAATAGTTTTAATTTTTGTGTTTTGTATTTAGTAAAGTTTTCCCTTCTGTGGTTGTATTTTAGTACGTTTTGATGCTTTCTGTTTGATGTTTATTCTTGTCAAGTTTTCTTTTTTTGGTTCTGTATTTAAGTAAAATGTTCTCTCTTCCTCATCACACATGATTTTCAAAGTTTTGTCTTTTCTTTTCTGTATTATTATAAAGTTTTCTCTCTCTGATGTGTATTTTAGGAAGGTTTTCTATTTCTGTGTCGTATTATTGAAAATGCACACATATTTATCATAGTGCAGAACATTCTAAATTGATTTAATCAAAAAGAAACATGAGAACAAAAATGTGTTGTGTGCGTGTGTGTGTCTCTCTCTGTCTGTCTCCAGGTGGAGCTGAAAGGTGAACACCTGAATGTTGCTAAAATCTCAGAGAGTGGAAAGAAACAAAGGAAGAACTGGACATCAATGTGGACCGAACTGACATCAGAGCAGCTGATATTATATAAAGAGAGACAAGAGACGAGTCTGGTAGAAAATATGTTATCTACTTTATACCTCCTTCATTTTGTGTGTCTCACATCCATCTCACGTCCACCGTCTCTGTGTCCAGAAACCAGGAAGTAAGACCGATGTGGTCCAGCTGTGTGGAGCTGTTATCGATTGGACAAAGGTGAAGTCAAGCAGGAAAAATGTTTTCCAGGTAACCAATACAAACCTGTCACATGGTCAAACACATCCTTTCTGTCTTCAACTCATCTTCAGTCGCTGGCTGACAGTCGTATGAAAACAATGACACAAACAGGGTTCATGTGTTTTTATATTTGTAGAGACAGAAACACAGTCTGACTTTGTTCGATATAAATCTCTGAGACTAGTTTAGAGGTTTACAAGTCAATGATTCACTCATTAATTGGGAGAAGATGAGAGAAATCACCACTTAACATTATATTCATTCCTATATATATATATATATATATATATATATATATATATATATATACACATTTACATTTAGGGCATTTAGCAGACGCTTTTGTCCAAAGCAACTTACAATAAGTACTTGTACAATAAGTAATTTGTAATTTGGCCCTCGTCTGAGTAAAGTAGTAGCTGTTCAGCAAACATACCATAAGAACAACAGTGCTATGATCAAAGTGCTACAGGTAAGAACATAGAGGTGAAGTTGACTCTGCCGTCCTGACAGAGTCACTGCCATCTTCCAGAAAAGGGCTGCATATATATATATATATATATATATATATACATCATGGGCGAGCGGTCATAATAAGCTATAAATGCAGTGCATGCCCAAGCCCTTCAATAAAAATAATTGAAAATATTAATCTGGCAGTGTGTTCAATCATACAATACCTTAGTTTTACTGTTTTGGTCTTAAATCCGTGCCTAATCTGTCCCGTTTTGCTTGCGAAAAGCTGGAAAGCTGACAGCTTGTTTCGCGCATGCGCACTGTGACACCGACTAGTACAGTTACTGCTAAAGGCCGTGTTTACTGTAGATGAGCGTTTTGAATGGCAAAAAAGCTGTCAGTGAAGCAGCTTATCTGCCAACGCGCATGCGCAAAAATGACTTGTTTGAATTGTTCAGCGGGAAACTGTCAGTGGTTCATTCATTGTGTAGCCTGGTCAAAATGACTGAAAATATTAATTATATTCAGGCTTTGCGTTCAGTGCCGTTTTCGCGGAGACCTTGAGGAAAAGAAAGCTATAATTTCAAGTGGACGGCCTACTCCTGAAGTAAATATCACAAAGACTGCAAAGAATTCCGTCCGTCACTTTCAAGCTAGCACGTATGAGAAACATAAATGGCTAGCTAGCCGACCCACCTCCCGTCAAACGATCCGGTCTGACAGCGACATATTGCCTGTTCATTCATGAAAACCATCTCGAAACACTCTCTGTCAAACAAGGTGGGGAATGAGAAATCTGCGGCGCTACTAGCCTAGTTCGTTTTAAAAACACACCGGCAGCAGCGCCTACTGATCTGAGACGTGTCAGTGAGTTACTGTAAATGCTGTGCGGAAAACCAGCTGTGGTCTGTGATTGAGGTGCAGACGGGTGAGTTTGGAGCTGACGAGAGGATCGCGCTGACGACCGCTTCGTTACATTTTTCTCATTGAAAAACTATACAACTGGCATTTAGATGATGTTCTCCATAAAAAAACAAGTGAAATACTGTAATAACAATTCGGTTTTAGTAATCAACCGCTTATAGTGATCAAATGTACTCTGGACCAACGTGATCACTACAAGCTGTTTCCACTAACCATATTATATTTTTTATTAAACAATATAATGCCCCCCCACGGGCGCGCATGGTATTGACACTTCAGCATGACCACAGTAAACGGTCACCGCTCGCCACTGATATATATATATATATATATATATACTAGGGGTGGGAATCTCCTCGCACCTCATGATTCAATTTGATTATGATTCGATTATGAACCGATTATCGATGCATCTCGATGCAACCATTTTTTTTGTGTACATTTCCATGCATGATGAAAAAAAATTAAATCCGAGTTTGTTAGTTACTTCCTACTTTTATGATAATCATTGAAGAAAACAACAGGTTAAATACCTTCTCTAATACTTTTTTAAAGAAAAGGCTTTTCTTTGTCACAAGTAGATATGACTTTCTATGAACACAAAGTCCTACTGTTCCAGGTGATGAGCATATCCCTGAGAGAATACAGTATACTGTATACTGAACTCTATACCAATACAAAGCTTTCAATGCAATAATCAATGCAGCTTGCATTTCAACACATCACAGCGTAGCGGCCCGTGGGATATTATCCTACGTTTCATACAGAGACGAACAAATTAGGAGTGAACAAACAACAAGGTTGCTGCCGTATTTCTGCCGAGACGGTGTTATGTTCAGTGTTCACGCAGCAGCTACGGTGTTAGTCTTGTTTAGCTTTGAGCGTGCCGAATGCCAAAACAAGCATTTTTAAAGTTATTTGCCTATCGTCTTAACAGACAGACTTAACAAACCATGACTTCAGACTTTTTACTAACAGTTGTTACGTCGGCATACTCTTTATCTCTTATTTAAATCATGTGATGTTTTGATCGCTACCGCTGCTGTGAATGCAGCTCTATGAGATTCACTGATCATAAATGTATGAACTCAGACAGGACGCTGTTTAGTTCCCCGGTGTGGCTGGGACGTCCACAACATGTACATACAGTAATACGTTGTTTACGGGCCATGAATGATGAAACATTATCGGTGTAAATGCAGCGGGTGCCGGTGGGATTTCTCTCTCGGCCGTGTCTCTGTTATGTGCAATGCCACAGACTGTCCGGGCGCGTATATTGTAAATGTCCCTGCCATGGGACTACTAAAGGATTCTCTTATTTTGTCTGTTTTTAGCTGTTACAAATACATTTTTCTCCCTCTGGGAATAAAGTGAAAGCTGATTTCATTCACTATTTTCTGTTCTAGATCACAACAAACACAGGCAGTGAGTACCTCCTCCAGGCTGACAGTTACTCCACCGCCACTAAATGGCACGACGCCATCAAAAATACCGTTGACTCTTCAGTAAGAACTCCACAGGTTTTAAACTGACTTTTACTCTGGATTTATACAGTGTCTTCACGATCTGTTAACATTGACATGGGAGCAGCTCAGAGGTAGTGTCCACTCCTGCGCTGCGTCCACTCATGTCTTTCTGTGAGACCATCTTGGATTTAAACTTGGGTGAACCTGATCTTCTTCACATTATTGATGAAATAAAAGGCTCCTTTTCTATTCAGACTAAACTTCCGCTGCGGAGATCAAACAGCACAGATAACCTGCTCAGACACAGCTCCCTACCTGGCTATGGCTCCGCCTCCCCCAGTGCCAAGCAGCACCACCAAGTCAACAGACGCTCCATCAGTGAGTACCTATGAGGACTGCTCATCGTAGTCTTCTCTCAATAAAATGTGATCGGTCATAATGAGAAATAATCATCAAAGTAAGAACTCAAAGATTTCAACTGTTCTCTAGCTGCTCAGGTACTCAGTACTCTACAGGTAATCTGTTCTCCTCAGGTACTCAGTACTCTACAGGTAATCTGGTCTCTACAGGTACTCTCGTCTCATTTCTAGTATATTTAAATAGTATTATATGTTCATATGATTTTTATGTTTATTAATCTTGTGTTCTCAGTAATGTGAAAACCTTTAATCTAAAGAGACAATTTGGATGGGACATCCCTCAGGAGTTGGTGGAGACCAAATACAGAGCTAAAAGAGAGGGAATAGTGTGTTTCCATTGATCAGCTGACTCCTGGGGTGCATGTATTCCAGAAAGCAGGTCTGACCCTGAACTCTGATCCTGAACCTAACCCTGAACTCTAAATCTGACCCTGAACTCTGAGTTGACCAACCTGCCTTGCCCTCCCTGTATCTCCTCTCCACTCCTGTACATACTGCCTGAGAAGCCTGACTCTGCCCCTCTAAGAACCAGAGACACATTAACATTCACCAGAATTGAAAAGCAGAATCAGAATTGTTTAATCCCAAAGGACGCCAAACCCAAATGGTAACTGACCTTAAAGTTCACTCACTTTCTGGATTCTGGAAAAGTCAGACTCCCCCCAATGATGATGATGATGATGATGGATGATGATGACATTGTTAGTTATTCTCTGCTGAATCTCGACTAGACAAAAACTCAGATGTTTCTGGTTTATTGTTTTTTTTTCTTCAGATGTTTTCAGCAGCTCAAAGCTGAAACACAGAAACTCAGACAGTTCAGACAAGAATGGAGTGAAGAACCGACTGAAGAAGTTCATCATCAGACGACCTTCAATGAAGACACTGCAGGAGAAAGGACTCATCAAAGGTTTGATGAGCCCTCTTCATCACACATAAAACATTTACATTTAGGGCATTTAGCAGATGCTTTTGTCCAAAGCGACTTACAATAAGTACATTTGTCAAAAGAAAGAAACCACAACGTATCATTGCCGATAAAGTAAGAGCTAAAAAATAGAAACAAGTGTTCGGTCCTCGTCTGAGTAAAGCAGTAGCTGTTCAGCAAACATACCTTAAGTAAAACAGTGCTATGATCAGAGTGCTATAGGTAAGAACACAGAAGTGCTTTTTCTTTTTTTTTGGGGGGGGGGGGGGGGGGTTGTTAGTGGGTCATGCTATGTAGAGTCGAGGTGAAGTCTGAACAGGAGAGTCTTGAGCCTTTTTCAGAAGATGGCAGTGACTCTGCTGTCCTGACATTAGTCGGGAGTTCGTTCCACCACTGAGGCGCCAGAACAGAGAAGAGTCTGGACTTTGCTGAGCGACATTTGTTTGATTTCAGCGATGGTGGTACCAGCCGGCCAGCCGAAGTAGAGGAGCGAAGTGCTCGCTTCGAGGCATGAGGTTTGACCAGTGTTTGAAGGTAGATGGGTGCCGTTCCATTGATGGCTCTGAAGGCCAGTGTCATCGTCTTGAATTGGATGCGTGCTGCAACAGGGAGCCAGTGGAGGTCACGGAGGAGGGGGGTCACATGGGAGAATTTGGGTAGATTGAAGATAAGGCGTGCTGCAGCGTTCTGGATACGCTGCAATGGTTTAATCGCAGAGGCCGGGAGTCCGGCCAGGAGAGAGTTGCAGTAGTCAAGGCGGGAGATGACCAGTGCTTGGACCAAGAGCTGCGTTGCATCCTTTGTGAGGAGGGTCCGAATCCTGCGGATGTTGTAGAGGGCAAATCTGCAGGATCGGGCCACAGCAGTGATGTTGGGGGTGCAGGATAGTTGGTCATCGAGGATTACACCCAGGTTCCTCGCAGTTGACGACGGAAATACTGTGATGCCCTCGACAGTGACCGACAGGTCCATGCGAGGGCAGTCTTTCCCTGGGATGAAGAGGAGTTCGGTTTTATTCAGGTTAAGCTTGAGGTGATGTGCAGTTGTCCAGACAGAGATGTCAGCCAGACAGTCCGAGATGCGAGTTGCAATGTGAGTGTCAGAGGACGGGGGAAAAGAGAGGAACAGCTGGGTGTCATCTGCGTAGCAATGGTAGGAGAATCCATGCGTTGTGATTACAGAGCCTAGTGATCCAGTGAACCGCTAACATCCTCTTCTTCATCACAAAGTAAACCTTCATCCTCCTCTTCGTCACACATTAAACCTCCATCCTCCTCCTCTTTATCACACATTAAACCTCTCACACATGGACATCACTCGCTGCAGTGTTTGTAATGTGAAATGCAAAGTCAACACATGTAGAACCCAGATTACGAACATTAGCCAACACCCAGCTACTGGCTGCACCTGAAACTCCTCACCACAACACTGTGTGCCCTGGGTGATGTTGGGACTTTGAAATTGTGTTGACTCTGGAAATTTTGAGCGTATTCTAGTCCTGCTCAGTGTGTTAAGTGTCCTGAGATGACTTCTGTTGTGATTTGACACTATAAATAAAATTGAATTGAATTGTGTGACATTTATTAGTATGTCTGAAACCTTAGTATGAAACCAGTCTCCAAGATACAGACATGATAAAAAGAAGGTGACAACAACACAGGTAAAGATTGATCAATTAATATGATAACGTCTGTCTCAGATCGGGTTTTTGGCTGCCATCTGTTGACTCTCTGTGAACGTGAAGGAACCACAATGCCCAGGTTCGTTCAGATCTGTGTGGACGCTGTTGAAAAGCGAGGTGCGTACAATGACATATTTGGTTTCTGTCTCTCATCTGCATCTGTCTGCTTTTTATTTATTATTAGTATTTTTTGGCCTATATTGTCTTTATTTTGTTATTGATTTCCATTGGGATTCGGAAAAACGTGACATTCTTAAGATGACTGTTTCTACAGATCAGAAAACTCTTGTTAAACGTTTTATTTCATATATTATTTTATCAACAGTGTGTTTTTTTCCCAGGTCTGGAGGTCGACGGGATCTACAGAGTTAGTGGAAATCTCGCGACAATCCAGAAGCTTCGCTTCATTGTCGATCAGGGTAAGTTCAACAGAAACACTTATTTTCTCTTTTCTGTTCCAGACATTTCCTACATTTCCTACAACTTTTCCTACATTTCATAAGCAAAGACCACACCTTAGACCCATTTTAAAGATGTATTACAGAAAAACATGATTGATGTGCAATGCTTGCATTACTTGTTGCTCATCCACTTTGCAAAATGCGTTTGGGGATGTTTCGGTGGGGAATCCACCATAGTGCCCAGGGTTAGGGGCGCTGAACAGGAGGAGTGAGTTAGGTGGGTATTATTGCAGAAGCACGGTTGAGGTGTGGTTCTCTTCCAGAAATTCTGCTAGGTAGCTTCAATTCACTAGTAAGGACCACACCTTCAAAAACTACTTTAAAGATGTATTACAGAATAACATGATTGATGTATGATGCTTGAATTGATTGTAGCTCACCTGCTTTGCTGGATGTTCCTAAAGGTTATTGCAGAATGTTTTTCTTTATTTAATTGCTTGCTTTTTTTTTGCTTTATCAACAAGTACTGATTAAAGTATTTGTACTCTGTCTGAATAAAAATCTGTGCATCTCTGTTTGTATAGGCTTCACATTGTGGTTCATATACACCTTCTTTCATTCATCTTTCTGTTCCCACAACAATATACAGAGAAAATGGGAAGTTCTAGGGTATATTTACGAATTGTGATTAATTCACAGCTACCCTGAGATTAATCTGATTCAAATGTTTAATTGTTTGACAGCCCTTATTAAAATTTAATGTGATCCTCTTTCCCTAGAGGAGGATCTGGATCTGGACCACAGTCAGTGGGAGGACATCCACGTTGTCACTGGGGCCCTCAAGATGTTTTTCCGGGAACTTCCTGAGCCACTTTTACCCTTCAGGTTCTTCCAGCCGTTTGTCGAGGCTGTCAGTGAGTCAAATAACTATAGAATGATTAATAATCCTCTTTGGGATTATTTACAGACCCTCCTGAAATGTCATCATATAAAATATCAAGCATCAAGTTTAAGTCTTGTGTTACCCATAAGTTATTTTTATACAACAATAATAAAATTGCACATTTCAAAACAAGACAAAAAGATGATTAGTAAAACAAAGATGTCACGGATACATAAGAAAAGATCAATGAATGAAGACTGTCTCAGGAAATGTTTTGGACCTATGAGCAGCTATTAATGTCTTACAAGTTGTCAGTTTGTTGTTCATGTTTTCTTTGAGCGCAGTGTAACATGTGGCTGGGGTTGTGGTGTGGTCACATCTCCTTGATAACATTAATAACGCTGGTGCCATGGCTGGAGGGGGTAGTAATAGCTATTAGTATAAAGTATGTCGGTTTTACACTTATTATAATTTCGTAGTCGTGCAGAACATAATACAGAAAACATCTTTAGTTTAGTGGGACATACAGAGACACATCAAGTGTATAACAGCAGAAGTTGGTATTATTACATCTATTTCCCAAAAGTAATATTTAGACGGTGACCAGGGGACCCAGGACAGAGCCAAGGGCCTGTACTACTCAGCGAGTTCAACATACCCAGGGTAGCTTTCAGTTATCCAGCTTCAGTAACCCTAACAAAGGCAATCAGCGGTCACGCGACGCTGGTTATCAACTCGTTAAGTCAACCAGGGTTTACCTGCCCAGCTATGAGCGCGTGCACATGAAAGAGGCGGCGTTTGCAGCATTTGACCAATCACAAACATGGATCAGTCTACGGCAGCGCAGCGGCGTATTTCACGTACGAGGAGCGAACCATAATCTTACAGAAATACGAAGAAGTTAAACATATAATGCAGGCAAAAAGCAACAGTTTCATCTGCCAAATGCAGGAAGGACAGCTGGCAAAAGCTCTCCGACTGTGTGAATTATAATAGTCGTATAATATGTCTGCCCCATCATAAGAGAACTAGTAAATGTGACTGATTAAACAGATGGGTTAAGTGCTCTGATAGCTCAGTGATAAAATTACCGCCCCATGTTTACCGAGGATCCCTGCAGCCGTCCCGGGTTTGAATCTGCCCTGCGGCCCTCTCTTACAGTTTTTCTTGATCGTTTACACACATTTTCTGAAAACATGCCTCATACACTTGTGGCTTGGTTCTCATGCCTTTTATCTCTGAGAACCAAGCCACAAGTGTATTTGTAGTGGGTGATATGAATGCTGATATATCAGATAAAAGCTCTTTGTTTGCAAACCATATGTTACAGTTCTGTGATGAACATAATCTAACCGTATCCACTCAAATGTTTTTGCCTGCAGACAGTTTCTCTTACATAAGTGAGGCCTGGCATACTACATCATGGCTTGACCATTGCATTAGCACTGCCGATGCACATGATATTATAAGAACTATAGAGATTGTCTATGAGGCACCTCTGATCATATTCCTTTTGTCATGACATTGGACTGTGATAGTCTCCCTGAGCTGACACAGCAGGGGAAAAATTCCTCTAATAACAAAATTGACTGGTCTAAACTCACAAATGAGGATAGGCTTTCATACTATGGAAACACTGATGTTCTCTTGAGTAGTCTCTGTCTGCCCAAAGATGCTGTCCTGTGCAATGATGTAAATTGTAACCTAAAATCTCATTGTGAGGATCTCTGTGCCTTGTATGATTGTATTGTGGGATCTGTATATGAGGCCAGCAGAACGTACTGTAACAACTCTGAGAGAAGACACACTATTAAGCCAGGGTGGAACAAACATGTGTCTCACCATCATGCAGAAGCCAAGAGTGCATGTAGGGCTTGGGTACAGGCAGGCAGACCAAGAGAAGGACCTGTTCTTGATTACAAAAAAGCCACTACTGCTAGATATAAATATGCAGTTCGTTATGTTAATAAAAATGAGCAAGAAATGAGAGCAGATTCCATGGCTGAAAAGCTCCTTGGTAACGATGTCACTGGGTTTTGGAAAGAGGTAAAAGCTATTAACAGGGACAATACATCATTACCTTGTACCATAGAGGGGGTTTCTGGTGGTGGCAACATAGCTGAACTGTGGAGGCAACACTACTCAGAGCTTTTTAAATTGTGTTAAAAGTGACCCCTACATCTTAGGCAAGATTTCCAGTGGTGATACTGTGCAAATCACAGTCAACGAAGTACTACAAGCTATTGCACAGTTAGCTGATAACAAGGCATGTGGGTCAGATAAAATTTCAGCAGAACATCTTAAATATGCTAGCCCAAGAGCAGCAATTCTTCTAGCTATTTGTTTTACTAGTTTTATGACCCATGGAGTGCTACCAGACTCTATGTTATCGGTAACTCTGGTCCCTGTCATTAAGAATAAAGCCGGCAAGGTGGGCAGCCTGGACAACTACCGACCAATTGCTTTAGCCAGTGTGTTGTCCAAAGTCTTGGAGAGCATATTATTAAATAGAGTGTCTGTTTATGTACACACCTCTGATAACCAGTTTGGATTTAAGGCTAAACATGGAACTGATTTATGTATTTATGCTTTAAAGGAAATTGCTGATAGATATAAAAGACAGAATTCTTCAGTTTTAATTGGTTTTATAGATGCATCTAAGGCATTTGATCGTATAAACCATCATAAATTGTTTTCAAAATTGAGTCAGAGGGGCGTGCCTGACAGTGTCCTAAGGATTTTGGTTTATTGGCATGCCAATCAGTGCATGCAAATAAAATGGGGGAATGTAGTCTCTGCTCCATTTGGGGTGAGTAACGGAGTCCGTCAGGGTGGGCTACTGTCACCTTGCCTGTTTAATGTTTATATGGATGATCTATCAGACCAGTTGAGAAGATGTAAAACAGGATGCGTGATAGGAAATACCATTGTTAATCATCTTATGTATGCGGATGATCTGGCAATCATTTCTCCCTCTAGTGCTGGGTTTCAGGAGCTGCTCAACATATGTTCAGAATATGGGGTAGAATTTAATGTTAGTTATAATGCCAAAAAGAGCTCTGTTATGATCTGTCGAACTAAAGGTGATAAGGAACTGGTGTTCCCATTATTTCATTTGTCAGGAAATGTGTTACCTTTTTGTCATACTGCTAAGTATTTGGGACACATCATCACTGATGATTTGTGTGATGATGAGGATATGTACAGGCAACGGCGTATTTTATATACACAAGCCAATGTGCTGAAACGTAAATTTTTCTGGTGTTCTAATGATGTTAAAATTAGTCTCTTCAGAGCATACTGTACCCCCCTTTACACTGCCCCCTTGTGGGTTAAGTTCAAAAAGGCAAGCATTCGCAAACTTCAGGTTGCCTATAACGATTGCCTACGAATTTTGATGGGAAAACCCAGGTGGTGCAGTGCAAGTGAGTTATTCTGTCAAGTGCGTGTAAATACTTTTCATGCTCTGTTGCGGAAATTGATGTACAAATTCATCTCTCGACTGAATGACACACAAAATATTGTATTAATGCTGTTGATCAATCCTGGACTCAGTGCTGTGAGATACCAGTCAGCCATGTGGAAACACTGGTATGACTGTCTCTTTTAAATTTGTAAATTCGTGTGTTTGTTTGTTTTTTAATGGACCTTGAGTCTAATAATAAAGTCTATCTATCTAGCTATACTCTCAGAACTCTACACACAAATCAAAAAAACACACACACAATGGGCAAAACCCCTCAATTCTCCTGCAAAATGAAACTTTACATTCAGAACAATGTTATTTCTTCTCAAAATGGTATTTTGTTGTCAAATGACACACACAAACCATCATATGAATAGACATTTATAAGAACCAGATGAACACTGATGTGCTCAAAGTAAAACACGATGAACACTTCTTCTCCATTTACCATAATGACTTAGGCCTTTTTTTGTTCAGTGTTACACTCACTACAGACAGTACATAAATAGTTGTAAAATATTTTAGAATATTGTTTTTATATATTTTATTTTTCCCACAAGAATACTGTAATGTATACAGTGTTCATCCAAACCAACACAAAGTTGCATATACAGTGGTCTACATACAAAACCAGAAGAAATTACTGTAAAACAACAACAACAACTATCCCGCATCCTCTCTTCTGTTTCGGTCTGGCCACAGCACCTCATCCACATCACAGGCAATGCAAGCGATGGCCAAACAGCAGGGGAAATATTGCCTAGCATGGCAAATCCATGCTAGGCTCCTCCTCGTACTCTCACTCCTCTGGCTCTGCCTCTGTTGCCAATGTTGGCATCCATTGCTCCAAAACAGAAGAGATCACCTGTTGCACTTTTATGCTAATGCTCTGATTGCAAATTGTAAAACTGTGTTGCAGGTGTTTGCCCATGTGATGAGTCAGTGTGCATAGTAGGGACATTAACTTTAGAATTTTGAATGGCAGTGTGTTCCTTGTGAAAACAAGAGATTTTCTTCATGAAAATTGTGCCAAATGCAGAGAATTGTGTGTAGTGTTTTGAAAAAAGTGTGTTTTAAAACTGCAATTTGAGTGTAAAGCAGGAATTGTGCTTGCAGTTTAGCAGAGTTAGTTCAGGGTGTTGGTGCATGAGTTACATGTTGTGGTCATTGTGTCTCAAGTACCAGTATTTGTGTGTAAACAATTGAGAAAAACTGTAAAGCATGTCGTCGCTCTCTCTAGTCCCCTTAACTCTCACGCTGTCCTCCCGCAATAAAAAGCCAAAAAATATCAGCTGCAATGATATTCCTTCAGCTGCAATCCCGGCGGTGTAAAACGGACTTTGGAGCAAATCAAATAAATATAAAACATAATTCATAGTGGTCAGTAGGCTGTACGCTGACACAGAAAAGTCTTTCCCTCCGATAAGAATCTGTATCTCTCATATAAAACATCGTCAGGGACAAAAAAAAGGGTTTTTGCCAGTCTCTGTACACTCTATAGTTCTCCTACGAGACCTGATCCACGAACCACCAAGCTTCTTTTTTTTATATCCGCCCCCCCAGACAGCTGATTGGTCAGTCGGCGGTGTGTTTCTCCACGTTGATCTCTTATCAGGAACATAACCTGCTCCGGAGCAGGTTAGCTCCACAGCGTAAGTTACCATGGCGATCTACCCCGGTGAGAAGTGAACCAGCGTCGTAGGACGGAAAACCCAGGGTTAAGGCTTAAGTTACCTCGCTAAGCACAAATCCTGCTTCCTAGTACAGGCCCCTGATCCACATCACTGTCATATGTTAATAACATATTTAAGATTGATCCTAACATGCTTCACAAAACAGTTTTAACAAAGTTAGCAAACAAATGACAATAAACAACAACAATAAAACATTTAATAACAATTTCATAAAACATTGGATCGCTGAGCAAGATGGTCGCCTATCTGGATGAGTTGCAATAAACCAAGACAACTATCACCAAATTAGAGTTTTGAATCAGCAATTCTAATAATAGAGACCAGCAGCGAACCTACAGCTCATTGGTCTGAGCTTGAAGAGGGTAAACCTTCAGTGTGTGAGATGTGAAATTGTTTGAGGACCAGGAGGGGGATTTCTGGAAATACTTCCAGCTGAGGAGTAGCATAAGGTCTGTTTTTGGAGTACTGTTGAGGAGTGGCTGCACAGGAAGGCTAAAGGACTGTAAATATATCACTTTATTGATTTTTTAAAATGTTGCAGGCTAGCAATAGTGAGAAAATGAAACACTTTGTTTTCAAAATAAATCACTTACGACTGAATAACTTGATGAGGATAATTATGTACATTAATTAATAACAGGATGTACAGTCCCTCTCTTCAGCTGACTTTTAACGTTTGGTAAATTGATGCAGCTGGTTATTCATGAAAAGCGCATCAAGTAATCCTTGCATGAAGTCATTAATGTATGCTGATTCATCGATCAACGTTGTATGTAAGAAGCTCTACCTTCAGAGTCTTGGTAAAAGCTGTGAGGAATCCGATTCCACATACTACTAATTAACGTATTAAAATACATTTTAAGCGACATGTTAAACATGTTCAGTTACATCAATATGAACATATTAAACCAGTGCTGCTGCCTTTTCTCTAAACAGAGATTAAAGAATCCAAACCCAAAGTCCAGGCCGTGAAGAAACTGATCCAGGAACTACCCAAACCCAACCAGGACACCATGAAGTTGCTCTTCAGCCACCTGCACAGGTATGCCTAAATACACCTGAAGTTCTCAACGTGTCGGGTCGGGTCGGCCCGACAAACCCGACGGGACCCGCGGGTTCTGGCTGGGTTCGGGTCGAAAATATAAGCAAGTGACTCGGGTTGGTGAAAAGTAAACTTGCCGCAGGTGAATTCACCGTCGCTGGGAAAATCCCAGGTCGGGCGGCGCGCCGGGTTCGGGCAGATAATTCATGTTGATGTGTCGGGTTACATCGGGTCCGGGCTTTAAAAGCCATGGACCGGGTCGGGTTGTAATTTTCAGGCCCGTTGAGAACTCTAACCTGAAGCACAGTGTAATGACACCTGGAGACTCAGTGAGAGGACCACGTCAACCAGCTGAAATCAGATTGATGAAATGTCACATTTTCAGTGGAATTTTCAGTTGGTTGTTGTAAATGTATATAGTATGTATACATACATACAGTAGTCATAGTCTTAATTAACATGCTTCCACTCAGTTATTGTTCATTCTGTTTTTCAGAGTTCTGGCCTTTTCCAAGCAGAACCTCATGTCCACTCAGGGCATCGGCATCGTGTTTGGACCAACGCTGATGTGGCCTGAGCTGGACGCAGGAAATATGGCAGTTAACATGGTCTACCAGAACCAGATTGTGGAGTTTATCCTTATTGAGAGCCAAGAAATCTTCAACCTGAACAGGAAATAAAGCATCCTCAGGTGGACCCGATCATCTGATGGACTCACATTTAATCAAAGCTGTAAATAACTGAATTCTTTCAGAAATATGACTGTTTTGACAGACAACACAAGCTTGACTGTATACAATAAATAGAGGTTTCTGATCAGAACAATTTAATTACCACAAACAGATCAATAATTCTTTTGGATGGAAATCTTTTTAGAAATCCATGTTTCAGTCTTTTGTTATTTAGTTTCAAAACAATCAGAAAAAAACAACAAGAATGGAAATGTTTTTTCTGTTTTTGAAAACAATAAAACTCACTCAAGCCAAGTGCAATTAACCATTTCTGGTGTTTATTCACAATTAAGCAAACAATTCTGCAGTTAACAAACAAAGCACAGCTCTCGTCTTCGGAGCAAAACACACAGCAGAGCAGAGGTGGGTAGTAACGCGCTACATTTACTCCGTTACATTTACTTGAGTAACTTTTTGGAAAAATTGTACTTCTATGAGTAGTTTCAAAGCAGCATACTTTTTACTTTTACTTAAGTAAATTTGTGAAGAAGGAGCGGTACTTTTACTCCGTTACATTGGGCTGATTCTGCTCGCTACTTTTTTTTTTTATCGATCCGTCTGCTGCATGGTCTGTTTTGTTTATGTGGGGACCAGAGCAATGATTTAAGGTCGGGACTTCCCAGAGGCTCTGTGACTATCACATGACTGCATCTCACCAATCAAATGTAGCCACTAGCGACATCTAACTCCGTTTCACCAATCAGGCAGAGCCTAAGCCATCACATGACCGCACACACATTCCCCGCGGCAAACAGGCGGAAAAGAGCGCAGAAACAAAATGATGGAGATGGCATGCAATTCCGAAGAAGCCGAAGAGGAGGAGGCACAACACCCCTGGCCCCACATAAAAGAAATGTTCACACTCCAGGCAAAAAAAAAAAACAGCTACATTATGCGTTGCCATTTGTGTCTCCCGAAACAAATGGAGTTATTTATTTATTATTGTTTATTATAAACTGTTTCAGTTGTCTAAGGGAATTCTCCGTGCATTATTTGACATTATTTGACCTGATTAATAAAGGAGGTTACTCTGCAGTTACTCTGTACTTGAGTAGTTTTTTCACCCATTACTTTTTACTCTTACTCAAGTAACACAGGGTGACAATACTTTTTACTTTTACTTGAGTCATATTATTCTTAAGTAACAGTACTCTTACTTGAGTACAATTTTTGGCTACTCTACCCACCTCTGCAGCAGAGACACTGCTGGACGACACACTCACAGCTGCAACTCTGACCCAAACTGATATACTCCACCTCAGTGATTGGCAACTGGAAACAGCTCAACGCTCAATCACCTGCTCCAGCGGAGGAGGGTAGCACCCACAGGAGAAGGAAGCACAGGAGAAAACCAAGACACGTACACAACAAATACTAATGGCTCCTAGGCCTTATGCAATATTGTACAGAGTATCCAGTGAATCCATGACAGAGATGCAGTGAAGAAGTTCTGTTTTCAGGTGCTTGTCAAAGACCTCCACCAAGAAGAAAAAGAAGTTTGTGCGTTTAACATTTAGCAGTTATGGCCACACTTGAACCATATATTGACTTTATTCATTAACTTTAGTTTGAGTAGGAAAAGACTGGGTGTGTTTTGGTGCCCTGCAGTGCTTAGTTAGGACTGTAAGGAGCTAGCCTCTGCTTTGAATAACCAGTGATGGGAATAACGGCGTCATAAGTAGCGGCGTTAGTAACGCCGTTACTTTTTTCAGTAACGAGTAATCTAATTGATTACTCATCTCATTATTATAATGCCGTTATCATTACTGCCAAAAAATGTGTCGCCTTACTTCATTGAAGGCAGAAAAAAACAAATGTTACGCTATATTAAACAGAGACGTGTCAAGCACTAGGACCAGGCGGAAAACGGCCGCTCAAGCTGAAGCCTGTGTGATTGGCCGTCCCCGCTGTCACTCCTTGCTTGCTCACGGGTCTGCTAGTCTGCGGTCAGGAGTCCTACAGGGGTCCGCTACTGGAAGTTGGGAGTTTGTTCTGCCTTGTTCACGTCAGCTAGAAGGATGTTAATATCAGAGGTTTCATTTACATTAACGTTTGAATCGGTGCCCGCGTGCGTGTGTATGTGTGTTTGGTAATTAGACGCAGCCAGGATGTCTAAAAAAAGAAAAGTGGACATAAGAGACTTCTACACCCATCCTGCAACACCTTCACTGGCTCCCAATAAAGCAGCATATCCACTTCAAGATCCTCCTTATCATTTACAAAGCTCTCAATAATCTGATCAATAAAATGTATTATTATTATTGTTGTCAACGGCCTGTTTCCAATGACTAATTTCACTTCAGGTGCATTCTAGATGACCTCAGGTATCTTCTCACAAATTGACGGAATGGTTCACTGGAGGGTTAGGGTTAGGGTTAGGATTTTTGAAAATTCACATGGGTTAGGGGGTTGAGAGTTGTAGACTCGCAGCGGCAGAGCCTGATGCACTGTCCGTCACAGTTTTTATTCCATACGCCATCTACCCCTCACCATATTTGGCTTAGTTTGTCTAACAGTACCACTTGGTGGTCTAAACTGAGAATTACACCTAAGTGGTCTGCATAAATGAATGAAAGAAAAAACTGGGCTAATTTGAGCCTCAAAGCTGACGAATCAAAGGGTTAGGGTTAGGGTTAGCAGTGTTTCCCCTAGAATTTTTTTCAGGCCCGGTGGTACCCACCGAAAAAACCCTATACAGACGAGACACGTGGGATGGTGTATTGGTGCAGTTGGATTAAGTCAGATGGCACAACAAGCAGTCAGCAATTCTGCAATTATTATATTTGCATTCAACATTTTTCTTCAACCAGAGTGTATTCAAGGTTTTCAAGGATTCAAGGAGAGAGTGACTTATTAAGGTGCCAGTTGATGGAAATGATCCAAAATTAGGGTCCGGAAAAATATGGTCAAGCATCACATTAATAGCTACCGATACTGTAAAACACTAAAACGACATATGAGTGCATATATTGTCTTATTTTATCAAGTAAAATATAAGTTATAGGTTTACTCAACAGCTTATAGTTCATAGAAATTCAGGTAGAAATAGGTTAACTCAGAGTTCCACAGCTTATCAAAAAAACAATCCTTATTTTATTAACATAGGCTGCCTAAGGGCGCGATCAGTAGCGTGCCTCGGCACGATTGCCCCAGGGGGGTCGCCCGCGGCTTGCATTCACACTGCTCCAGCCCAAACGGGCTTTGGCCCGTTAGCCAGTTGTACATACGTCATCACGTCCAAATACTACACACGCATGGCTTGATGTTGTTTTTAAGGAGCGCCGTCTCTGCATATATTTCTCGACAACGCTCGAATGTGCGCACGAGCGGATCTGTGCGAGCAGGCAGCGCGAGGAAAGCGGATTTTGGACGGAGACACACAGCGGCATTTTTCTTATAAATGCACCGGTCCGATTCCGGTACCGGTCCGGTTCCGCTCACACCACGAGTCTGAAGAGTGCAACAGCTTATCAAAATACAGTGTCAACTTTCCGTGTTTCAAAGTAGAAAGCGACATTGTGGTGGTTTAACGAGGCAGAGCGGCATCAGAACAACATCAAGAACGTACACGAAGAAGAACGTAGCGGGGCGCGCGGCGAGGATTGTTGCGGCTGCGCGTCTTGCGGAGCAAGTCTACTGTGCTGCGAGGAGGCTCTCCTAATGTAAATGATTATTGATTTATGAATGAATTGATAGGTGGCTTATTTTTGGCGTATTGATTTTTTTTTGGACTGGCGGTAGGTCTCCTTGGCCTGGCGGCCCCTCAGGCCTGTACAATGGTAGGGGAAACACTGCATGGGTAAATGGCATCCACTCTAACCACTCAACCACCTGCGTGCCGTGACTTAACCTTTTTATGACTATTTTGCACTCACTACACTCAGACTTTGATTGACATGCGATATACAAGCATATGTTATGACTTTTAAATCATTTTTACAACATTTTATGAATTTTGTCGATTTTTCACTTTTTTTCCGACATGCTATAGTATGACTTGTTTTTAACAATATGACCAAGGCTTTTTTTTTTTTTGCATAGACACCTTCTTATTAAGCGGTGGACAGATAAGAAACATGGGAGAGAGGGGGATGTGACGTGCAACAAAGGACCTCCAGCTGGGTTCCAAACCTGACTCTGCTGTGTATATGCATACATGGGTAAATGGCATCCACTCTAACCACTTAACCACCTGCCTGCCTTGACTTAACCTTTTTATGACTGTTTTGGACCCACTACACTAGGACTTTGATTGACACGCGATATACAAGCATATGTTATGACTTTTAAATCATTTTTACAACATTTTATGAATTTTGTCGATTTTTCACTTTTTTTCCGATATGCTATAGTATGACTTTTTTTGGGGGGGGGGGGGGGGGAATATGACTAAGCCTTTTTATGACTATTTTGCACTCACTACACTCGGACTTTGATTGACACGCGATATACAAGCATATGTTATGACTTTTAAATCACTTTTACAACATTTTATGAATTTTCTCGATTTTTCACTTTTTTTTCGACATGCTATAGTATGACTTTTTCTTCCCCCGAAAAATGTGACCATGGCTTTTTATGCCTGTTTTAGACTCTCTGCACTCAGACTTGGCGCAACAAGCGATACGAGCGATTTTTATGCCTTTTTAATATTTTTTATGAATTTATTATGACCGACTTTTTCGTCAATACGACATGCTATAGTATGACTTTACTTTTAGGAAAATACGACTAAGGCTGTTTTTTTTCGAACCAGTGTCATCTGCATATATGTTCACATGGGTAAAGGGCATGCACCCTAACCACTAGACCACCTGCAAGCCAGGAAAACCCTTTTTATGACTTATTTGGACTCGGTACACCTAGACTTTGATTGACACGCGATATTAAAGCATATGTTATGACTTTTAAATCACTTTTACAACATTTTATGAATTTTCTCGATTTTTCACTTTTTTTTCGACATGCTATAGTATGACTTTTTTTTCCCCCGAAAAATGTGACCATGGCTTTTTATGCCTGTTTTAGACTCTCTGCACTCAGACTTGGCGCAACAAGCGATACGAGCGATTTTTATGCCTTTTTAATATTTCTTATGAATTTATTATGACCGACTTTTACGTCAATACGAAATGCTATAGTATGACTTTACTTTAAGGAAAATACGACTAAGGCTGTTTTTTTTTTAAAGGTGATTTTCTTGCATAGACATCTTTTTATTTAGCAGTGGACAGAGAGGGGGACGTGACATGCAACAAAGGACCTCCAACAGGATTCAAACCAGTGTCATCTGCATATATGTTTACATGGGTAAAGGGCATGCACCCTAACCACTAGACCACCTGCAAGCCAGGAAAACCCTTTTTATGACTTATTTGGACTCGGTACACCTAGACTTTGATTGACACGCGATATTAAAGCATATGTTATGACTTTTAAATCACTTTTACAACATTTTATGAATTTTCTCGATTTTTCACTTTTTTTTCGACATGCTATAGTATGACTTTTTCTTCCCCCGAAAAATGTGACCATGGCTTTTTATGCCTGTTTTAGACTCTCTGCACTCAGACTTGGCGCAACAAGCGATACGAGCGATTTTTATGCCTTTTTAATATTTTTTCTGAATTTATTATGACCGACTTTTTCGTCAATACGACATGCTATAGTATGACTTTACTTTTAGGAAAATACGACTAAGGCTGTTTTTTTTTTTAAAGGTGACTTATTTGCATAGACACCTTTTTATTTAGCAGTGGACAGAGAGGGGGACGTGACATGCAGCAAAGGACCTCTAACGGGATTCGAACCAGTGTCATCTGCATATATGTTCACATGGGTAAAGGGCATGCACCCTAACCACTAGACCACCTGCAAGCCACGAAAACCCTTTTCATGACTTATTTGGACTCGGTACACTTAGAATTTGATTGACACGCGATATATAAGCATATGTTATGACTTTTTTTTTTTTTCATACATATCTTTATTGGGTTATCAAGACACAAAGCATGTACAATCAGTAAAGATACATTTCACCCGTTTTTTCCCCTTTTGGAACACGAACAGACACCCACCCACCCCCACACCCCCACAACAAAGAAAAAGGAGGGGTGAACAGTACCCAAACAAAGAAAAACAAAAATAAAAAAGGGACATATAGAGGAGGGATCCAAAATGCTTAGAAAAAGAACAATTAACTATAGCAGTTTGTATATGTTGTGCCTGGGGTTCAACCACCACACCATCGCACAACAGACAAAAAGTTACCTCGGTTTATCTTAATTAGAACCATCTATCTTAATCATCTAAAGAGGGATTGGAATTGATTAAGGAAAGAATGGGATTCCAAGTTTTATCAAATTTGTCGGCACATCCCCTAAGACTGTACTTGATTTTTTCTAAGTATAGAAATGACATTAAGTCCTGTAGCCAAGAGTTAGGGGAGGGTGGATTCTTATCCTTCCAATGAAGTAAAATACGTCTGCGGGCTATCAGAGATGCGAAAGCGATAGAGTTGCTTTCGCTGTTGGTGAAGAGTGTGGACTCTTCAGGCACACCAAAGATGGAGGTCAAAGGACTGCAAAGCACTGTTTTTTTTTAGAGCTTTTGAAAAAGTATCGTAAAAAGAGGACCAGAATGAGCTTAATCTCGGACAGGAAAAAAACATGTGTGTATGACTGGCTGATGACAGAGAGCATCTGTCACATGCATCACTTGTATTAAAAAGTTTTTTAAGTTTAGCTTTCGAAAAATGTATCCTGTGTAAGACCTTGAACTGAATTAATGTCAGACTGGCACAAGATGAGGTGGAGTTAACCCTGTCAAGGGCCCTTTGCCACCATTCGTCTGATAAGGTAAGACCTAGCTCCTTTTCCCATGAATTCCTAGTTGCCAGTGGGGATGACAATGATGACAAGATTAATTTTACCACAATTGAAATGAATCCACGAACCGCAGGGAGAGAAAGAATAACATCAATGAGAGTACGAGGTGGTTTATGGGGGAAATTGGGGAAATTCCGACGAACAAAATCTCTGACTTGAAAATATCTAAATAAATGAGCTTGTGGGAGGGCGAATTTAGTTCGGAAGGTCTCAAAGGACATAAAAATGTCCTTATCAAAAAGTTGATCAAAATTCACCAGCCCTTTCTCTTTCGACCGAATGTAAGTTGAGTCAAGTGCCGCGGGTGGAAATAAATGGTTTTCACAGAAGGGCATTAGTGGGGAAAGAGAGGTGATTTTGAAGTGCCGTTCAAACTGTTTCAGGATTTTTATAGTAGCCAAAACAATTGGATTGGAGGTGACTTTAGAAGGTTGTACATTTAAAGGGGCACATACTAAAGCTGATAAAGACATGGAGTTGCATGAGAAGGCTTCCATCTGACACCAGTCTGTGCTGGGGGAATTGTACCAGGTATAGACTTTTTGAATATTGGCTGCCCAATAATATGCCCTGAAATCCGGTAGAGCAAGGCCACCCTCATCCTTGGTTCTTTGCAAAATTGAGTACTTTGCCCTTGGAGTCTTTCCCGCCCAAATAAATTGTGAAATAATCTTATCCAATTCTTTGAAAAAAGTTTTAGGCAGGTAGATAGGTAGACACTGAAAAAGAAATAAAAATTTTGGTAGGACATTCATTTTGATAGAATTGATTCTACCTAGAAGTGACAGTGGGAGGGCATTCCAGCGTAGTAGATCTGATTTAACCTTACTGACCAGTTCCACAATGTTATGTTTATACATTAAAGAGAGACTATTCAAGATATTAATGCCTAAATATTGAAATCTAGAAGAGGCTAAGCGGAACGGTAGTGTTTGAGCCGGGATCTGTCTTGCTGTCTTATTAAGAGGAAAGCATTCACTTTTATTAATGTTCAATTTATAACCAGAAAAGGAACCAAATGTGTGTAAAATGTCCAGAATCTTGTCAATGCAGACAGTGGGGTTCGAGACATAGAGTAAGAGGTCATCGGCATAAAGTGATACTCTGTGCTCAGTCCCATTCCTGTAGACACCGGTAAAAAGCGGGGAGCTCCTAAGGGCAATAGACAGCGGTTCAATTGCAACGGCGAACAGCAATGGTGATAGCGGACAACCTTGGCGGCAGCCGCGTGTTAAAGAAAAGAAATTGGACTGAGTTGAGTTAGTCCTTACACTAGCAGTTGGGGCATTATAAAGCAATTTAATCCACGAGATAAAATTATGACCAAAACCGAACCTATTTAGAACTGAAAATAAATAATTCCACTCCACTCTGTAAAAAAGCCTTTTCTGCATCCATAGTGATTACCATTGCAGGGTCTTGTGATTCTGGTTTGGAAAGTATTATGTTGAGCAGACGGCGTATATTTGAGGATAGCTGTCTGCCCCTTATAAAACCAGTCTGGTCTTTTGAGATGATGCTTAGTAGGCAGGGGTCAAGGCGGCCGGCAAGGGTCTTAGCCAACAGTTTAATGTCACTGTTGAGCAAACTGACAGGTCGCCAGCTGCTGCAATCTTCCAGGTCTTTATTTTTCTTTGGGATGAGTGATATTGACGCTTGAGTTAAGGACGGAGGAAGGGTGCCGAATTCAAAGGAGTCCTTAAACATATCCAGTAACAGGGGAGTTGATCAGAGAATTTCTGGTAAAATTCGGATGGGAAGCCGTCTGGACCTGGTGCCTTGCCGGTTTGCATTAATTTAAGGCTGGCTTTCACCTCTTCCAAGCGGAGAGGAGCATCTAGTGTATTTTTGGAGTTAGTATCAACTGAGGGGAAGACTAAGTTATTTAAGAATTTGTTCATTAAGGTAGTGTCTGAAGAGGCTTCTGATTTATATAAGTCAGAATAATATGAAGCAAAAATATTATTTATCTCGGTTGAGTCTGTAACTAAAGTTTGGGGGTCCTTTACGAATTTTTGTTATGAATTGGGAAGAGGATTGTTGTTTAAGTTGCCTTGCTAGTAACCGGCTAGCCTTGTTTCCATATTCATAATAAGTGCCCTTTGTACGCCTTAAAAGAAACTCCGCTTTGTTTGTGGAAATTAGGTCAAATTCAGTCTGTAATTTAAGTCTCTCCGTCTGGAGAGTGGGATTGGCTGTAGTGGAGTGTTGTCTGTCAATTTGAAGAATTGCCTCCATCAGTTCAAGTTGTCTTTGTTTTTCAGCCTTTCGTATCCTGGCGCTGTATGAGATAATCTCTCCACGTATTACCGCTTTAAAGGTTTCCCACAGGAGAGAAGGTGATGTAGAGTCAGATTTGTTATTTTCAAGAAAGCTTGAAATCCTATCAGAGATAAATCTACAAAATTTGTCGGATGATAATAGCCCAGTGTTTAATCTCCAGGTTGAGTGGCTTTTGGTTTTAGGGACTAGTTCCAAATCTAATAAGAGGGGGGCATGATCTGAAATAACTATCGATGAGTATTCACATTGTTTCACTGAGGGTAATAAAGTCTTATCAAGAAAAAAGTAGTCTATTTGAGAGTATGTTTGATGAACCTGGGAATAAAATGAAAAATCTTTTGTTGTTGGGTGGAAAAAACGCCACACATCCACACTGCCAATTTGATCTGTGAATACAGACACACATCTAGCTGCCTTGGATTGAGTTAGTTTTCTTAAACACGATCTATCAAGTGTGGGATTGACAGCCAAATTAAGATCCCCTCCAAAGATGAGGGGATGCGTATCTAGGCACGGAATGGATGAGAATAGAGAAGTCATAAAATTAGGGCAGTCCCAATTGGGGGCATAAACACAAACCATAATAACAGGAGTTTGGAACAACACACCAACGACAATAATATAACGGCCATTAGGATCAGATATGACCTGTTCTGATGAGAACTGTACTCGCTTGTGCAGTAAAATAGCTGTGCCTCTTGAACGACTATTGAAATTGGAGTGGAAAACCTGTCCAACCCAGGGTTTTCGTAGTCGGGTGTGGTCACATAAACGAAGGTGGGTTTCCTGTAGAAACGCAATATCTGTTTTCACACTCTTAAGGTGTGAAAGTACTTTGGTCCGTTTAATAGGTCCACCAAGTCCCCTGACATTCCAGCTCGTGAGCCTGATGGTTCGTAGCATGTCTTTCTGGTTTATGTCAGTCTTAGCATCAGTGGCAAAATATCAAACCTCTAAGTGCTCTGATGGTATGGTGCCTTAGCCAGGTCAACTTAGTACTAGAACGTAAAATAGCAACAACATATACAGTGCCAACGTGAAAATCTAAGGAAAAAAAAAAACGCTCCTCTAATAAAGATATACAGAAAAAGAAAAAAAAAGTCCCAAACACAAAAACAGCAGATGTCCTTAATGACACCTTCAAGTTCAAAAGATACTTACATATTTGTCCTAGCCTCATCTTTAAAACCGATGAGCTTGCAGGAATTACTACTTTACACAACCGATTGAGTTGGTAGGAGTTTGCTTCCTTTTTGACAGTGAAAATGTGTACACCTCTGAAATTTACCATTTGACAGCGTAAAGACTTTAATGTACCAGTTTCCCATTCTTAACAGAAAACAATTGTGCTATTCATATGAAATCTTTGTTAATTAACAGCACAGTCAAATCCGTAATACTAATAATAAATGAATCTTACATATTAAGAGCTTAGTTATAAGTTTGTAGGGGATTTCAGCTGAAAAAACAGGGCTGAATCTTCCAACTCCGTCTGTGTACCTTTTAATGATCCTTTGACTTCACACAGACATCTCCTTAAAAAAAATCAGCTGCGTACTCAAAAGGGTAAATTACAGTGAGACACCGTCGGCCCACCAGGTAGACCGGCCTGTCTTTTACTTCAGTCCAGTTCTCATAGAGCACCAAAAAAGTTAAAGGAGATGTGTACAGAGACGTCATGTTATCACTTACTGCTGAGATCACGGTAGAAACGTTCCGCTTCATCCTCATCGTCAAATATGTGAGACTGTCCGTTAACAGTGGCCCGTAACCGCGCCGGGTAGATCAGCCCGAAGCGTATCCCATCCTTATAGAGGAGAGACTTCACTTTGTTGAATGATGCCCGTTTCTTGGCGCTGAAATCCTCAAAGATCCTTATGGGATAACCCTGGTATGCGATGCTGCGTGTTTTCTTCGCCCATAGCAGCACCCGCTCTTTCTGGATGTACCTGTGAAAGCGAACAAGAATGGGCCGGGAACCCTGTGCCGGCTTCGGTCCCAGACTGCGGTGAGCTCGGTCTAGTTCAAAGCTAGTATCCAGTAAAGCGTCTCCGGTCACCTCCCTGAACAGCGTAGTCATGAAGAGTCGAGCATCGGTCCCTTCCGCTCCCTCGGGGATGCCAATCACACGGAGATTCTGCCGTTTGGATCGTGCAACCAAGTCCTCGACAGCCAATTGCAGCTTTTCGTTCATCTGAGTGGTGGTCTCCACCTTAGACTTTAGTGTGGCCACTTCGTGCTGCAGAGTCGTCAGGTCATCTGATTGAGAAGTGAGGGCAGTTTCCATTGCGGAGATGGTAGCTGTGTGAGAGGCTACGGTGTCAGCGATCTTTTGGAGAGATGCTTGGATTGGAGCCATGGCAGTATTCAGGGAGGTGGCGAGTTCACCTGTTACATCTTTGCGGAGTTTCTCGAGTTCACCGACGAGCATGTCCAGTGTTAACGGCTGGGCTTCACCTGTTGCTACACTGCTAGCTTCTGCCTTGCTAGCGTCTTTATCGTGCGGGCTGAAGTGTTGAGTCAGCTGAGGCTGGCTTTTGCCGCGGGTCCCGTGGGATTTACTCATTTCAGTTCCAAAATGTTACGCCGAGAAAATAATTAGAAAAGTCTGAGTGTAGATATGTTAAAGTTACAAACGGTCAGGGAGCAAACTCCAGGCGTGTGATCACTCTGCCGCCATTACCGGAAGTCATGTTATGACTTTTAAATCACTTTTACAACATTTTATGAATTTTCTCGATTTTTCACTTTTTTTTCGACTTTTTTTCCCCCCCGAAAAATGTGACCATGGCTTTTTATGCCTGTTTTAGACTCTCTGCACTCAGACTTGGCGCAACAAGCGATACGAGCGATTTTTATGCCTTTTTAATATTTTTTGTGAATTCATAATGACTGACTTTTTCGTCAATACGACATGCTATAGTATGACTTTACTTTTAGGAAAATACGACTAAGGCTGTTTTTTTTTTAAAGGTGACTTATTTGCATAGACACCTTTTTATTTAGCAGTGGACAGAGAGGGGGACGTGACATGCAGCAAAGGACCTCTAACAGGATTTGAACCAGTGTCATCTGCATATATGTTTACATGGGTAAAGGGCATGCACCCTAACCACTAGACCACCTGCAAGCCACGAAAACCCTTTTCATGACTTATTTGGACTCGGTACACTTAGAATTTGATTGACACGCGATATATAAGCATATGTTATGACTTTTAAATCACTTTTACAACATTTTATGAATTTTCTCGATTTTTCACTTTTTTTTCGACATGCTATAGTATGACTTTTTTTTCCCCCGAAAAATGTGACCATGGCTTTTTATGCCTGGCTTTTTATGCCTGTTTTAGACTCTCTACACTCAGACTTGGCGCGACAAGCGATACGAGCGATTTTTATGCCTTTTTAATATTTTTTATGAATTTATTATGACTGACTTTTTCGTCAATACGACATGCTATAGTATGACTTTACTTTTAGGAAAATATGACTAAGGCTTCTTTTTTTAAAGGTGATTTTCTTGCATAGACATCTTTTTATTTAGCAGTGGACAGAGAGGGGGACGTGACATGCAACAAAGGACCTCCAACAGGATTCAAACCAGTGTCATCTGCATATATGTTTACATGGGTAAAGGGCATGCACCCTAACCACTAGACCACCTGCAAGCCAGGAAAACCCTTTTTATGACTTATTTGGACTCGGTACACCTAGACTTTGATTGACATGCGATATTAAAGCATATGTTATGACTTTTAAATCACTTTTACAACATTTTATGAATTTTCTCGATTTTTCACTTTTTTTTCGACATGCTATAGAATGCCTTTTTTTTCCCCCGAAAAATGTGACCATGGCTTTTTATGCCTGGCTTTTTATGCCTGTTTTAGACTCTCTGCACTCAGACTTGGCGCGACAAGCGATACGAGCGATTTTTATGCCTTTTTAATATTTTTTATGAATTTATTATGACCGACTTTTTCGTCAATACGACATGCTATAGTATGACTTTACTTTTAGGAAAATATGACTGAGGCTGTTTTTTTTTTAAAGGTGATTTTCTTGCATAGACATCTTTTTATTTAGCAGTGGACAGAGAGGGGGACGTGACATGAGAGAGATAAGGAAACACCTCCTGTCAAAATTTGATGGATGAGGGGAGGGGGGATTTGGGGTGGGGGGGGGGGGGTTAAGGGGTATTTTAATGAGTATGACGTCATCGTCCCTGCGTGGGAAGATGGGGGGTTGAAAATTTAATGAGTCATCGTCTCTGCGTGGGAAGATGGGGGGTTGAGAACGAAAATTTAATGAGTCATCGTCTCAGCGTGGGAAGCGGGGGTGTGCTTTGTAGTCTCACACAACCTTAAAAGACCTTAAAAACAATAGAAAATGGGGAGGGGTTAGAAAAGGGGGAGTGTAGAAAAAGGGGGTTCTTTGCACGTGTTGGATATTTAAGAAAAAAGTCAGCATGTCCGAGTACTACGGAAAACCTGATTTTTCAAAGAGTGAACTTGTTCGAGGGAAGCGTCTGAAAATGGAAAAAGCCTTCAATTCGTCCGTGATTAGTGAAACTCCTGTTTCCATCTATAAAAATAGTGCATCGAATATGGAGATTTACCTTGATGCGCCACAAAAAAGTAGAGTGTTTCTGAGTCGTACTCAGGTGCCTCCGGCCGAGTCTTTGAGTGAGAAATGGGACTTGGAAGATTACGGAATGGAAGGATCCTTTGGATACGTTTTCAAATATGAGACGGGGGATCTCTGCTTATTCCAGCTGAAAGAGAGAGGAGAATCAAGCCCATTTTCTAATGCTACATCGTTATCTACCGTTGATTGGGATGTGCTAAGTCTGGCTATGCATGATTTCCTGTGGTGTGATCCTTCTCCGGGCAGCAAACGTGCAAAAGGAAGCTTGGATACTTTACCAAGGACGTCGGCTGAGTTGAATGAGAGAAGAAGAATTCTATTCAGTGCTACGTGGGAGACGAAATCTTCGGTCTCAGGGCGTTGGTTTCTCCGTGCCCCAGTCTCCGTGCTCCTAAAACCACCGGTCCCTATTCAGCCCAGTGGACCGAGCCCAACGTCTTTGCCCTGGAGACTTTCAACTCTGAATGCGGGGTGTTTACACCGGTGGTGGTCATACCCATTGTTGCATGGCGAGAGCATATGGGGGAAATGAAGGAGAAGATAGACAACCTCTTTCGAAGCAGTCGAAATTGGAAAAGCATGCTGACGCTGAAAAGAAGGTTGTCTTTTGAGGACACACCCCCGGCAGACAATGAAAACACACGCCCCGCTTCAGTTTAGACCAATCCCCTTTGAAAACACCCCCCGCCACGATCTCGACCAATCCCCTCTGAGGAAACACCCCTTTTTTTCTAACACCCCCAGCAACAGTCTGGACCAATCCCCTTTAAGGAAACACCCCTTTTTTCTAACACACACCCCCGCCGCAGTCTGGACCAATCCCCAATGTTTTTTTCTCACATTGACTTTTCTCTGCGCTATATCAAGGCCTAGATCTCCCGCCTTTTTGGAGCGGTAAAGAAAATGTCAAACAAGACAATTAGACGCGTAAAGACCTGCCTTATACCACGATTCGACAAACTTGATCCACCCGGGAACATGACAGAGAGCTTTAACACCCCTGAATTGACGGCTGTGCCGGAGGAGGAGAGCGACGAAGAGATGCCTTCAATCCCGCCATGCCATAGACGCTTCAGACGGAGGGTGAAAACCGACGGTGCCACACAGACTTTGTCAGAGACTGATATGGAGGATGAGGAGGAGGAGGAGGAGAAGGAGAATTCCCTCGCAAACATATTGACACCGCCATCCACGCCGTCAGCCCCGCCACCGTCCCCGGCACTCTCGGAACCCTCAAGCTGGACCGAGTCACAAGTAAGCGGGGGGTTGAGATCTATCGGGGTGAAAGAGCCGTACGTAGAAAAGCTTCATGAAGAGGAGGTTGATGGGAAAGTTCTCGAAATCATCGACGAAGCATTTCTGTGCGGTAGAATGAGCATGAAATCGGCTCCCGCTCATATGCTGGTTCGAAGGAGAGATGTACTCTTTTTCAACTCGAAGCAAAACTCACGCTCGACAACGCGCATCGACGATGAAACCGATGGGGGGTTAATGTTGTTTTTCACCAGCACGGTGAGAACGGCCGTGTTTCATCTCCTCAACCAGGCCCTCCACAAGTTTAGGCAGAGCGAGTGCTACGGCTGCCAGGTGGACCACCCGAGCCAGAGACAACACCCATGCCTGGAACCCCCTGAAGAGGACTTTCTCCTGTACAACTACTCCGGAGTCATCAAGAGTCTGCGTACCTCTAAATTCATTCAAGCCATTCAACGCTTGCTGACGCTTCGTCGCATCAAGGTTGAGGATTCAAGGGTCAAAACCTATGCCGAGGCTCTGCTGTCTCAACTGAAATCTGAGAGAAATGTCTGGGGAGCCATAGATGACATGTACACTGAACTGGTAGCTGATGATGAAACGATTCTGAGACATCTTGGTATGGTGACAGATTGTTGGAAGAATTAAAAAAAAAAAAAGATGGGTAATTATTGGAGAAAACTTGTAAACTTTGTCGAGAACCACGCTGTTATTTACCCGTTGATAGACGCGATAAAACCGTTAATTCTAAAACGAGACGAACCTCAAAAACTTCAAATCCTTCTTGATTGTGTCCGCTCTAAGCCTACCTGGGATGCAATCGTCTTTCTTGTGGGGTGTCATAGTTCTATAAACTTTTGTCGGAATGGTCTAAAGAAAAGTCTTTTCAACCTTCACCTTATCACGTGTTTATTTTATACGCTCTGTTTGTTGATACGACAATGTTTCGCCTGCGATGCGACATCCCCGTAAATGTTTTTCTTGAACTACAAAAACTACACGATATGATTAGATTCACCTACGGTATCCTTGTTTTATATCAAACCTTGCTAATAGTTTATGGTTTATAGTTTTTAGAAATTGTTGTAGATGTTTCTCATGAAAGAATAAATAAATGTGTACCAAGCAATCCGAGGTCATTTCTTTGTCGTCTTTCCACAATGAAGAAAGCTATGGAACATGCGTACTATACACCCGCACACCCGGGTAGTTTCGGAGGGGTAGATCGACTCCATAGAGCTGTACAGGATGAAACGGGGCAACGTGTCAAGAGAGAAAACGTTCAAGAATATTTAACGGGACAGGATGCCTATACACTCCATAAACCGGTCCGCATCAATTTTCAAAGAAACAGAGTCTTTGTACCTCGACCTTTAACCCAGTTTCAAGCCGACCTCTGTGACATGCAAGCCTTGGCTGAATATAACGACGGTTTTAATTATTTATTAACGGTCATCGATGTATTTTCCAAGAAGGCCTATGTGAGGGTTTTGAAGAGATAGACCGCCGACGATGTGGTTAAATCGTTTAAATCAGTGTTGGAGGAAAGCCAAATCCCTCTCAAACTACAAACTGACGCGGGGAAAGAATTTTTCAACAAAAGTTTTCAAGCTCTGATGGAGAAACACGATATTGTACATTTTTCTACAGCCAGCGATCTCAAAGCCTCGGTGGTTGAAAGATTTAATCGTACTTTGAAAGGAAGAATGTGGAGATATTTTACAGCCAACAACACTATGCGCTACCTAGACGTCTTACAAGACTTGGTAAAAAGCTACAACCACGGATATCACAGCAGTATTAAAATGAAGCCGGCGGAGGTGACTTTGGAAAATACCCCTCAAGTGTTTGAGAACCTCTACGGCTCAACCGCAGCACGCAAACACAAATACAAATTTGTGGTGGGAGACACGGTGAGAATATCCAAAGTGAGAGGAGTGTTTGATAAAAAATATGAACAGAGTTTTACAGACGAGGTGTTTACAATAACCCAACGGCTCCCGCGCTATCCCCCAGCATACAGACTGAAAGATTTTGACGGAGAAATAATAGAGGGATCGT
Organism: Eutrigla gurnardus; assembly: GCF_963514095.1. Taxonomy (NCBI): domain Eukaryota; kingdom Metazoa; phylum Chordata; class Actinopteri; order Perciformes; family Triglidae; genus Eutrigla; species Eutrigla gurnardus. The sequence continues at coordinate 28,414,484 of NC_139926.1, forward strand.
TTTACGAAGCTGAGCTGCAGAAAGTAAAAGAGACCGAGGACAAGCTCTATCATGTGGAGGAAATTCTAAAACGACGTACGGTTCGTGGTAAAAAACAAGTTCTAGTGCGCTGGAAAAACTGGCCTGAAAAATTCAACAGTTGGGTGGATGCCAACGTCCTTACAAATGTATAAAACAATCTGATGCAATGTAGAGTCTTTAGTCTCGAAGACGAGAGACCAACGAGCATCATGGATCATTCCTCCGAGGGTTTTTACCTCACCCTACCCTCCAACGCCAGCCTCAACGTTTTTAAAAAGAACAAAAGTTCCCATTACCAGATAGATTTGACTCAACATATAGATTTAGAAGGGTCATGGGAGGTGGCCTTAACAGATATTTCATACCCTCACACATGGTATAATGTTGGTGACGGGTTGTTTTTTGAATGGAAAAGGATCCCCCTCAAGTTCCATCAAGATGAATTAGAGGATAATGTCACTCGCACGTATAAGGAGAACGATAATCAAGATGAAACAGATCTTGTAGACGGTCGCGGGTATAACATTTTTCGTGAAGAAATTAGAGGAGGCTATTATAACATTTTACGATTCATAAATGAGCTGAATTATAAATTCCAAATTATCGACCAGGGTGTAAGGATAGCCTTTGACGACGTTAAAATGCGAATCTCGTATCAGGCTGGGGGTTAAACTTATTTTCGTTTTTCACCTTGCCTGGCTTACACCATGGAAGTGAAACCCGGAAAGTGGATCACGTTTGACAAAGGGTCGGCCCCTTATCCAGCGGATATAAATCCCGGTTTTTACCACCTTTACTGTTACAGTGACGTAGTGCGCCCTCAGATAGTAGGCGACGCTTACGCTCCTCTCTTGAGAATCGTGAGTGTACAAGGAGCATACGGGGACGTTGTCACCAAGTATTTTAACCCCGCCTACTATTTACCCGTATCAAAAAATCACATTGAAAACATCCTGGTGGAGATTAAATCTGATCAGAACAAACACATCGATTTTACCTTTAGCAAGACTATCGTGAGGCTCCACTTTAGACCCGTCAGAAAAAAATAGAAGCGAGAATGAGTCACCCCATGCATGACCCTCTACGTTTAGTGGGTTATTATGAAAGCCAAGTGGGGGGTTCCCTCCCCGGTTTCGCGGGTTCACCTGTGATGTACGGGCGTGGGATAGGCTCTGTGTTTTCGAGGCTGTTTCGTTTTGTATCCCCTCTAGTGAGAAAAGGTTTTGCCCTTGCCAAACCTCATCTTAAAACGGCTGCAAAAGGTATCGCTTCCGACGTATTCAAACAAGCCGTCGGAAAAATTAGCGGGCTCATGGGTCAGGGAGTACAGGACGGATCGGGGGGAATAATGGTCCTGGCTAGAAAACCCAGAAAGAGGCCCCCGGGGCAACGTGTCTCGACGGTCGGTAAAAAACGCAGACGCGTGGGGAAAAGAAAATCAGTCGGCAGAAGCCTTACTAAGAGAAGGACCTTCGTCGAGACCTCGGGTGATATATTTTAAAGATGGCTCTTTTACATCAAAATTCGGCCGAATGCACGATGGCTGAGCTGGATTTATTTTCAGCTCCTATGACTCAAATGTCTATCGAAGATAAAACCTACACAGAAGTCCTGCCGCTGTCCGCCATCACCGACGGGGGTCCTATTGAATTTTTTATTCCGGGAGAAGGTGAAAAGTACTTGGATCTGAACGACACCTTACTTCACCTGCGGCTCAAAATTATCAACGCCGATGGAACAAATATCGCAAACGACGCAAACGTGGGTCTCATCAATTATCCTCTGAATACCGTCTTTAGCCAATGCGATATTATGCTTGGGGAAAGACTGATTTCTCAATCCAGCGCCACTCACCCCTACAGAGCAATAATTGAAACGTTACTAAACTATTCTGATGCCACACTCTAAAGTCAATTTTCCGCCGGGTTATTTTACAAAGACACTAGCGGCTCTATAGACTCTATAGTATCCGTGAACGGGCCCAACAAAGGCCTTAATTCCAGAGCCGCTTTCATGGCCGAATCTAAAGAGGTTCACCTACTGGGACCACTCCACGCCGACATTCTTTTTAGCGAGAGACTCCTTCTCAACTCGGTGGATGTGAGAATCAAACTCACGCGCGCCAGCGACGCCTTCTGTCTCACGGGGGCCACGGACGGCGCTTTTCTACTGAAAGTGCTGGGTGCCTCTCTATTCACAAAAAAAGTCACCGTTTCTCCGGCTGTGCGGTTGGGGCACGCCTCGGCCTTACTCAGAGGAAATGCGCTCTACCCATTGTCGCGGGTTAGCGTGAAAACGTACTCTCTCCCTGAAAATTCCAGAGTATGCACCCAAGAAAATCTGTTTTTGGGGACGATGCCTAAATACATTGTTTTGGGCATGGTGAATCACGAAGCTTTCACAGGAAGAAGAGATCTCTCCCCCGTCAATTTCCAGCATTATGATACAGAATACGTCACTCTCTGTCAAGCGGGAAAACAAATTCCCTCCAAAGCTTTCCAACCCCAATTTAACCAGGGGGCTTCGGTCAGAGAGTTTTACAACATGTTTACCGCTACAGGGAGGCATATGAAAGATTTACCTCTAGGCATCAACAGACAAGATTTTGAGCGGGGGTATTCGCTGTTTGTGTTTAATCTCAATCCGGGAGAGGACAGCGATGCATTGTCCAGGGTTTCCAACGGAGCTTTAAGGCTGGAAATGAGATTCAGACGACCCTTACCCAACACAGTCACTCTTGTGGTTTACGCGTGCTACGACTCTATTTTGGAAATTGATTCCAAACGACAAGTGCTGGTGGATTATTATTAATAAAAGAAATGAATAATCATCAATTGGAGAAGCTTCTGCGGAAAGTGCTGGGGAATGTTTTCTGCGGTGTATGGGCCTCTGACCTAGCCAGGCTAGCGCCGCCTACTGGTTCCGGCAAATTTAATTTACCTCAACCATATAGTCAGGGAACTAGCAATGCGTTTCGGTTTGCTCCGTCCGCCAGAGCGGACGGACCAATCAGCGAGCAGATGTGGCGATGACGGGCGATGACGGGCGATGACGTCGAACTGAAGCGCCCAAACTGAAATACCGGTGTAGTTCCCAAGCTGCGGTAAACAGTTGACGAGATGGATGTCGGCGAAGCTATACGCTCTGTGCTTGAAACTATTCAGGATATTAAAGACTTAAAGCCAGAACAAGAAGCATGTTTGACGAATTTTTTGGAGGGCAAAGACGTTTTTGGACTTCTTCCTACCGGGTTTGGGAAAAGTTTAATTTACCAGCTGGCCCCGTTAGTGGCGAAGACATTATGCAAGCCAAACGCTAATGCTAACCCTATTGTCATCGTTGTGTCCCCCCTGCTTGCCCTGATAGAAGACCAGATTAAAACAAAAAACAAAAAACACATTGATCAAGGAATACATTTGCATTATATGACTGTGCTCTGAGTGTATGTGAACTCATATGTGGGCTGTTGCAGTAACCCCCCTCCTGCCTCTGACCAAAACAATGGAAAAAAATGCTAGGCGTTTAGCACCTAACATTACAGCAATTGAAAATGGGCTAAATCACGTTTTGGGCTTATCTAAAAACTGAAGCGGAAAAATATACACACACTGGCTAATACTTTTAGGCTACCATGAATATAGAAATAGAGTTGTTTTACCCACCCCAGTAATACTTGTCCGTGAAGGTAACGTTGACGTTACGGTGGACTTGCGAGATTTCTTTATATCCCTCGGAGTTTTAGACGGAGTGGGTTCTCTGTCTCTTTTTTCAACGACACTTGCACTTGCTCCAGTGTCCGATGTCTCCTTGTCTTTCCAAGTATTAATTATATCCGTGTCGTTTTGTAATCGGACAAGTACTCGGTAACATTTCATGCACATCCGACTGGAGCGAAGCGGTGTTTTGATCAGATTCAAACCGAACTTTGAAAGCAGACTTTCTGTCTTACTGTCAAATATAATCTTTGAATGCGTTATTGTTCCTTTGATGCGTAGATTTGAGGAACAGAAACGACAACACTCGTCAATACACATGTTCTTCTTCTTGTTGTTGTTTTACGGCGGTGGGATGTCAATAGCCTACACATGTTTTCAATATGCTCAAAAAGACTACAATGCTAAACCACCCGGCTTCCGGCGCATAGCATACGTCACCGCCAAGCAGCAGCGATTAGTCGAAGCAAACGGAAGCAACCGCCTCCCGGAAGCAAACGAATCTCTACGGCTCGTGTTCAGACGCTATATGAAATGTAATGAAGTAAGCGGCTGATGCATCAGGCTACCTCTGACCAGCTTACCTCGATGACTCGCTCCTTTGCCTTACCCTCCTACTTTATCGTCAACACGCATGAAGGACACAGGCCCGGGGAGCACTGGTTATCGATGACTCTGGAGGAAGATGGGACCTCAACTTTTTTTGATTCTTATGGATTTTCTCCCGATTTTGAATACTACCCTCGGAGCATCTTGCGCTTTTTGGAAAATCGTTCAGACCGGATATTGTACCACAACCTCCAGCTTCAACACCCTTTATCCACAGTGTGTGGCCAACACTGCGTTTATTATCTGTACCATCGATTTTGCGGGCTGTCTTTTGAACAAGTTTTGTCTTTATACGAAAATGATGTAGTGAAAAATGACCTTAAAGTATATAACCTGGTGAAAAAAATGTTACGTTGTACTAGCTCTAATAAGAATAATAGTAGTTGCGGTGTACAAGACGCCTGTTGTTTAGAAACTTTTTTGAACCAAAAAAAAATGAAATGAAAATGCTGTACACACTGCGTTTGATGAATAAACTTCTTTTATTGAAAAGGTTTGTCGTGTCATGTTATTCAAGGTTTAGCCAACGTGGGGACAATGTAACTTTTTTATCTCTTCTTCTTTTCCCCTCACTCCCCAACTCTTTCTCGGGTTGAATCCAACGTGGGGATAATGTTACTTTTTTATCTCTTCTTCTTTTCCTCTCACCCCCCGACTCTTTCTCGGGATGAATCCAAAGCTTGGGGGTTAGAAATGTTTCTTTTTCCACCGTTCCACCTAACCTGGGGGTAGAGACCGACTCACCCCGTTCCCCTTTTTCCTCCTCCTCCTCCTCCTCCCATTCTGGTTCAAACTCTGCTTTTAGACGCGCGTATTGATCCCGTGCTCTGGGGTTATGAATGGTCGATGTGGGTACGTTTAGCTCCGTCAGCGCCGATAAAAAATTTCTCCACCCGTTGGGTGCGCGGTTCTGCGGTTTTTTGGTCCGTTGCATCAGGTGTTTCAGTAAATCAACCATATGAGATCCATGCACCGGCGCTCCCTTGTGAACAAACTCTCCTTTAGTGGTCCAACCCTCATCATTCTCGGATAATTTTTTCATAACGTACTCTGCATTTTTACGATCGCGTTGGGGAAGGTTTTTCATAACCTCCGTCAACGTGTCATCCTCCAACTCCCTGCCAGAGGATGGCGGAGACCCTGGGTTAATATCCCCCGGCTTGTTCACCGGGTCGTTCCACGGGTCATCCCTCGAATCCTTGTGTAAAGTCACCGCATCCTTTTCTCCTCATTTTGCCCCTGCTTAACCAGGCTAAGATATCTCTGCAGCAGGGTATCGTATCTTTTGATTCTTTCATGAGGATTCAGTCCGGGCTCGTTTAAGACGGCTCTCATTTTAGCGTCCAGATCATCCTCCGCCGAGTGTCTGATGGTTTGCTCAGACCGAGTCAGACGATTCAATTGTTGGGGGGATAGGAGAAACATTTTTTGAGCCTTTTTCATCTTCAATCTTTTCTGACCAATCCTCCGATAAGATTCCCTATAAACGGTACGATTGTAGAGAGCAAGGGTAAAAGAAAACCGCCCGACTTTTTCATCAGAGTCTGACGTTTGTGTTTCAGTCCGGTCCTTTTATCGGCCAGCAGTCTGATGATTTTCTTTTGTTTTTTAAGTTTATTGAATTGAGACTGAGACAAGGGCACATTGCCCTTCAGAATGTTTAAAGCAATTTCACACAACGTCTGAATAAAGTCTGGGGAGCCGTAACTCAGAATGTCTCTGCGTTTTTGAGGCGTGGCATGGTACAGAGCTTTTAACATAGGACCGTTCCTTTTTACCCGCTTTGACATTTTTTTTTCAAATTATGTTTTTGGCAGGTACACAACGGGCCACTGATGCGGAAGCACACCCGACCTCAGTCTGTATTGTTCTGGACAGAAAGATGTCAGGTCGACCAATAAATATCCGTGAGGGTCCAAAGTAGCATCCGCGAAACTTTCCAAGAAAAAACTTTTTTGTGTGGGGAACATTTGCTGAGCCAATACATTAATCTGCAATCTGTCCCGTGGGTTCTTAAACAGGATCATATGATTGCAATTTAAGCTAATTGTGCTTGAAAATTTACCCTGATGAAAAACATTCTGGGTCAGCATCATAACGCTCATGTTTCTATGATGTCTGTACTGCGTGAAAATTTTAAACACTTCGGGATGATTGGAGGCCTGAAAAATAACATCGTCCAGAATGACCAAATGAGTCTGATCGGCCGGAAACAAGTTTTCATCTTCAAAAGAATCAGGCAGTCCTTCAACAAATGTAATTTTTTTATTCATCTTTTTTAGTTCGGCATACATGGGTTGAAAGGATGTATAAATCCATACAATGTTGTCGGGTACAGAATTCATGACGTGTTCACAATTTTCCAATATACATTTTACAAAAAAAGTCTTTCCACACCCGCTAGGCCCTACAATCAAGCATGAAAAAGGTGTATTAAATCTAGGATCAAAGTCTACTTTTTCCATTTTTCCTCTCTCTCTAATACCCAAAAGGTAAAGTTTTGCCGTCGGGAAAGAGACGTCTTTTGTCGTACACTACTCAAAACTTTTTTTCGAATGAAGAGTTTTTTAAAAGGAAGCCCCTTTTATCACGAACAATTTTGTGGTGAGGTGTGTATATCTCCCCCGTTTTCTCTCCCTGCAGATATCCCTCCACCAAATCTTTAACGCTGTCAAAGTTGACCCTCTCACAACACTCGCGAGTTTGAGTGATTCCCTTGGCACGCAGCACAGTTTTTTTACCCTGACGGGTTTGGTAGGCATAACTCTTTGGACCGGCGGAGGCAAATTCGTGAATGCTGTCTCCCCCCAGCTCATCCGTCAACTCCCCTAAATAGGACCCTGTCTCCAGAGGAGCTTCTCCCTCATTCACCGTGTAGATTAAACTATCGGTGTCTGTGTAAAGAACTCTTTCTTGCAGCCTCTCTAGGTAGCCGTACATTTTCAAGCGTGCGTAAGCGGTGGTAAAAGCGGCGATAAATACATTATTTGTGCTACCGGGAAGCACCACATTGTTTTTGGCGTATTTCCACTGTACCATAGCAATTTGCTCGCTGAGAAAGGAGAAATATTCAACCTGGTATTTTCCTGAAAATACAAAGTCAAAAAATTCTTCATTTTTTCTCACCAAGGTGGTCTGAGTTCTATTGTGCTTCTCTGCAAACTTTCCCCAAAGGCTGTTTAAACAGAGTTTTGACATTTGTCTCTTGGCGGGGTTGACCTCAATTTTTGCAGCATCCAACTGTATTCCCTGATTTTCACGATAGTCACGAATGTACTTTTCCCTGCTTTCTGCATCTACAGCTTCTTTAGGATACCCTGAAGCTTCATGCTTCCCCTTTAGAAAAGTTTGAACGTAACCCGTAAAGACGGTACTGCTCTGCTTTTCAAAGTGCCACACTTCTGTAATCTCGCCGAGTCTGTACCCCAGCTGCAGAGCTTTGTTGAATTCAACCGTGACCCACACCCGTCAGTGCCCTGGCCTCCTCATTGTGCTCGCAAGATCCCTGCTGGTTATTGTTTTCGGCGCATGTGCGGCAAAGTGTAAACACTAGTTTGCCCTTAGCCGTTCTGTAGGGTAGCGCGGGGAAATAGAGACCTCAAAGAGGGTGAACGACGGCCCTGATCAGACCGAAATAGTTTTGAACGTCATCAAAATCCATGTGGATGATGACGGGGTGACCCAACGGGTAAGGAAACGCGCTGTTGACATACGGGTAGAGAGATGTGACATCCTCATACAATACACGCTGCTTCTCCCCCGCAGTGTGCCTCAAGCTGAAGGCGCTCGTCCTACCCCCAAAAAGAGCGTGTCGTGGGATAAGAGGTTCGGGAAAACTGCGAGTTTTGAGAAAGTCCATTACCCCAGGGTGTGATTTTCTCATCTCATTCCACTCGTGCTCTCTTATGACGATCGTGTTGACTTTGTGATCACGCTTTAACGCCTCTATTTTTTCCTCGGTAGCCCTGTGCAACTCCCCGTAAGGAGTGTTTGTCAAAGGACATATGGCGCTGGCTTCGAAACACGTTGGGCATCCGTGATAAAAACACCCCTGAAATTCCCAGACGTACTGTTTGTTGCCAATGAGACCAAATCTGTCTACAAAGTATGACCCCATCTGTTTTTCCCCTTTGTTTAAAGCGTGCTGAATGAAAATTCCGCGACGATGCGACTCCCATTCTAACCATTGAATGCTGGCGTGGGAGTATTTTTTACACTGCCGCCTGTAGTTATCCGGTGAAGGTATGGCTAGAGTGCGTGGCTCGAGGAAATTAGTCGCAAACACCTTCATGCAGGCTGAGGCAATGGTGATACGGGTGAAAGGATCAACACCCGTCTGGCTGATGAATTCTGCTCTAAATTTGATACATCCTGTGTGGAGAATGTCGACGTCGTTTTTGCAGTAATGTAACGCTTGTTTTCGGAAATCAAAGACCCCTAGGCTCTCTTTATGATACCACGCCTCAAACTTGGTCCGCTCGACGGCCGTCATGCGTTCTACACCGTAATTGTTGATCGGGGGGTATTTTCCTACATAGTTTAAATGTTCCTCCGAACTAAATTTGTGTGGAAAATACCCCTTGGACCAATCTTGGAATCCCAACGCTTTGGGCATCGCGCTGAGTGGCATGGTAAGGAACGAAAGCGAGTCAATGTATTTTAGCCTAAAATCAGGGTCTTCAAAACAGAGAACTTTACTCCCCTGCATGATGATAGAGGGTGTTATGCCCAACTCCACCATACCTCTCAGAATCAAGTAGCCGTCAAATCCTCTTGAATTGTGGGCAATAAATGTAGATTGACGATAACGAGGTTTCCTAAAATGTGTGAGGAAAACTGTAACGCAGTCCGAACCAAAAGCACACCACTCTTCTCCTTGCAACGTCTTTGTACAGACTAGAAAGGGAATGTGTGTGTGTTTGTCATCAACAAACGTCTCAAAATCATAGAATATGATTTTATCATCGGGCTCTACCTCGCGCTCAAGGGGTTGGATGTAGCAAAGATGCCCAGTTTCGGATCCCTCTGCGGTGCGGGGTAACGCCTCTCTACATATTTGACATTTTAACGTAAGGCACTTGTGTTTATCTTTACCTGTAGCCACAGGTATATCGTAAAATAGTTTGCATTTAAGACATTTTTTCCGACGATCGCAAATGCTGACGAGTTTGCCCTTTATTAATCGTTTTTCCCTATGTCTGAGGAGACATGTGGGAGACCGACACCACATGTTGCAATCCTGGCAAAAGACCGTTTTTTTCGTTATTTTTACACAGTCAGGATTTGTACAGACCATGCAATGCCCGCCGCAGCTGTGTCTGTTGGGGTTGGTGTACCTTCTGTAGCAGTAGTGGCAAACGTACGGTTTTGACAAAAATCCTTTAACGTCGCTGACGCCGCTGTAATGATTCTGAGATAAATACAGATACAACGGATTATCTGCTTTGGGGGAATCTGTCTCGAACCGTGAGAAGGGACGTTGACCCTCTTCTCTGTACAGTATGACAATTTTGAGTCGCACAACTTTTTCAAATTTAGGGATATGACTGAAAGTGACGGAGGTCTGGTCGTCTAAGCCCGCTTTTTTCTGTATTTCTCCGGCCTCCATCACAGCCTGGCTATCTGTAAATTCAGGATGGATCAAGTGGGTTAGGGTTAGGTATAGAGAAAGGACACATGGAGCTCCCCGCGTCGTCCAACGACTTCGCAGTTGAATGGAGCACCAAGGCATGGCACTGGCCGGCGCATGTCGTTCAAGTCTCCCCCGCCAGATGAACTTAGACCTGAGGAGTGAGTGAGGCGTTGAGGACAGGCATGGTGGTGGAATACTGAGGGTCAGGACACGTTATTGGCTGTTGGCATCATACAAGAGGAGTTTGGTTTAGGGTCAGGTGGTTAGGATTAGGTATAGAGGTCAGGGTGATGGTTAGGGTAAGGGTTAGAGGTCAGGGTGAGGGATAGGAGTTAAGGCTCCTCTGGGGCCCTCTAGCCGAGGAGCGGAGGAGGGGCGGGAGGGCGATGTGACGAGAATGTGAGATGTGAAGACCTAAGAAGCTAAGCCAGAGATAAAGAGGGGTGATGTGTCTACATCAAGAACGCTCCCCCGCCCGTCTAGGCTCCTCTGGGGCCCTACGCGCTCCCTCCAGCCGAGGAGCGGAGGAGGGGCGGGAGGGCGATGTGACGAGAATGTGAGATGTGAAGACCTAAGAAGCTAAACCAGAGATAAAGAGCGGTGATGTGTCTACATCAAGAACGCTCCCCCGCCCGTCTAGGCTCCTCTGGGGCCCTACGCGCTCCCTCCAGCCGAGGAGCGGAGGAGGGGCGGGAGGGCGTGAAATGTGACGCATGTGGTGAAGCAGTGGCCAGGTGAGCGTGTGTGCGTGTGTGTGTTCCAGGTCCGTAGTGAGGATGATGAGTAACAGATCCTGCCTCTCCAGATCCAGATGTCCCAGTCCGAGTCCCTCGTGCAGTGATTCCAGAAGAGCAGAGCAGTCATGATTGTGGTTTCCTGTTTGAGATGCTGTTTAGACTTTTTTGGAGGGAATTTGCTTGAAGGATTGTTGTACAATTAATTAAATAATCAATTAAACACTTGATTGAATAATTCAATAATTAATTAAATGAATCTTCTGCCATAATCACTACTCAGCAACAGTCCCGACCTGAACACTGGAGCAACAGAGACGAGCTCTTCGCGGCAGCCGAGCTGACCACGGCCCAGATCCGACATAAACACCCGAGCAACAGAGATTACCTCTTCGCGGCAGCCAAGCTGACCACGGCCGGACGGCGTTTGACCGGAAGCTGAACAGGACGGAAAGTGCTGTATTGAATTAATAATAAATAAAATACACAATTGAATAATAATCCCTTTTGGTTTTGTTGTCATTGTTGTTGTTGTGGTCGTCTTTCAGGTTGTTATGGGTTAGTGTCTCTTCAGACGTGTTGAATAAATCCGTTTTTGGTTTTATTATTGGTTATTGTTGTCTTTAGGGTTGTTCAGTAGTTTTGTTCCTTTAAGCTTGTTGCCATTTAGTTTTTTCAAATGTTGTCGGGATTGAGTTTTGCTGTTGAGTAATTATATGATTTCGGACACATCATCAGTAGTGGACCCCAGGATCATCGGGCGTTTCGGCCATTAACACTAGACACCCTCACCCGGGGGGGGCCCTCTCCAGCTGATCAGTTCCGGAGAGTGTGTCTGTCTTATTGCCAATCAGGTGTTATTCCGTTTTTCCTTTTATCTGGAATTAATCATTAATTAATTACTATTTATTTATTATTTATTCTGTATTATTTCATAAATGAATAATAGATAGTAGATAAATAAATAAGCCGGGTTGGCGTTAGGCTTGCAGTCAGGTTATCATCAGTCTGGTGTTTAAACCTCATTTTTAACCGTATATTTAATCTAATTTAATTTGACTTTAATTAAGATTGAATCCGTCCAGTAGGTATTAGTTGTACAAACAGGGGAGAAAAGGTTAATGGAGGTGAATACTTACCAACTGTTTAAACCAGACCAGTTGTTAACACCGCTAGGTAGCTCTGGCCTGGCCCAACAGGTTGAAAGTCTGCCTGTTTATTCAAAATGATCCCCCTGTGTGTCCCATACACCGCTCGACCACCAGGAGATGCTGTTAATCCATATCCAGTCCAGAGCTTAGTTCCTGAAGTCATGAACTGCAACATTACTTTCTGTCATGGTGCAAGCAGACAAAATTAGTTTTCTTTTATTTTTTGCAGTTGGTATAAAAGTCTGCTTACTTTGTTGAGAGTAGTTTATTTAGTAGTTAATGAGGTTTTTAACATCAAATTGTGGTTAAAATGAGGAGAAATTAGCGTTTTTGTTTTCTACCCAGCATGCTTTGCTGTTAAAATGTGTCTTTTGTGAATAACTTTCCTTCTGAAGGTGCTAGAGAGTTAGGATCAAAGCCGACTTGGTTTTAGGAGGTCCCGTGCATCCAGTAGAGTCCGGCCCGTCCTCTTCAGGTTCACCAGAAGTACATTATTTCTTGCAGTTGGTATAAAAGTATTCTTACTTTGTTGAGAGTAGTTTATTTAGCAGTTATGAGGGTTTTTTTAACCTCAAATGGTGGTTAAAATAAGGGGAAATTAGCGTTTTTGTTTTCTACCCAGCATGCTTTGCTGTTAAAATGTGTGTTTTGTGAATAACTTGCCTTCTGAAGGTGCTAGAGGGTTAGGATCACAGCCAACTTGGTTTTACGAGGTCCCGTGCATCCAGTAGTGTCCGGCTCGTCCTCTTCAGGTTCACCAGAAGTACATTAATGGTCATACAGGGAGTGTTTTACCTTAATTATCTGGGGTAAGTGGACCCTTAAGAGAACCAGGATGGAGTATGGGTCCCAGAAGAGGAGTTATGCCAGGTCTAAGTCAAAGAGGCTTGCAGGGAGACAAGTCAGTCCGAAGGCTCTGGCTGGTTAGGTATAGAGAAAAGACACATGGAGCTCCCCGCGTCGTCCAACGACTTCGCAGTTGAATGGAGCACCAAGGCATGGCACTGGCCGGCGCCTGTCGTTCAAGTCTCCCCCGCCAGATGAACTTAGACCTGAGGAGTGAGTGAGGCGTTGAGGACAGGCATGGTGGTGGAATACTGAGGGTCAGGACACGTTATTGGATGTTGGCATCATACAAGAAGAGTTAGGTTTAGGGTCAGGTGGTTAGGGTTAGGATTAGAGGTCAGGGTGATGGTTAGGGTCAGGGTTAGAGGTCAGGGTGAGGGATAGGAGTTAAGGCTCCTCTGGGGCCCTCCCAGCACACACCAGCCGAGGAGTGGAGGGCGATGTGACGAGAATGTGCGATGTGAAGACCTAGGAAGCTAAACCAGAGATAAAGAGCGGTGATGTGTCTACATCAAGAACGCTCCCCCGCCCGTCTAGGCTCCTCTGGGGCCCTACGCGCTCCCTCCAGCCGAGGAGCGGAGGAGGGGCGGGAGGGCGATGTGACGAGAATGTGAGATGTGAAGACCTAAGAAGCTAAACCAGAGATAAAGAGCGGTGATGTGTCTACATCAAGAACGCTCCCCCGCCCGTCTAGGCTCCTCTGGGGCCCTACGCGCTCCCTCCAGCCGAGGAGCGGAGGAGGGGCGGGAGGGCGTGAAATGTGACGCATGTGGTGAAGCAGTGGCCAGGTGAGCGTGTGTGCGTGTGTGTGTTCCAGGTCCGTAGTGAGGATGATGAGTAACAGATCCTGTCTTTCCAGATCCAGATGTCCCAGTCCGAGTCCCTCGTGCAGTGATTCCAGAAGAGCAGAGCAGTCATGATTGTGGTTTCCTGTTTGAGATGCTGTTTAGACTTTTTTGGAGGGAATTTGCTTGAAGGATTGTTGTACAATTAATTAAATAATCAATTAAACACTTGATTGAATAATTCAATAATTAATTAAATGAATCTTCTGCCATAATCACTACTCAGCAACAGTCCCGACCTGAACACTGGAGCAACAGAGACGAGCTCTTCGCGGCAGCCGAGCTGACCACGGCCCAGATCCGACATAAACACCCGAGCAACAGAGATTACCTCTTCGCGGCAGCCAAGCTGACCACGGCCGGACGGCGTTTGACCGGAAGCTGAACAGGACGGAAAGTGCTGTATTGAATTAATAATAAATAAAATACACAATTGAATAATAATCCCTTTTGGTTTTGTTGTCATTGTTGTTGTTGTGGTCGTCTTTCAGGTTGTTATGGGTTAGTGTCTCTTCAGACGTGTTGAATAAATCCGTTTTTGGTTTTATTATTGGTTATTGTTGTCTTTAGGGTTGTTCAGTAGTTTTGTTCCTTTAAGCTTGTTGCCATTTAGTTTTTTCAAATGTTGTCGGGATTGAGTTTTGCTGTTGAGTAATTATATGATTTCGGACACATCATCAGTAGTGGACCCCAGGATCATCGGGCGTTTCGGCCATTAACACTAGACACCCTCACCCGGGGGGGGCCCTCTCCAGCTGATCAGTTCCGGAGAGTGTGTCTGTCTTATTGCCAATCAGGTGTTATTCCGTTTTTCCTTTTATCTGGAATTAATCATTAATTAATTACTATTTATTTATTATTTATTCTGTATTATTTCATAAATGAATAATAGATAGTAGATAAATAAATAAGCCGGGTTGGCGTTAGGCTTGCAGTCAGGTTATCATCAGTCTGGTGTTTAAACCTCATTTTTAACCGTATATTTAATCTAATTTAATTTGACTTTAATTAAGATTGAATCCGTCCAGTAGGTATTAGTTGTACAAACAGGGGAGAAAAGGTTAATGGAGGTGAATACTTACCAACTGTTTAAACCAGACCAGTTGTTAACACCGCTAGGTAGCTCTGGCCTGGCCCAACAGGTTGAAAGTCTGCCTGTTTATTCAAAATGATCCCCCTGTGTGTCCCATACACCGCTCGACCACCAGGAGATGCTGTTAATCCATATCCAGTCCAGAGCTTAGTTCCTGAAGTCATGAACTGCAACATTACTTTCTGTCATGGTGCAAGCAGACAAAATTAGTTTTCTTTTATTTTTTGCAGTTGGTATAAAAGTCTGCTTACTTTGTTGAGAGTAGTTTATTTAGTAGTTAATGAGGTTTTTAACATCAAATTGTGGTTAAAATGAGGAGAAATTAGCGTTTTTGTTTTCTACCCAGCATGCTTTGCTGTTAAAATGTGTCTTTTGTGAATAACTTTCCTTCTGAAGGTGCTAGAGAGTTAGGATCAAAGCCGACTTGGTTTTAGGAGGTCCCGTGCATCCAGTAGAGTCCGGCCCGTCCTCTTCAGGTTCACCAGAAGTACATTATTTCTTGCAGTTGGTATAAAAGTATTCTTACTTTGTTGAGAGTAGTTTATTTAGCAGTTATGAGGGTTTTTTTAACCTCAAATGGTGGTTAAAATAAGGGGAAATTAGCGTTTTTGTTTTCTACCCAGCATGCTTTGCTGTTAAAATGTGTGTTTTGTGAATAACTTGCCTTCTGAAGGTGCTAGAGGGTTAGGATCACAGCCAACTTGGTTTTACGAGGTCCCGTGCATCCAGTAGTGTCCGGCTCGTCCTCTTCAGGTTCACCAGAAGTACATTAATGGTCATACAGGGAGTGTTTTACCTTAATTATCTGGGGTAAGTGGACCCTTAAGAGAACCAGGATGGAGTATGGGTCCCAGAAGAGGAGTTATGCCAGGTCTAAGTCAAAGAGGCTTGCAGGGAGACAAGTCAGTCCGAAGGCTCTGGCTGGTTAGGTATAGAGAAAAGACACATGGAGCTCCCCGCGTCGTCCAACGACTTCGCAGTTGAATGGAGCACCAAGGCATGGCACTGGCCGGCGCCTGTCGTTCAAGTCTCCCCCGCCAGATGAACTTAGACCTGAGGAGTGAGTGAGGCGTTGAGGACAGGCATGGTGGTGGAATACTGAGGGTCAGGACACGTTATTGGATGTTGGCATCATACAAGAAGAGTTAGGTTTAGGGTCAGGTGGTTAGGGTTAGGATTAGAGGTCAGGGTGATGGTTAGGGTCAGGGTTAGAGGTCAGGGTGAGGGATAGGAGTTAAGGCTCCTCTGGGGCCCTCCCAGCACACACCAGCCGAGGAGTGGAGGGCGATGTGACGAGAATGTGCGATGTGAAGACCTAGGAAGCTAAACCAGAGATAAAGAGCGGTGATGTGTCTACATCAAGAACGCTCCCCCGCCCGTCTAGGCTCCTCTGGGGCCCTACGCGCTCCCTCCAGCCGAGGAGCGGAGGAGGGGCGGGAGGGCGATGTGACGAGAATGTGAGATGTGAAGACCTAAGAAGCTAAACCAGAGATAAAGAGCGGTGATGTGTCTACATCAAGAACGCTCCCCCGCCCGTCTAGGCTCCTCTGGGGCCCTACGCGCTCCCTCCAGCCGAGGAGCGGAGGAGGGGCGGGAGGGCGTGAAATGTGACGCATGTGGTGAAGCAGTGGCCAGGTGAGCGTGTGTGCGTGTGTGTGTTCCAGGTCCGTAGTGAGGATGATGAGTAACAGATCCTGTCTTTCCAGATCCAGATGTCCCAGTCCGAGTCCCTCGTGCAGTGATTCCAGAAGAGCAGAGCAGTCATGATTGTGGTTTCCTGTTTGAGATGCTGTTTAGACTTTTTTGGAGGGAATTTGCTTGAAGGATTGTTGTACAATTAATTAAATAATCAATTAAACACTTGATTGAATAATTCAATAATTAATTAAATGAATCTTCTGCCATAATCACTACTCAGCAACAGTCCCGACCTGAACACTGGAGCAACAGAGACGAGCTCTTCGCGGCAGCCGAGCTGACCACGGCCCAGATCCGACATAAACACCCGAGCAACAGAGATTACCTCTTCGCGGCAGCCAAGCTGACCACGGCCGGACGGCGTTTGACCGGAAGCTGAACAGGACGGAAAGTGCTGTATTGAATTAATAATAAATAAAATACACAATTGAATAATAATCCCTTTTGGTTTTGTTGTCATTGTTGTTGTTGTGGTCGTCTTTCAGGTTGTTATGGGTTAGTGTCTCTTCAGACGTGTTGAATAAATCCGTTTTTGGTTTTATTATTGGTTATTGTTGTCTTTAGGGTTGTTCAGTAGTTTTGTTCCTTTAAGCTTGTTGCCATTTAGTTTTTTCAAATGTTGTCGGGATTGAGTTTTGCTGTTGAGTAATTATATGATTTCGGACACATCATCAGTAGTGGACCCCAGGATCATCGGGCGTTTCGGCCATTAACACTAGACACCCTCACCCGGGGGGGGCCCTCTCCAGCTGATCAGTTCCGGAGAGTGTGTCTGTCTTATTGCCAATCAGGTGTTATTCCGTTTTTCCTTTTATCTGGAATTAATCATTAATTAATTACTATTTATTTATTATTTATTCTGTATTATTTCATAAATGAATAATAGATAGTAGATAAATAAATAAGCCGGGTTGGCGTTAGGCTTGCAGTCAGGTTATCATCAGTCTGGTGTTTAAACCTCATTTTTAACCGTATATTTAATCTAATTTAATTTGACTTTAATTAAGATTGAATCCGTCCAGTAGGTATTAGTTGTACAAACAGGGGAGAAAAGGTTAATGGAGGTGAATACTTACCAACTGTTTAAACCAGACCAGTTGTTAACACCGCTAGGTAGCTCTGGCCTGGCCCAACAGGTTGAAAGTCTGCCTGTTTATTCAAAATGATCCCCCTGTGTGTCCCATACACCGCTCGACCACCAGGAGATGCTGTTAATCCATATCCAGTCCAGAGCTTAGTTCCTGAAGTCATGAACTGCAACATTACTTTCTGTCATGGTGCAAGCAGACAAAATTAGTTTTCTTTTATTTTTTGCAGTTGGTATAAAAGTCTGCTTACTTTGTTGAGAGTAGTTTATTTAGTAGTTAATGAGGTTTTTAACATCAAATTGTGGTTAAAATGAGGAGAAATTAGCGTTTTTGTTTTCTACCCAGCATGCTTTGCTGTTAAAATGTGTCTTTTGTGAATAACTTTCCTTCTGAAGGTGCTAGAGAGTTAGGATCAAAGCCGACTTGGTTTTAGGAGGTCCCGTGCATCCAGTAGAGTCCGGCCCGTCCTCTTCAGGTTCACCAGAAGTACATTATTTCTTGCAGTTGGTATAAAAGTATTCTTACTTTGTTGAGAGTAGTTTATTTAGCAGTTATGAGGGTTTTTTTAACCTCAAATGGTGGTTAAAATAAGGGGAAATTAGCGTTTTTGTTTTCTACCCAGCATGCTTTGCTGTTAAAATGTGTGTTTTGTGAATAACTTGCCTTCTG
The DNA here is from genome assembly GCF_963514095.1 of Eutrigla gurnardus. NCBI lineage: Eukaryota > Metazoa > Chordata > Actinopteri > Perciformes > Triglidae > Eutrigla > Eutrigla gurnardus. Next base: position 28,432,583 of record NC_139926.1, read on the forward strand.
AAGGTGCTAGAGGGTTAGGATCACAGCCAACTTGGTTTTACGAGGTCCCGTGCATCCAGTAGTGTCCGGCTCGTCCTCTTCAGGTTCACCAGAAGTACATTAATGGTCATACAGGGAGTGTTTTACCTTAATTATCTGGGGTAAGTGGACCCTTAAGAGAACCAGGATGGAGTATGGGTCCCAGAAGAGGAGTTATGCCAGGTCTAAGTCAAAGAGGCTTGCAGGGAGACAAGTCAGTCCGAAGGCTCTGGCTGGTTAGGTATAGAGAAAAGACACATGGAGCTCCCCGCGTCGTCCAACGACTTCGCAGTTGAATGGAGCACCAAGGCATGGCACTGGCCGGCGCCTGTCGTTCAAGTCTCCCCCGCCAGATGAACTTAGACCTGAGGAGTGAGTGAGGCGTTGAGGACAGGCATGGTGGTGGAATACTGAGGGTCAGGACACGTTATTGGATGTTGGCATCATACAAGAAGAGTTAGGTTTAGGGTCAGGTGGTTAGGGTTAGGATTAGAGGTCAGGGTGATGGTTAGGGTCAGGGTTAGAGGTCAGGGTGAGGGATAGGAGTTAAGGCTCCTCTGGGGCCCTCCCAGCACACACCAGCCGAGGAGTGGAGGGCGATGTGACGAGAATGTGCGATGTGAAGACCTAGGAAGCTAAACCAGAGATAAAGAGCGGTGATGTGTCTACATCAAGAACGCTCCCCCGCCCGTCTAGGCTCCTCTGGGGCCCTACGCGCTCCCTCCAGCCGAGGAGCGGAGGAGGGGCGGGAGGGCGATGTGACGAGAATGTGAGATGTGAAGACCTAAGAAGCTAAACCAGAGATAAAGAGCGGTGATGTGTCTACATCAAGAACGCTCCCCCGCCCGTCTAGGCTCCTCTGGGGCCCTACGCGCTCCCTCCAGCCGAGGAGCGGAGGAGGGGCGGGAGGGCGTGAAATGTGACGCATGTGGTGAAGCAGTGGCCAGGTGAGCGTGTGTGCGTGTGTGTGTTCCAGGTCCGTAGTGAGGATGATGAGTAACAGATCCTGTCTTTCCAGATCCAGATGTCCCAGTCCGAGTCCCTCGTGCAGTGATTCCAGAAGAGCAGAGCAGTCATGATTGTGGTTTCCTGTTTGAGATGCTGTTTAGACTTTTTTGGAGGGAATTTGCTTGAAGGATTGTTGTACAATTAATTAAATAATCAATTAAACACTTGATTGAATAATTCAATAATTAATTAAATGAATCTTCTGCCATAATCACTACTCAGCAACAGTCCCGACCTGAACACTGGAGCAACAGAGACGAGCTCTTCGCGGCAGCCGAGCTGACCACGGCCCAGATCCGACATAAACACCCGAGCAACAGAGATTACCTCTTCGCGGCAGCCAAGCTGACCACGGCCGGACGGCGTTTGACCGGAAGCTGAACAGGACGGAAAGTGCTGTATTGAATTAATAATAAATAAAATACACAATTGAATAATAATCCCTTTTGGTTTTGTTGTCATTGTTGTTGTTGTGGTCGTCTTTCAGGTTGTTATGGGTTAGTGTCTCTTCAGACGTGTTGAATAAATCCGTTTTTGGTTTTATTATTGGTTATTGTTGTCTTTAGGGTTGTTCAGTAGTTTTGTTCCTTTAAGCTTGTTGCCATTTAGTTTTTTCAAATGTTGTCGGGATTGAGTTTTGCTGTTGAGTAATTATATGATTTCGGACACATCATCAGTAGTGGACCCCAGGATCATCGGGCGTTTCGGCCATTAACACTAGACACCCTCACCCGGGGGGGGCCCTCTCCAGCTGATCAGTTCCGGAGAGTGTGTCTGTCTTATTGCCAATCAGGTGTTATTCCGTTTTTCCTTTTATCTGGAATTAATCATTAATTAATTACTATTTATTTATTATTTATTCTGTATTATTTCATAAATGAATAATAGATAGTAGATAAATAAATAAGCCGGGTTGGCGTTAGGCTTGCAGTCAGGTTATCATCAGTCTGGTGTTTAAACCTCATTTTTAACCGTATATTTAATCTAATTTAATTTGACTTTAATTAAGATTGAATCCGTCCAGTAGGTATTAGTTGTACAAACAGGGGAGAAAAGGTTAATGGAGGTGAATACTTACCAACTGTTTAAACCAGACCAGTTGTTAACACCGCTAGGTAGCTCTGGCCTGGCCCAACAGGTTGAAAGTCTGCCTGTTTATTCAAAATGATCCCCCTGTGTGTCCCATACACCGCTCGACCACCAGGAGATGCTGTTAATCCATATCCAGTCCAGAGCTTAGTTCCTGAAGTCATGAACTGCAACATTACTTTCTGTCATGGTGCAAGCAGACAAAATTAGTTTTCTTTTATTTTTTGCAGTTGGTATAAAAGTCTGCTTACTTTGTTGAGAGTAGTTTATTTAGTAGTTAATGAGGTTTTTAACATCAAATTGTGGTTAAAATGAGGAGAAATTAGCGTTTTTGTTTTCTACCCAGCATGCTTTGCTGTTAAAATGTGTCTTTTGTGAATAACTTTCCTTCTGAAGGTGCTAGAGAGTTAGGATCAAAGCCGACTTGGTTTTAGGAGGTCCCGTGCATCCAGTAGAGTCCGGCCCGTCCTCTTCAGGTTCACCAGAAGTACATTATTTCTTGCAGTTGGTATAAAAGTATTCTTACTTTGTTGAGAGTAGTTTATTTAGCAGTTATGAGGGTTTTTTTAACCTCAAATGGTGGTTAAAATAAGGGGAAATTAGCGTTTTTGTTTTCTACCCAGCATGCTTTGCTGTTAAAATGTGTGTTTTGTGAATAACTTGCCTTCTGAAGGTGCTAGAGGGTTAGGATCACAGCCAACTTGGTTTTACGAGGTCCCGTGCATCCAGTAGTGTCCGGCTCGTCCTCTTCAGGTTCACCAGAAGTACATTAATGGTCATACAGGGAGTGTTTTACCTTAATTATCTGGGGTAAGTGGACCCTTAAGAGAACCAGGATGGAGTATGGGTCCCAGAAGAGGAGTTATGCCAGGTCTAAGTCAAAGAGGCTTGCAGGGAGACAAGTCAGTCCGAAGGCTCTGGCTGGTTAGGTATAGAGAAAAGACACATGGAGCTCCCCGCGTCGTCCAACGACTTCGCAGTTGAATGGAGCACCAAGGCATGGCACTGGCCGGCGCCTGTCGTTCAAGTCTCCCCCGCCAGATGAACTTAGACCTGAGGAGTGAGTGAGGCGTTGAGGACAGGCATGGTGGTGGAATACTGAGGGTCAGGACACGTTATTGGATGTTGGCATCATACAAGAAGAGTTAGGTTTAGGGTCAGGTGGTTAGGGTTAGGATTAGAGGTCAGGGTGATGGTTAGGGTCAGGGTTAGAGGTCAGGGTGAGGGATAGGAGTTAAGGCTCCTCTGGGGCCCTCCCAGCACACACCAGCCGAGGAGTGGAGGGCGATGTGACGAGAATGTGCGATGTGAAGACCTAGGAAGCTAAACCAGAGATAAAGAGCGGTGATGTGTCTACATCAAGAACGCTCCCCCGCCCGTCTAGGCTCCTCTGGGGCCCTACGCGCTCCCTCCAGCCGAGGAGCGGAGGAGGGGCGGGAGGGCGATGTGACGAGAATGTGAGATGTGAAGACCTAAGAAGCTAAACCAGAGATAAAGAGCGGTGATGTGTCTACATCAAGAACGCTCCCCCGCCCGTCTAGGCTCCTCTGGGGCCCTACGCGCTCCCTCCAGCCGAGGAGCGGAGGAGGGGCGGGAGGGCGTGAAATGTGACGCATGTGGTGAAGCAGTGGCCAGGTGAGCGTGTGTGCGTGTGTGTGTTCCAGGTCCGTAGTGAGGATGATGAGTAACAGATCCTGTCTTTCCAGATCCAGATGTCCCAGTCCGAGTCCCTCGTGCAGTGATTCCAGAAGAGCAGAGCAGTCATGATTGTGGTTTCCTGTTTGAGATGCTGTTTAGACTTTTTTGGAGGGAATTTGCTTGAAGGATTGTTGTACAATTAATTAAATAATCAATTAAACACTTGATTGAATAATTCAATAATTAATTAAATGAATCTTCTGCCATAATCACTACTCAGCAACAGTCCCGACCTGAACACTGGAGCAACAGAGACGAGCTCTTCGCGGCAGCCGAGCTGACCACGGCCCAGATCCGACATAAACACCCGAGCAACAGAGATTACCTCTTCGCGGCAGCCAAGCTGACCACGGCCGGACGGCGTTTGACCGGAAGCTGAACAGGACGGAAAGTGCTGTATTGAATTAATAATAAATAAAATACACAATTGAATAATAATCCCTTTTGGTTTTGTTGTCATTGTTGTTGTTGTGGTCGTCTTTCAGGTTGTTATGGGTTAGTGTCTCTTCAGACGTGTTGAATAAATCCGTTTTTGGTTTTATTATTGGTTATTGTTGTCTTTAGGGTTGTTCAGTAGTTTTGTTCCTTTAAGCTTGTTGCCATTTAGTTTTTTCAAATGTTGTCGGGATTGAGTTTTGCTGTTGAGTAATTATATGATTTCGGACACATCATCAGTAGTGGACCCCAGGATCATCGGGCGTTTCGGCCATTAACACTAGACACCCTCACCCGGGGGGGGCCCTCTCCAGCTGATCAGTTCCGGAGAGTGTGTCTGTCTTATTGCCAATCAGGTGTTATTCCGTTTTTCCTTTTATCTGGAATTAATCATTAATTAATTACTATTTATTTATTATTTATTCTGTATTATTTCATAAATGAATAATAGATAGTAGATAAATAAATAAGCCGGGTTGGCGTTAGGCTTGCAGTCAGGTTATCATCAGTCTGGTGTTTAAACCTCATTTTTAACCGTATATTTAATCTAATTTAATTTGACTTTAATTAAGATTGAATCCGTCCAGTAGGTATTAGTTGTACAAACAGGGGAGAAAAGGTTAATGGAGGTGAATACTTACCAACTGTTTAAACCAGACCAGTTGTTAACACCGCTAGGTAGCTCTGGCCTGGCCCAACAGGTTGAAAGTCTGCCTGTTTATTCAAAATGATCCCCCTGTGTGTCCCATACACCGCTCGACCACCAGGAGATGCTGTTAATCCATATCCAGTCCAGAGCTTAGTTCCTGAAGTCATGAACTGCAACATTACTTTCTGTCATGGTGCAAGCAGACAAAATTAGTTTTCTTTTATTTTTTGCAGTTGGTATAAAAGTCTGCTTACTTTGTTGAGAGTAGTTTATTTAGTAGTTAATGAGGTTTTTAACATCAAATTGTGGTTAAAATGAGGAGAAATTAGCGTTTTTGTTTTCTACCCAGCATGCTTTGCTGTTAAAATGTGTCTTTTGTGAATAACTTTCCTTCTGAAGGTGCTAGAGAGTTAGGATCAAAGCCGACTTGGTTTTAGGAGGTCCCGTGCATCCAGTAGAGTCCGGCCCGTCCTCTTCAGGTTCACCAGAAGTACATTATTTCTTGCAGTTGGTATAAAAGTATTCTTACTTTGTTGAGAGTAGTTTATTTAGCAGTTATGAGGGTTTTTTTAACCTCAAATGGTGGTTAAAATAAGGGGAAATTAGCGTTTTTGTTTTCTACCCAGCATGCTTTGCTGTTAAAATGTGTGTTTTGTGAATAACTTGCCTTCTGAAGGTGCTAGAGGGTTAGGATCACAGCCAACTTGGTTTTACGAGGTCCCGTGCATCCAGTAGTGTCCGGCTCGTCCTCTTCAGGTTCACCAGAAGTACATTAATGGTCATACAGGGAGTGTTTTACCTTAATTATCTGGGGTAAGTGGACCCTTAAGAGAACCAGGATGGAGTATGGGTCCCAGAAGAGGAGTTATGCCAGGTCTAAGTCAAAGAGGCTTGCAGGGAGACAAGTCAGTCCGAAGGCTCTGGCTGGTTAGGTATAGAGAAAAGACACATGGAGCTCCCCGCGTCGTCCAACGACTTCGCAGTTGAATGGAGCACCAAGGCATGGCACTGGCCGGCGCCTGTCGTTCAAGTCTCCCCCGCCAGATGAACTTAGACCTGAGGAGTGAGTGAGGCGTTGAGGACAGGCATGGTGGTGGAATACTGAGGGTCAGGACACGTTATTGGATGTTGGCATCATACAAGAAGAGTTAGGTTTAGGGTCAGGTGGTTAGGGTTAGGATTAGAGGTCAGGGTGATGGTTAGGGTCAGGGTTAGAGGTCAGGGTGAGGGATAGGAGTTAAGGCTCCTCTGGGGCCCTCCCAGCACACACCAGCCGAGGAGTGGAGGGCGATGTGACGAGAATGTGCGATGTGAAGACCTAGGAAGCTAAACCAGAGATAAAGAGCGGTGATGTGTCTACATCAAGAACGCTCCCCCGCCCGTCTAGGCTCCTCTGGGGCCCTACGCGCTCCCTCCAGCCGAGGAGCGGAGGAGGGGCGGGAGGGCGATGTGACGAGAATGTGAGATGTGAAGACCTAAGAAGCTAAACCAGAGATAAAGAGCGGTGATGTGTCTACATCAAGAACGCTCCCCCGCCCGTCTAGGCTCCTCTGGGGCCCTACGCGCTCCCTCCAGCCGAGGAGCGGAGGAGGGGCGGGAGGGCGTGAAATGTGACGCATGTGGTGAAGCAGTGGCCAGGTGAGCGTGTGTGCGTGTGTGTGTTCCAGGTCCGTAGTGAGGATGATGAGTAACAGATCCTGTCTTTCCAGATCCAGATGTCCCAGTCCGAGTCCCTCGTGCAGTGATTCCAGAAGAGCAGAGCAGTCATGATTGTGGTTTCCTGTTTGAGATGCTGTTTAGACTTTTTTGGAGGGAATTTGCTTGAAGGATTGTTGTACAATTAATTAAATAATCAATTAAACACTTGATTGAATAATTCAATAATTAATTAAATGAATCTTCTGCCATAATCACTACTCAGCAACAGTCCCGACCTGAACACTGGAGCAACAGAGACGAGCTCTTCGCGGCAGCCGAGCTGACCACGGCCCAGATCCGACATAAACACCCGAGCAACAGAGATTACCTCTTCGCGGCAGCCAAGCTGACCACGGCCGGACGGCGTTTGACCGGAAGCTGAACAGGACGGAAAGTGCTGTATTGAATTAATAATAAATAAAATACACAATTGAATAATAATCCCTTTTGGTTTTGTTGTCATTGTTGTTGTTGTGGTCGTCTTTCAGGTTGTTATGGGTTAGTGTCTCTTCAGACGTGTTGAATAAATCCGTTTTTGGTTTTATTATTGGTTATTGTTGTCTTTAGGGTTGTTCAGTAGTTTTGTTCCTTTAAGCTTGTTGCCATTTAGTTTTTTCAAATGTTGTCGGGATTGAGTTTTGCTGTTGAGTAATTATATGATTTCGGACACATCATCAGTAGTGGACCCCAGGATCATCGGGCGTTTCGGCCATTAACACTAGACACCCTCACCCGGGGGGGGCCCTCTCCAGCTGATCAGTTCCGGAGAGTGTGTCTGTCTTATTGCCAATCAGGTGTTATTCCGTTTTTCCTTTTATCTGGAATTAATCATTAATTAATTACTATTTATTTATTATTTATTCTGTATTATTTCATAAATGAATAATAGATAGTAGATAAATAAATAAGCCGGGTTGGCGTTAGGCTTGCAGTCAGGTTATCATCAGTCTGGTGTTTAAACCTCATTTTTAACCGTATATTTAATCTAATTTAATTTGACTTTAATTAAGATTGAATCCGTCCAGTAGGTATTAGTTGTACAAACAGGGGAGAAAAGGTTAATGGAGGTGAATACTTACCAACTGTTTAAACCAGACCAGTTGTTAACACCGCTAGGTAGCTCTGGCCTGGCCCAACAGGTTGAAAGTCTGCCTGTTTATTCAAAATGATCCCCCTGTGTGTCCCATACACCGCTCGACCACCAGGAGATGCTGTTAATCCATATCCAGTCCAGAGCTTAGTTCCTGAAGTCATGAACTGCAACATTACTTTCTGTCATGGTGCAAGCAGACAAAATTAGTTTTCTTTTATTTTTTGCAGTTGGTATAAAAGTCTGCTTACTTTGTTGAGAGTAGTTTATTTAGTAGTTAATGAGGTTTTTAACATCAAATTGTGGTTAAAATGAGGAGAAATTAGCGTTTTTGTTTTCTACCCAGCATGCTTTGCTGTTAAAATGTGTCTTTTGTGAATAACTTTCCTTCTGAAGGTGCTAGAGAGTTAGGATCAAAGCCGACTTGGTTTTAGGAGGTCCCGTGCATCCAGTAGAGTCCGGCCCGTCCTCTTCAGGTTCACCAGAAGTACATTATTTCTTGCAGTTGGTATAAAAGTATTCTTACTTTGTTGAGAGTAGTTTATTTAGCAGTTATGAGGGTTTTTTTAACCTCAAATGGTGGTTAAAATAAGGGGAAATTAGCGTTTTTGTTTTCTACCCAGCATGCTTTGCTGTTAAAATGTGTGTTTTGTGAATAACTTGCCTTCTGAAGGTGCTAGAGGGTTAGGATCACAGCCAACTTGGTTTTACGAGGTCCCGTGCATCCAGTAGTGTCCGGCTCGTCCTCTTCAGGTTCACCAGAAGTACATTAATGGTCATACAGGGAGTGTTTTACCTTAATTATCTGGGGTAAGTGGACCCTTAAGAGAACCAGGATGGAGTATGGGTCCCAGAAGAGGAGTTATGCCAGGTCTAAGTCAAAGAGGCTTGCAGGGAGACAAGTCAGTCCGAAGGCTCTGGCTGGTTAGGTATAGAGAAAAGACACATGGAGCTCCCCGCGTCGTCCAACGACTTCGCAGTTGAATGGAGCACCAAGGCATGGCACTGGCCGGCGCCTGTCGTTCAAGTCTCCCCCGCCAGATGAACTTAGACCTGAGGAGTGAGTGAGGCGTTGAGGACAGGCATGGTGGTGGAATACTGAGGGTCAGGACACGTTATTGGATGTTGGCATCATACAAGAAGAGTTAGGTTTAGGGTCAGGTGGTTAGGGTTAGGATTAGAGGTCAGGGTGATGGTTAGGGTCAGGGTTAGAGGTCAGGGTGAGGGATAGGAGTTAAGGCTCCTCTGGGGCCCTCCCAGCACACACCAGCCGAGGAGTGGAGGGCGATGTGACGAGAATGTGCGATGTGAAGACCTAGGAAGCTAAACCAGAGATAAAGAGCGGTGATGTGTCTACATCAAGAACGCTCCCCCGCCCGTCTAGGCTCCTCTGGGGCCCTACGCGCTCCCTCCAGCCGAGGAGCGGAGGAGGGGCGGGAGGGCGATGTGACGAGAATGTGAGATGTGAAGACCTAAGAAGCTAAACCAGAGATAAAGAGCGGTGATGTGTCTACATCAAGAACGCTCCCCCGCCCGTCTAGGCTCCTCTGGGGCCCTACGCGCTCCCTCCAGCCGAGGAGCGGAGGAGGGGCGGGAGGGCGTGAAATGTGACGCATGTGGTGAAGCAGTGGCCAGGTGAGCGTGTGTGCGTGTGTGTGTTCCAGGTCCGTAGTGAGGATGATGAGTAACAGATCCTGTCTTTCCAGATCCAGATGTCCCAGTCCGAGTCCCTCGTGCAGTGATTCCAGAAGAGCAGAGCAGTCATGATTGTGGTTTCCTGTTTGAGATGCTGTTTAGACTTTTTTGGAGGGAATTTGCTTGAAGGATTGTTGTACAATTAATTAAATAATCAATTAAACACTTGATTGAATAATTCAATAATTAATTAAATGAATCTTCTGCCATAATCACTACTCAGCAACAGTCCCGACCTGAACACTGGAGCAACAGAGACGAGCTCTTCGCGGCAGCCGAGCTGACCACGGCCCAGATCCGACATAAACACCCGAGCAACAGAGATTACCTCTTCGCGGCAGCCAAGCTGACCACGGCCGGACGGCGTTTGACCGGAAGCTGAACAGGACGGAAAGTGCTGTATTGAATTAATAATAAATAAAATACACAATTGAATAATAATCCCTTTTGGTTTTGTTGTCATTGTTGTTGTTGTGGTCGTCTTTCAGGTTGTTATGGGTTAGTGTCTCTTCAGACGTGTTGAATAAATCCGTTTTTGGTTTTATTATTGGTTATTGTTGTCTTTAGGGTTGTTCAGTAGTTTTGTTCCTTTAAGCTTGTTGCCATTTAGTTTTTTCAAATGTTGTCGGGATTGAGTTTTGCTGTTGAGTAATTATATGATTTCGGACACATCATCAGTAGTGGACCCCAGGATCATCGGGCGTTTCGGCCATTAACACTAGACACCCTCACCCGGGGGGGGCCCTCTCCAGCTGATCAGTTCCGGAGAGTGTGTCTGTCTTATTGCCAATCAGGTGTTATTCCGTTTTTCCTTTTATCTGGAATTAATCATTAATTAATTACTATTTATTTATTATTTATTCTGTATTATTTCATAAATGAATAATAGATAGTAGATAAATAAATAAGCCGGGTTGGCGTTAGGCTTGCAGTCAGGTTATCATCAGTCTGGTGTTTAAACCTCATTTTTAACCGTATATTTAATCTAATTTAATTTGACTTTAATTAAGATTGAATCCGTCCAGTAGGTATTAGTTGTACAAACAGGGGAGAAAAGGTTAATGGAGGTGAATACTTACCAACTGTTTAAACCAGACCAGTTGTTAACACCGCTAGGTAGCTCTGGCCTGGCCCAACAGGTTGAAAGTCTGCCTGTTTATTCAAAATGATCCCCCTGTGTGTCCCATACACCGCTCGACCACCAGGAGATGCTGTTAATCCATATCCAGTCCAGAGCTTAGTTCCTGAAGTCATGAACTGCAACATTACTTTCTGTCATGGTGCAAGCAGACAAAATTAGTTTTCTTTTATTTTTTGCAGTTGGTATAAAAGTCTGCTTACTTTGTTGAGAGTAGTTTATTTAGTAGTTAATGAGGTTTTTAACATCAAATTGTGGTTAAAATGAGGAGAAATTAGCGTTTTTGTTTTCTACCCAGCATGCTTTGCTGTTAAAATGTGTCTTTTGTGAATAACTTTCCTTCTGAAGGTGCTAGAGAGTTAGGATCAAAGCCGACTTGGTTTTAGGAGGTCCCGTGCATCCAGTAGAGTCCGGCCCGTCCTCTTCAGGTTCACCAGAAGTACATTATTTCTTGCAGTTGGTATAAAAGTATTCTTACTTTGTTGAGAGTAGTTTATTTAGCAGTTATGAGGGTTTTTTTAACCTCAAATGGTGGTTAAAATAAGGGGAAATTAGCGTTTTTGTTTTCTACCCAGCATGCTTTGCTGTTAAAATGTGTGTTTTGTGAATAACTTGCCTTCTGAAGGTGCTAGAGGGTTAGGATCACAGCCAACTTGGTTTTACGAGGTCCCGTGCATCCAGTAGTGTCCGGCTCGTCCTCTTCAGGTTCACCAGAAGTACATTAATGGTCATACAGGGAGTGTTTTACCTTAATTATCTGGGGTAAGTGGACCCTTAAGAGAACCAGGATGGAGTATGGGTCCCAGAAGAGGAGTTATGCCAGGTCTAAGTCAAAGAGGCTTGCAGGGAGACAAGTCAGTCCGAAGGCTCTGGCTGGTTAGGTATAGAGAAAAGACACATGGAGCTCCCCGCGTCGTCCAACGACTTCGCAGTTGAATGGAGCACCAAGGCATGGCACTGGCCGGCGCCTGTCGTTCAAGTCTCCCCCGCCAGATGAACTTAGACCTGAGGAGTGAGTGAGGCGTTGAGGACAGGCATGGTGGTGGAATACTGAGGGTCAGGACACGTTATTGGATGTTGGCATCATACAAGAAGAGTTAGGTTTAGGGTCAGGTGGTTAGGGTTAGGATTAGAGGTCAGGGTGATGGTTAGGGTCAGGGTTAGAGGTCAGGGTGAGGGATAGGAGTTAAGGCTCCTCTGGGGCCCTCCCAGCACACACCAGCCGAGGAGTGGAGGGCGATGTGACGAGAATGTGCGATGTGAAGACCTAGGAAGCTAAACCAGAGATAAAGAGCGGTGATGTGTCTACATCAAGAACGCTCCCCCGCCCGTCTAGGCTCCTCTGGGGCCCTACGCGCTCCCTCCAGCCGAGGAGCGGAGGAGGGGCGGGAGGGCGATGTGACGAGAATGTGAGATGTGAAGACCTAAGAAGCTAAACCAGAGATAAAGAGCGGTGATGTGTCTACATCAAGAACGCTCCCCCGCCCGTCTAGGCTCCTCTGGGGCCCTACGCGCTCCCTCCAGCCGAGGAGCGGAGGAGGGGCGGGAGGGCGTGAAATGTGACGCATGTGGTGAAGCAGTGGCCAGGTGAGCGTGTGTGCGTGTGTGTGTTCCAGGTCCGTAGTGAGGATGATGAGTAACAGATCCTGTCTTTCCAGATCCAGATGTCCCAGTCCGAGTCCCTCGTGCAGTGATTCCAGAAGAGCAGAGCAGTCATGATTGTGGTTTCCTGTTTGAGATGCTGTTTAGACTTTTTTGGAGGGAATTTGCTTGAAGGATTGTTGTACAATTAATTAAATAATCAATTAAACACTTGATTGAATAATTCAATAATTAATTAAATGAATCTTCTGCCATAATCACTACTCAGCAACAGTCCCGACCTGAACACTGGAGCAACAGAGACGAGCTCTTCGCGGCAGCCGAGCTGACCACGGCCCAGATCCGACATAAACACCCGAGCAACAGAGATTACCTCTTCGCGGCAGCCAAGCTGACCACGGCCGGACGGCGTTTGACCGGAAGCTGAACAGGACGGAAAGTGCTGTATTGAATTAATAATAAATAAAATACACAATTGAATAATAATCCCTTTTGGTTTTGTTGTCATTGTTGTTGTTGTGGTCGTCTTTCAGGTTGTTATGGGTTAGTGTCTCTTCAGACGTGTTGAATAAATCCGTTTTTGGTTTTATTATTGGTTATTGTTGTCTTTAGGGTTGTTCAGTAGTTTTGTTCCTTTAAGCTTGTTGCCATTTAGTTTTTTCAAATGTTGTCGGGATTGAGTTTTGCTGTTGAGTAATTATATGATTTCGGACACATCATCAGTAGTGGACCCCAGGATCATCGGGCGTTTCGGCCATTAACACTAGACACCCTCACCCGGGGGGGGCCCTCTCCAGCTGATCAGTTCCGGAGAGTGTGTCTGTCTTATTGCCAATCAGGTGTTATTCCGTTTTTCCTTTTATCTGGAATTAATCATTAATTAATTACTATTTATTTATTATTTATTCTGTATTATTTCATAAATGAATAATAGATAGTAGATAAATAAATAAGCCGGGTTGGCGTTAGGCTTGCAGTCAGGTTATCATCAGTCTGGTGTTTAAACCTCATTTTTAACCGTATATTTAATCTAATTTAATTTGACTTTAATTAAGATTGAATCCGTCCAGTAGGTATTAGTTGTACAAACAGGGGAGAAAAGGTTAATGGAGGTGAATACTTACCAACTGTTTAAACCAGACCAGTTGTTAACACCGCTAGGTAGCTCTGGCCTGGCCCAACAGGTTGAAAGTCTGCCTGTTTATTCAAAATGATCCCCCTGTGTGTCCCATACACCGCTCGACCACCAGGAGATGCTGTTAATCCATATCCAGTCCAGAGCTTAGTTCCTGAAGTCATGAACTGCAACATTACTTTCTGTCATGGTGCAAGCAGACAAAATTAGTTTTCTTTTATTTTTTGCAGTTGGTATAAAAGTCTGCTTACTTTGTTGAGAGTAGTTTATTTAGTAGTTAATGAGGTTTTTAACATCAAATTGTGGTTAAAATGAGGAGAAATTAGCGTTTTTGTTTTCTACCCAGCATGCTTTGCTGTTAAAATGTGTCTTTTGTGAATAACTTTCCTTCTGAAGGTGCTAGAGAGTTAGGATCAAAGCCGACTTGGTTTTAGGAGGTCCCGTGCATCCAGTAGAGTCCGGCCCGTCCTCTTCAGGTTCACCAGAAGTACATTATTTCTTGCAGTTGGTATAAAAGTATTCTTACTTTGTTGAGAGTAGTTTATTTAGCAGTTATGAGGGTTTTTTTAACCTCAAATGGTGGTTAAAATAAGGGGAAATTAGCGTTTTTGTTTTCTACCCAGCATGCTTTGCTGTTAAAATGTGTGTTTTGTGAATAACTTGCCTTCTGAAGGTGCTAGAGGGTTAGGATCACAGCCAACTTGGTTTTACGAGGTCCCGTGCATCCAGTAGTGTCCGGCTCGTCCTCTTCAGGTTCACCAGAAGTACATTAATGGTCATACAGGGAGTGTTTTACCTTAATTATCTGGGGTAAGTGGACCCTTAAGAGAACCAGGATGGAGTATGGGTCCCAGAAGAGGAGTTATGCCAGGTCTAAGTCAAAGAGGCTTGCAGGGAGACAAGTCAGTCCGAAGGCTCTGGCTGGTTAGGTATAGAGAAAAGACACATGGAGCTCCCCGCGTCGTCCAACGACTTCGCAGTTGAATGGAGCACCAAGGCATGGCACTGGCCGGCGCCTGTCGTTCAAGTCTCCCCCGCCAGATGAACTTAGACCTGAGGAGTGAGTGAGGCGTTGAGGACAGGCATGGTGGTGGAATACTGAGGGTCAGGACACGTTATTGGATGTTGGCATCATACAAGAAGAGTTAGGTTTAGGGTCAGGTGGTTAGGGTTAGGATTAGAGGTCAGGGTGATGGTTAGGGTCAGGGTTAGAGGTCAGGGTGAGGGATAGGAGTTAAGGCTCCTCTGGGGCCCTCCCAGCACACACCAGCCGAGGAGTGGAGGGCGATGTGACGAGAATGTGCGATGTGAAGACCTAGGAAGCTAAACCAGAGATAAAGAGCGGTGATGTGTCTACATCAAGAACGCTCCCCCGCCCGTCTAGGCTCCTCTGGGGCCCTACGCGCTCCCTCCAGCCGAGGAGCGGAGGAGGGGCGGGAGGGCGATGTGACGAGAATGTGAGATGTGAAGACCTAAGAAGCTAAACCAGAGATAAAGAGCGGTGATGTGTCTACATCAAGAACGCTCCCCCGCCCGTCTAGGCTCCTCTGGGGCCCTACGCGCTCCCTCCAGCCGAGGAGCGGAGGAGGGGCGGGAGGGCGTGAAATGTGACGCATGTGGTGAAGCAGTGGCCAGGTGAGCGTGTGTGCGTGTGTGTGTTCCAGGTCCGTAGTGAGGATGATGAGTAACAGATCCTGTCTTTCCAGATCCAGATGTCCCAGTCCGAGTCCCTCGTGCAGTGATTCCAGAAGAGCAGAGCAGTCATGATTGTGGTTTCCTGTTTGAGATGCTGTTTAGACTTTTTTGGAGGGAATTTGCTTGAAGGATTGTTGTACAATTAATTAAATAATCAATTAAACACTTGATTGAATAATTCAATAATTAATTAAATGAATCTTCTGCCATAATCACTACTCAGCAACAGTCCCGACCTGAACACTGGAGCAACAGAGACGAGCTCTTCGCGGCAGCCGAGCTGACCACGGCCCAGATCCGACATAAACACCCGAGCAACAGAGATTACCTCTTCGCGGCAGCCAAGCTGACCACGGCCGGACGGCGTTTGACCGGAAGCTGAACAGGACGGAAAGTGCTGTATTGAATTAATAATAAATAAAATACACAATTGAATAATAATCCCTTTTGGTTTTGTTGTCATTGTTGTTGTTGTGGTCGTCTTTCAGGTTGTTATGGGTTAGTGTCTCTTCAGACGTGTTGAATAAATCCGTTTTTGGTTTTATTATTGGTTATTGTTGTCTTTAGGGTTGTTCAGTAGTTTTGTTCCTTTAAGCTTGTTGCCATTTAGTTTTTTCAAATGTTGTCGGGATTGAGTTTTGCTGTTGAGTAATTATATGATTTCGGACACATCATCAGTAGTGGACCCCAGGATCATCGGGCGTTTCGGCCATTAACACTAGACACCCTCACCCGGGGGGGGCCCTCTCCAGCTGATCAGTTCCGGAGAGTGTGTCTGTCTTATTGCCAATCAGGTGTTATTCCGTTTTTCCTTTTATCTGGAATTAATCATTAATTAATTACTATTTATTTATTATTTATTCTGTATTATTTCATAAATGAATAATAGATAGTAGATAAATAAATAAGCCGGGTTGGCGTTAGGCTTGCAGTCAGGTTATCATCAGTCTGGTGTTTAAACCTCATTTTTAACCGTATATTTAATCTAATTTAATTTGACTTTAATTAAGATTGAATCCGTCCAGTAGGTATTAGTTGTACAAACAGGGGAGAAAAGGTTAATGGAGGTGAATACTTACCAACTGTTTAAACCAGACCAGTTGTTAACACCGCTAGGTAGCTCTGGCCTGGCCCAACAGGTTGAAAGTCTGCCTGTTTATTCAAAATGATCCCCCTGTGTGTCCCATACACCGCTCGACCACCAGGAGATGCTGTTAATCCATATCCAGTCCAGAGCTTAGTTCCTGAAGTCATGAACTGCAACATTACTTTCTGTCATGGTGCAAGCAGACAAAATTAGTTTTCTTTTATTTTTTGCAGTTGGTATAAAAGTCTGCTTACTTTGTTGAGAGTAGTTTATTTAGTAGTTAATGAGGTTTTTAACATCAAATTGTGGTTAAAATGAGGAGAAATTAGCGTTTTTGTTTTCTACCCAGCATGCTTTGCTGTTAAAATGTGTCTTTTGTGAATAACTTTCCTTCTGAAGGTGCTAGAGAGTTAGGATCAAAGCCGACTTGGTTTTAGGAGGTCCCGTGCATCCAGTAGAGTCCGGCCCGTCCTCTTCAGGTTCACCAGAAGTACATTATTTCTTGCAGTTGGTATAAAAGTATTCTTACTTTGTTGAGAGTAGTTTATTTAGCAGTTATGAGGGTTTTTTTAACCTCAAATGGTGGTTAAAATAAGGGGAAATTAGCGTTTTTGTTTTCTACCCAGCATGCTTTGCTGTTAAAATGTGTGTTTTGTGAATAACTTGCCTTCTGAAGGTGCTAGAGGGTTAGGATCACAGCCAACTTGGTTTTACGAGGTCCCGTGCATCCAGTAGTGTCCGGCTCGTCCTCTTCAGGTTCACCAGAAGTACATTAATGGTCATACAGGGAGTGTTTTACCTTAATTATCTGGGGTAAGTGGACCCTTAAGAGAACCAGGATGGAGTATGGGTCCCAGAAGAGGAGTTATGCCAGGTCTAAGTCAAAGAGGCTTGCAGGGAGACAAGTCAGTCCGAAGGCTCTGGCTGGTTAGGTATAGAGAAAAGACACATGGAGCTCCCCGCGTCGTCCAACGACTTCGCAGTTGAATGGAGCACCAAGGCATGGCACTGGCCGGCGCCTGTCGTTCAAGTCTCCCCCGCCAGATGAACTTAGACCTGAGGAGTGAGTGAGGCGTTGAGGACAGGCATGGTGGTGGAATACTGAGGGTCAGGACACGTTATTGGATGTTGGCATCATACAAGAAGAGTTAGGTTTAGGGTCAGGTGGTTAGGGTTAGGATTAGAGGTCAGGGTGATGGTTAGGGTCAGGGTTAGAGGTCAGGGTGAGGGATAGGAGTTAAGGCTCCTCTGGGGCCCTCCCAGCACACACCAGCCGAGGAGTGGAGGGCGATGTGACGAGAATGTGCGATGTGAAGACCTAGGAAGCTAAACCAGAGATAAAGAGCGGTGATGTGTCTACATCAAGAACGCTCCCCCGCCCGTCTAGGCTCCTCTGGGGCCCTACGCGCTCCCTCCAGCCGAGGAGCGGAGGAGGGGCGGGAGGGCGATGTGACGAGAATGTGAGATGTGAAGACCTAAGAAGCTAAACCAGAGATAAAGAGCGGTGATGTGTCTACATCAAGAACGCTCCCCCGCCCGTCTAGGCTCCTCTGGGGCCCTACGCGCTCCCTCCAGCCGAGGAGCGGAGGAGGGGCGGGAGGGCGTGAAATGTGACGCATGTGGTGAAGCAGTGGCCAGGTGAGCGTGTGTGCGTGTGTGTGTTCCAGGTCCGTAGTGAGGATGATGAGTAACAGATCCTGTCTTTCCAGATCCAGATGTCCCAGTCCGAGTCCCTCGTGCAGTGATTCCAGAAGAGCAGAGCAGTCATGATTGTGGTTTCCTGTTTGAGATGCTGTTTAGACTTTTTTGGAGGGAATTTGCTTGAAGGATTGTTGTACAATTAATTAAATAATCAATTAAACACTTGATTGAATAATTCAATAATTAATTAAATGAATCTTCTGCCATAATCACTACTCAGCAACAGTCCCGACCTGAACACTGGAGCAACAGAGACGAGCTCTTCGCGGCAGCCGAGCTGACCACGGCCCAGATCCGACATAAACACCCGAGCAACAGAGATTACCTCTTCGCGGCAGCCAAGCTGACCACGGCCGGACGGCGTTTGACCGGAAGCTGAACAGGACGGAAAGTGCTGTATTGAATTAATAATAAATAAAATACACAATTGAATAATAATCCCTTTTGGTTTTGTTGTCATTGTTGTTGTTGTGGTCGTCTTTCAGGTTGTTATGGGTTAGTGTCTCTTCAGACGTGTTGAATAAATCCGTTTTTGGTTTTATTATTGGTTATTGTTGTCTTTAGGGTTGTTCAGTAGTTTTGTTCCTTTAAGCTTGTTGCCATTTAGTTTTTTCAAATGTTGTCGGGATTGAGTTTTGCTGTTGAGTAATTATATGATTTCGGACACATCATCAGTAGTGGACCCCAGGATCATCGGGCGTTTCGGCCATTAACACTAGACACCCTCACCCGGGGGGGGCCCTCTCCAGCTGATCAGTTCCGGAGAGTGTGTCTGTCTTATTGCCAATCAGGTGTTATTCCGTTTTTCCTTTTATCTGGAATTAATCATTAATTAATTACTATTTATTTATTATTTATTCTGTATTATTTCATAAATGAATAATAGATAGTAGATAAATAAATAAGCCGGGTTGGCGTTAGGCTTGCAGTCAGGTTATCATCAGTCTGGTGTTTAAACCTCATTTTTAACCGTATATTTAATCTAATTTAATTTGACTTTAATTAAGATTGAATCCGTCCAGTAGGTATTAGTTGTACAAACAGGGGAGAAAAGGTTAATGGAGGTGAATACTTACCAACTGTTTAAACCAGACCAGTTGTTAACACCGCTAGGTAGCTCTGGCCTGGCCCAACAGGTTGAAAGTCTGCCTGTTTATTCAAAATGATCCCCCTGTGTGTCCCATACACCGCTCGACCACCAGGAGATGCTGTTAATCCATATCCAGTCCAGAGCTTAGTTCCTGAAGTCATGAACTGCAACATTACTTTCTGTCATGGTGCAAGCAGACAAAATTAGTTTTCTTTTATTTTTTGCAGTTGGTATAAAAGTCTGCTTACTTTGTTGAGAGTAGTTTATTTAGTAGTTAATGAGGTTTTTAACATCAAATTGTGGTTAAAATGAGGAGAAATTAGCGTTTTTGTTTTCTACCCAGCATGCTTTGCTGTTAAAATGTGTCTTTTGTGAATAACTTTCCTTCTGAAGGTGCTAGAGAGTTAGGATCAAAGCCGACTTGGTTTTAGGAGGTCCCGTGCATCCAGTAGAGTCCGGCCCGTCCTCTTCAGGTTCACCAGAAGTACATTATTTCTTGCAGTTGGTATAAAAGTATTCTTACTTTGTTGAGAGTAGTTTATTTAGCAGTTATGAGGGTTTTTTTAACCTCAAATGGTGGTTAAAATAAGGGGAAATTAGCGTTTTTGTTTTCTACCCAGCATGCTTTGCTGTTAAAATGTGTGTTTTGTGAATAACTTGCCTTCTGAAGGTGCTAGAGGGTTAGGATCACAGCCAACTTGGTTTTACGAGGTCCCGTGCATCCAGTAGTGTCCGGCTCGTCCTCTTCAGGTTCACCAGAAGTACATTAATGGTCATACAGGGAGTGTTTTACCTTAATTATCTGGGGTAAGTGGACCCTTAAGAGAACCAGGATGGAGTATGGGTCCCAGAAGAGGAGTTATGCCAGGTCTAAGTCAAAGAGGCTTGCAGGGAGACAAGTCAGTCCGAAGGCTCTGGCTGGTTAGGTATAGAGAAAAGACACATGGAGCTCCCCGCGTCGTCCAACGACTTCGCAGTTGAATGGAGCACCAAGGCATGGCACTGGCCGGCGCCTGTCGTTCAAGTCTCCCCCGCCAGATGAACTTAGACCTGAGGAGTGAGTGAGGCGTTGAGGACAGGCATGGTGGTGGAATACTGAGGGTCAGGACACGTTATTGGATGTTGGCATCATACAAGAAGAGTTAGGTTTAGGGTCAGGTGGTTAGGGTTAGGATTAGAGGTCAGGGTGATGGTTAGGGTCAGGGTTAGAGGTCAGGGTGAGGGATAGGAGTTAAGGCTCCTCTGGGGCCCTCCCAGCACACACCAGCCGAGGAGTGGAGGGCGATGTGACGAGAATGTGCGATGTGAAGACCTAGGAAGCTAAACCAGAGATAAAGAGCGGTGATGTGTCTACATCAAGAACGCTCCCCCGCCCGTCTAGGCTCCTCTGGGGCCCTACGCGCTCCCTCCAGCCGAGGAGCGGAGGAGGGGCGGGAGGGCGATGTGACGAGAATGTGAGATGTGAAGACCTAAGAAGCTAAACCAGAGATAAAGAGCGGTGATGTGTCTACATCAAGAACGCTCCCCCGCCCGTCTAGGCTCCTCTGGGGCCCTACGCGCTCCCTCCAGCCGAGGAGCGGAGGAGGGGCGGGAGGGCGTGAAATGTGACGCATGTGGTGAAGCAGTGGCCAGGTGAGCGTGTGTGCGTGTGTGTGTTCCAGGTCCGTAGTGAGGATGATGAGTAACAGATCCTGTCTTTCCAGATCCAGATGTCCCAGTCCGAGTCCCTCGTGCAGTGATTCCAGAAGAGCAGAGCAGTCATGATTGTGGTTTCCTGTTTGAGATGCTGTTTAGACTTTTTTGGAGGGAATTTGCTTGAAGGATTGTTGTACAATTAATTAAATAATCAATTAAACACTTGATTGAATAATTCAATAATTAATTAAATGAATCTTCTGCCATAATCACTACTCAGCAACAGTCCCGACCTGAACACTGGAGCAACAGAGACGAGCTCTTCGCGGCAGCCGAGCTGACCACGGCCCAGATCCGACATAAACACCCGAGCAACAGAGATTACCTCTTCGCGGCAGCCAAGCTGACCACGGCCGGACGGCGTTTGACCGGAAGCTGAACAGGACGGAAAGTGCTGTATTGAATTAATAATAAATAAAATACACAATTGAATAATAATCCCTTTTGGTTTTGTTGTCATTGTTGTTGTTGTGGTCGTCTTTCAGGTTGTTATGGGTTAGTGTCTCTTCAGACGTGTTGAATAAATCCGTTTTTGGTTTTATTATTGGTTATTGTTGTCTTTAGGGTTGTTCAGTAGTTTTGTTCCTTTAAGCTTGTTGCCATTTAGTTTTTTCAAATGTTGTCGGGATTGAGTTTTGCTGTTGAGTAATTATATGATTTCGGACACATCATCAGTAGTGGACCCCAGGATCATCGGGCGTTTCGGCCATTAACACTAGACACCCTCACCCGGGGGGGGCCCTCTCCAGCTGATCAGTTCCGGAGAGTGTGTCTGTCTTATTGCCAATCAGGTGTTATTCCGTTTTTCCTTTTATCTGGAATTAATCATTAATTAATTACTATTTATTTATTATTTATTCTGTATTATTTCATAAATGAATAATAGATAGTAGATAAATAAATAAGCCGGGTTGGCGTTAGGCTTGCAGTCAGGTTATCATCAGTCTGGTGTTTAAACCTCATTTTTAACCGTATATTTAATCTAATTTAATTTGACTTTAATTAAGATTGAATCCGTCCAGTAGGTATTAGTTGTACAAACAGGGGAGAAAAGGTTAATGGAGGTGAATACTTACCAACTGTTTAAACCAGACCAGTTGTTAACACCGCTAGGTAGCTCTGGCCTGGCCCAACAGGTTGAAAGTCTGCCTGTTTATTCAAAATGATCCCCCTGTGTGTCCCATACACCGCTCGACCACCAGGAGATGCTGTTAATCCATATCCAGTCCAGAGCTTAGTTCCTGAAGTCATGAACTGCAACATTACTTTCTGTCATGGTGCAAGCAGACAAAATTAGTTTTCTTTTATTTTTTGCAGTTGGTATAAAAGTCTGCTTACTTTGTTGAGAGTAGTTTATTTAGTAGTTAATGAGGTTTTTAACATCAAATTGTGGTTAAAATGAGGAGAAATTAGCGTTTTTGTTTTCTACCCAGCATGCTTTGCTGTTAAAATGTGTCTTTTGTGAATAACTTTCCTTCTGAAGGTGCTAGAGAGTTAGGATCAAAGCCGACTTGGTTTTAGGAGGTCCCGTGCATCCAGTAGAGTCCGGCCCGTCCTCTTCAGGTTCACCAGAAGTACATTATTTCTTGCAGTTGGTATAAAAGTATTCTTACTTTGTTGAGAGTAGTTTATTTAGCAGTTATGAGGGTTTTTTTAACCTCAAATGGTGGTTAAAATAAGGGGAAATTAGCGTTTTTGTTTTCTACCCAGCATGCTTTGCTGTTAAAATGTGTGTTTTGTGAATAACTTGCCTTCTGAAGGTGCTAGAGGGTTAGGATCACAGCCAACTTGGTTTTACGAGGTCCCGTGCATCCAGTAGTGTCCGGCTCGTCCTCTTCAGGTTCACCAGAAGTACATTAATGGTCATACAGGGAGTGTTTTACCTTAATTATCTGGGGTAAGTGGACCCTTAAGAGAACCAGGATGGAGTATGGGTCCCAGAAGAGGAGTTATGCCAGGTCTAAGTCAAAGAGGCTTGCAGGGAGACAAGTCAGTCCGAAGGCTCTGGCTGGTTAGGTATAGAGAAAAGACACATGGAGCTCCCCGCGTCGTCCAACGACTTCGCAGTTGAATGGAGCACCAAGGCATGGCACTGGCCGGCGCCTGTCGTTCAAGTCTCCCCCGCCAGATGAACTTAGACCTGAGGAGTGAGTGAGGCGTTGAGGACAGGCATGGTGGTGGAATACTGAGGGTCAGGACACGTTATTGGATGTTGGCATCATACAAGAAGAGTTAGGTTTAGGGTCAGGTGGTTAGGGTTAGGATTAGAGGTCAGGGTGATGGTTAGGGTCAGGGTTAGAGGTCAGGGTGAGGGATAGGAGTTAAGGCTCCTCTGGGGCCCTCCCAGCACACACCAGCCGAGGAGTGGAGGGCGATGTGACGAGAATGTGCGATGTGAAGACCTAGGAAGCTAAACCAGAGATAAAGAGCGGTGATGTGTCTACATCAAGAACGCTCCCCCGCCCGTCTAGGCTCCTCTGGGGCCCTACGCGCTCCCTCCAGCCGAGGAGCGGAGGAGGGGCGGGAGGGCGATGTGACGAGAATGTGAGATGTGAAGACCTAAGAAGCTAAACCAGAGATAAAGAGCGGTGATGTGTCTACATCAAGAACGCTCCCCCGCCCGTCTAGGCTCCTCTGGGGCCCTACGCGCTCCCTCCAGCCGAGGAGCGGAGGAGGGGCGGGAGGGCGTGAAATGTGACGCATGTGGTGAAGCAGTGGCCAGGTGAGCGTGTGTGCGTGTGTGTGTTCCAGGTCCGTAGTGAGGATGATGAGTAACAGATCCTGTCTTTCCAGATCCAGATGTCCCAGTCCGAGTCCCTCGTGCAGTGATTCCAGAAGAGCAGAGCAGTCATGATTGTGGTTTCCTGTTTGAGATGCTGTTTAGACTTTTTTGGAGGGAATTTGCTTGAAGGATTGTTGTACAATTAATTAAATAATCAATTAAACACTTGATTGAATAATTCAATAATTAATTAAATGAATCTTCTGCCATAATCACTACTCAGCAACAGTCCCGACCTGAACACTGGAGCAACAGAGACGAGCTCTTCGCGGCAGCCGAGCTGACCACGGCCCAGATCCGACATAAACACCCGAGCAACAGAGATTACCTCTTCGCGGCAGCCAAGCTGACCACGGCCGGACGGCGTTTGACCGGAAGCTGAACAGGACGGAAAGTGCTGTATTGAATTAATAATAAATAAAATACACAATTGAATAATAATCCCTTTTGGTTTTGTTGTCATTGTTGTTGTTGTGGTCGTCTTTCAGGTTGTTATGGGTTAGTGTCTCTTCAGACGTGTTGAATAAATCCGTTTTTGGTTTTATTATTGGTTATTGTTGTCTTTAGGGTTGTTCAGTAGTTTTGTTCCTTTAAGCTTGTTGCCATTTAGTTTTTTCAAATGTTGTCGGGATTGAGTTTTGCTGTTGAGTAATTATATGATTTCGGACACATCATCAGTAGTGGACCCCAGGATCATCGGGCGTTTCGGCCATTAACACTAGACACCCTCACCCGGGGGGGGCCCTCTCCAGCTGATCAGTTCCGGAGAGTGTGTCTGTCTTATTGCCAATCAGGTGTTATTCCGTTTTTCCTTTTATCTGGAATTAATCATTAATTAATTACTATTTATTTATTATTTATTCTGTATTATTTCATAAATGAATAATAGATAGTAGATAAATAAATAAGCCGGGTTGGCGTTAGGCTTGCAGTCAGGTTATCATCAGTCTGGTGTTTAAACCTCATTTTTAACCGTATATTTAATCTAATTTAATTTGACTTTAATTAAGATTGAATCCGTCCAGTAGGTATTAGTTGTACAAACAGGGGAGAAAAGGTTAATGGAGGTGAATACTTACCAACTGTTTAAACCAGACCAGTTGTTAACACCGCTAGGTAGCTCTGGCCTGGCCCAACAGGTTGAAAGTCTGCCTGTTTATTCAAAATGATCCCCCTGTGTGTCCCATACACCGCTCGACCACCAGGAGATGCTGTTAATCCATATCCAGTCCAGAGCTTAGTTCCTGAAGTCATGAACTGCAACATTACTTTCTGTCATGGTGCAAGCAGACAAAATTAGTTTTCTTTTATTTTTTGCAGTTGGTATAAAAGTCTGCTTACTTTGTTGAGAGTAGTTTATTTAGTAGTTAATGAGGTTTTTAACATCAAATTGTGGTTAAAATGAGGAGAAATTAGCGTTTTTGTTTTCTACCCAGCATGCTTTGCTGTTAAAATGTGTCTTTTGTGAATAACTTTCCTTCTGAAGGTGCTAGAGAGTTAGGATCAAAGCCGACTTGGTTTTAGGAGGTCCCGTGCATCCAGTAGAGTCCGGCCCGTCCTCTTCAGGTTCACCAGAAGTACATTATTTCTTGCAGTTGGTATAAAAGTATTCTTACTTTGTTGAGAGTAGTTTATTTAGCAGTTATGAGGGTTTTTTTAACCTCAAATGGTGGTTAAAATAAGGGGAAATTAGCGTTTTTGTTTTCTACCCAGCATGCTTTGCTGTTAAAATGTGTGTTTTGTGAATAACTTGCCTTCTGAAGGTGCTAGAGGGTTAGGATCACAGCCAACTTGGTTTTACGAGGTCCCGTGCATCCAGTAGTGTCCGGCTCGTCCTCTTCAGGTTCACCAGAAGTACATTAATGGTCATACAGGGAGTGTTTTACCTTAATTATCTGGGGTAAGTGGACCCTTAAGAGAACCAGGATGGAGTATGGGTCCCAGAAGAGGAGTTATGCCAGGTCTAAGTCAAAGAGGCTTGCAGGGAGACAAGTCAGTCCGAAGGCTCTGGCTGGTTAGGTATAGAGAAAAGACACATGGAGCTCCCCGCGTCGTCCAACGACTTCGCAGTTGAATGGAGCACCAAGGCATGGCACTGGCCGGCGCCTGTCGTTCAAGTCTCCCCCGCCAGATGAACTTAGACCTGA
Source organism: Eutrigla gurnardus (assembly GCF_963514095.1). Lineage (NCBI taxonomy): Eukaryota > Metazoa > Chordata > Actinopteri > Perciformes > Triglidae > Eutrigla > Eutrigla gurnardus. The sequence goes on from NC_139926.1 coordinate 28,458,035, forward strand.
GGAGTGAGTGAGGCGTTGAGGACAGGCATGGTGGTGGAATACTGAGGGTCAGGACACGTTATTGGATGTTGGCATCATACAAGAAGAGTTAGGTTTAGGGTCAGGTGGTTAGGGTTAGGATTAGAGGTCAGGGTGATGGTTAGGGTCAGGGTTAGAGGTCAGGGTGAGGGATAGGAGTTAAGGCTCCTCTGGGGCCCTCCCAGCACACACCAGCCGAGGAGTGGAGGGCGATGTGACGAGAATGTGCGATGTGAAGACCTAGGAAGCTAAACCAGAGATAAAGAGCGGTGATGTGTCTACATCAAGAACGCTCCCCCGCCCGTCTAGGCTCCTCTGGGGCCCTACGCGCTCCCTCCAGCCGAGGAGCGGAGGAGGGGCGGGAGGGCGATGTGACGAGAATGTGAGATGTGAAGACCTAAGAAGCTAAACCAGAGATAAAGAGCGGTGATGTGTCTACATCAAGAACGCTCCCCCGCCCGTCTAGGCTCCTCTGGGGCCCTACGCGCTCCCTCCAGCCGAGGAGCGGAGGAGGGGCGGGAGGGCGTGAAATGTGACGCATGTGGTGAAGCAGTGGCCAGGTGAGCGTGTGTGCGTGTGTGTGTTCCAGGTCCGTAGTGAGGATGATGAGTAACAGATCCTGTCTTTCCAGATCCAGATGTCCCAGTCCGAGTCCCTCGTGCAGTGATTCCAGAAGAGCAGAGCAGTCATGATTGTGGTTTCCTGTTTGAGATGCTGTTTAGACTTTTTTGGAGGGAATTTGCTTGAAGGATTGTTGTACAATTAATTAAATAATCAATTAAACACTTGATTGAATAATTCAATAATTAATTAAATGAATCTTCTGCCATAATCACTACTCAGCAACAGTCCCGACCTGAACACTGGAGCAACAGAGACGAGCTCTTCGCGGCAGCCGAGCTGACCACGGCCCAGATCCGACATAAACACCCGAGCAACAGAGATTACCTCTTCGCGGCAGCCAAGCTGACCACGGCCGGACGGCGTTTGACCGGAAGCTGAACAGGACGGAAAGTGCTGTATTGAATTAATAATAAATAAAATACACAATTGAATAATAATCCCTTTTGGTTTTGTTGTCATTGTTGTTGTTGTGGTCGTCTTTCAGGTTGTTATGGGTTAGTGTCTCTTCAGACGTGTTGAATAAATCCGTTTTTGGTTTTATTATTGGTTATTGTTGTCTTTAGGGTTGTTCAGTAGTTTTGTTCCTTTAAGCTTGTTGCCATTTAGTTTTTTCAAATGTTGTCGGGATTGAGTTTTGCTGTTGAGTAATTATATGATTTCGGACACATCATCAGTAGTGGACCCCAGGATCATCGGGCGTTTCGGCCATTAACACTAGACACCCTCACCCGGGGGGGGCCCTCTCCAGCTGATCAGTTCCGGAGAGTGTGTCTGTCTTATTGCCAATCAGGTGTTATTCCGTTTTTCCTTTTATCTGGAATTAATCATTAATTAATTACTATTTATTTATTATTTATTCTGTATTATTTCATAAATGAATAATAGATAGTAGATAAATAAATAAGCCGGGTTGGCGTTAGGCTTGCAGTCAGGTTATCATCAGTCTGGTGTTTAAACCTCATTTTTAACCGTATATTTAATCTAATTTAATTTGACTTTAATTAAGATTGAATCCGTCCAGTAGGTATTAGTTGTACAAACAGGGGAGAAAAGGTTAATGGAGGTGAATACTTACCAACTGTTTAAACCAGACCAGTTGTTAACACCGCTAGGTAGCTCTGGCCTGGCCCAACAGGTTGAAAGTCTGCCTGTTTATTCAAAATGATCCCCCTGTGTGTCCCATACACCGCTCGACCACCAGGAGATGCTGTTAATCCATATCCAGTCCAGAGCTTAGTTCCTGAAGTCATGAACTGCAACATTACTTTCTGTCATGGTGCAAGCAGACAAAATTAGTTTTCTTTTATTTTTTGCAGTTGGTATAAAAGTCTGCTTACTTTGTTGAGAGTAGTTTATTTAGTAGTTAATGAGGTTTTTAACATCAAATTGTGGTTAAAATGAGGAGAAATTAGCGTTTTTGTTTTCTACCCAGCATGCTTTGCTGTTAAAATGTGTCTTTTGTGAATAACTTTCCTTCTGAAGGTGCTAGAGAGTTAGGATCAAAGCCGACTTGGTTTTAGGAGGTCCCGTGCATCCAGTAGAGTCCGGCCCGTCCTCTTCAGGTTCACCAGAAGTACATTATTTCTTGCAGTTGGTATAAAAGTATTCTTACTTTGTTGAGAGTAGTTTATTTAGCAGTTATGAGGGTTTTTTTAACCTCAAATGGTGGTTAAAATAAGGGGAAATTAGCGTTTTTGTTTTCTACCCAGCATGCTTTGCTGTTAAAATGTGTGTTTTGTGAATAACTTGCCTTCTGAAGGTGCTAGAGGGTTAGGATCACAGCCAACTTGGTTTTACGAGGTCCCGTGCATCCAGTAGTGTCCGGCTCGTCCTCTTCAGGTTCACCAGAAGTACATTAATGGTCATACAGGGAGTGTTTTACCTTAATTATCTGGGGTAAGTGGACCCTTAAGAGAACCAGGATGGAGTATGGGTCCCAGAAGAGGAGTTATGCCAGGTCTAAGTCAAAGAGGCTTGCAGGGAGACAAGTCAGTCCGAAGGCTCTGGCTGGTTAGGTATAGAGAAAAGACACATGGAGCTCCCCGCGTCGTCCAACGACTTCGCAGTTGAATGGAGCACCAAGGCATGGCACTGGCCGGCGCCTGTCGTTCAAGTCTCCCCCGCCAGATGAACTTAGACCTGAGGAGTGAGTGAGGCGTTGAGGACAGGCATGGTGGTGGAATACTGAGGGTCAGGACACGTTATTGGATGTTGGCATCATACAAGAAGAGTTAGGTTTAGGGTCAGGTGGTTAGGGTTAGGATTAGAGGTCAGGGTGATGGTTAGGGTCAGGGTTAGAGGTCAGGGTGAGGGATAGGAGTTAAGGCTCCTCTGGGGCCCTCCCAGCACACACCAGCCGAGGAGTGGAGGGCGATGTGACGAGAATGTGCGATGTGAAGACCTAGGAAGCTAAACCAGAGATAAAGAGCGGTGATGTGTCTACATCAAGAACGCTCCCCCGCCCGTCTAGGCTCCTCTGGGGCCCTACGCGCTCCCTCCAGCCGAGGAGCGGAGGAGGGGCGGGAGGGCGATGTGACGAGAATGTGAGATGTGAAGACCTAAGAAGCTAAACCAGAGATAAAGAGCGGTGATGTGTCTACATCAAGAACGCTCCCCCGCCCGTCTAGGCTCCTCTGGGGCCCTACGCGCTCCCTCCAGCCGAGGAGCGGAGGAGGGGCGGGAGGGCGTGAAATGTGACGCATGTGGTGAAGCAGTGGCCAGGTGAGCGTGTGTGCGTGTGTGTGTTCCAGGTCCGTAGTGAGGATGATGAGTAACAGATCCTGTCTTTCCAGATCCAGATGTCCCAGTCCGAGTCCCTCGTGCAGTGATTCCAGAAGAGCAGAGCAGTCATGATTGTGGTTTCCTGTTTGAGATGCTGTTTAGACTTTTTTGGAGGGAATTTGCTTGAAGGATTGTTGTACAATTAATTAAATAATCAATTAAACACTTGATTGAATAATTCAATAATTAATTAAATGAATCTTCTGCCATAATCACTACTCAGCAACAGTCCCGACCTGAACACTGGAGCAACAGAGACGAGCTCTTCGCGGCAGCCGAGCTGACCACGGCCCAGATCCGACATAAACACCCGAGCAACAGAGATTACCTCTTCGCGGCAGCCAAGCTGACCACGGCCGGACGGCGTTTGACCGGAAGCTGAACAGGACGGAAAGTGCTGTATTGAATTAATAATAAATAAAATACACAATTGAATAATAATCCCTTTTGGTTTTGTTGTCATTGTTGTTGTTGTGGTCGTCTTTCAGGTTGTTATGGGTTAGTGTCTCTTCAGACGTGTTGAATAAATCCGTTTTTGGTTTTATTATTGGTTATTGTTGTCTTTAGGGTTGTTCAGTAGTTTTGTTCCTTTAAGCTTGTTGCCATTTAGTTTTTTCAAATGTTGTCGGGATTGAGTTTTGCTGTTGAGTAATTATATGATTTCGGACACATCATCAGTAGTGGACCCCAGGATCATCGGGCGTTTCGGCCATTAACACTAGACACCCTCACCCGGGGGGGGCCCTCTCCAGCTGATCAGTTCCGGAGAGTGTGTCTGTCTTATTGCCAATCAGGTGTTATTCCGTTTTTCCTTTTATCTGGAATTAATCATTAATTAATTACTATTTATTTATTATTTATTCTGTATTATTTCATAAATGAATAATAGATAGTAGATAAATAAATAAGCCGGGTTGGCGTTAGGCTTGCAGTCAGGTTATCATCAGTCTGGTGTTTAAACCTCATTTTTAACCGTATATTTAATCTAATTTAATTTGACTTTAATTAAGATTGAATCCGTCCAGTAGGTATTAGTTGTACAAACAGGGGAGAAAAGGTTAATGGAGGTGAATACTTACCAACTGTTTAAACCAGACCAGTTGTTAACACCGCTAGGTAGCTCTGGCCTGGCCCAACAGGTTGAAAGTCTGCCTGTTTATTCAAAATGATCCCCCTGTGTGTCCCATACACCGCTCGACCACCAGGAGATGCTGTTAATCCATATCCAGTCCAGAGCTTAGTTCCTGAAGTCATGAACTGCAACATTACTTTCTGTCATGGTGCAAGCAGACAAAATTAGTTTTCTTTTATTTTTTGCAGTTGGTATAAAAGTCTGCTTACTTTGTTGAGAGTAGTTTATTTAGTAGTTAATGAGGTTTTTAACATCAAATTGTGGTTAAAATGAGGAGAAATTAGCGTTTTTGTTTTCTACCCAGCATGCTTTGCTGTTAAAATGTGTCTTTTGTGAATAACTTTCCTTCTGAAGGTGCTAGAGAGTTAGGATCAAAGCCGACTTGGTTTTAGGAGGTCCCGTGCATCCAGTAGAGTCCGGCCCGTCCTCTTCAGGTTCACCAGAAGTACATTATTTCTTGCAGTTGGTATAAAAGTATTCTTACTTTGTTGAGAGTAGTTTATTTAGCAGTTATGAGGGTTTTTTTAACCTCAAATGGTGGTTAAAATAAGGGGAAATTAGCGTTTTTGTTTTCTACCCAGCATGCTTTGCTGTTAAAATGTGTGTTTTGTGAATAACTTGCCTTCTGAAGGTGCTAGAGGGTTAGGATCACAGCCAACTTGGTTTTACGAGGTCCCGTGCATCCAGTAGTGTCCGGCTCGTCCTCTTCAGGTTCACCAGAAGTACATTAATGGTCATACAGGGAGTGTTTTACCTTAATTATCTGGGGTAAGTGGACCCTTAAGAGAACCAGGATGGAGTATGGGTCCCAGAAGAGGAGTTATGCCAGGTCTAAGTCAAAGAGGCTTGCAGGGAGACAAGTCAGTCCGAAGGCTCTGGCTGGTTAGGTATAGAGAAAAGACACATGGAGCTCCCCGCGTCGTCCAACGACTTCGCAGTTGAATGGAGCACCAAGGCATGGCACTGGCCGGCGCCTGTCGTTCAAGTCTCCCCCGCCAGATGAACTTAGACCTGAGGAGTGAGTGAGGCGTTGAGGACAGGCATGGTGGTGGAATACTGAGGGTCAGGACACGTTATTGGATGTTGGCATCATACAAGAAGAGTTAGGTTTAGGGTCAGGTGGTTAGGGTTAGGATTAGAGGTCAGGGTGATGGTTAGGGTCAGGGTTAGAGGTCAGGGTGAGGGATAGGAGTTAAGGCTCCTCTGGGGCCCTCCCAGCACACACCAGCCGAGGAGTGGAGGGCGATGTGACGAGAATGTGCGATGTGAAGACCTAGGAAGCTAAACCAGAGATAAAGAGCGGTGATGTGTCTACATCAAGAACGCTCCCCCGCCCGTCTAGGCTCCTCTGGGGCCCTACGCGCTCCCTCCAGCCGAGGAGCGGAGGAGGGGCGGGAGGGCGATGTGACGAGAATGTGAGATGTGAAGACCTAAGAAGCTAAACCAGAGATAAAGAGCGGTGATGTGTCTACATCAAGAACGCTCCCCCGCCCGTCTAGGCTCCTCTGGGGCCCTACGCGCTCCCTCCAGCCGAGGAGCGGAGGAGGGGCGGGAGGGCGTGAAATGTGACGCATGTGGTGAAGCAGTGGCCAGGTGAGCGTGTGTGCGTGTGTGTGTTCCAGGTCCGTAGTGAGGATGATGAGTAACAGATCCTGTCTTTCCAGATCCAGATGTCCCAGTCCGAGTCCCTCGTGCAGTGATTCCAGAAGAGCAGAGCAGTCATGATTGTGGTTTCCTGTTTGAGATGCTGTTTAGACTTTTTTGGAGGGAATTTGCTTGAAGGATTGTTGTACAATTAATTAAATAATCAATTAAACACTTGATTGAATAATTCAATAATTAATTAAATGAATCTTCTGCCATAATCACTACTCAGCAACAGTCCCGACCTGAACACTGGAGCAACAGAGACGAGCTCTTCGCGGCAGCCGAGCTGACCACGGCCCAGATCCGACATAAACACCCGAGCAACAGAGATTACCTCTTCGCGGCAGCCAAGCTGACCACGGCCGGACGGCGTTTGACCGGAAGCTGAACAGGACGGAAAGTGCTGTATTGAATTAATAATAAATAAAATACACAATTGAATAATAATCCCTTTTGGTTTTGTTGTCATTGTTGTTGTTGTGGTCGTCTTTCAGGTTGTTATGGGTTAGTGTCTCTTCAGACGTGTTGAATAAATCCGTTTTTGGTTTTATTATTGGTTATTGTTGTCTTTAGGGTTGTTCAGTAGTTTTGTTCCTTTAAGCTTGTTGCCATTTAGTTTTTTCAAATGTTGTCGGGATTGAGTTTTGCTGTTGAGTAATTATATGATTTCGGACACATCATCAGTAGTGGACCCCAGGATCATCGGGCGTTTCGGCCATTAACACTAGACACCCTCACCCGGGGGGGGCCCTCTCCAGCTGATCAGTTCCGGAGAGTGTGTCTGTCTTATTGCCAATCAGGTGTTATTCCGTTTTTCCTTTTATCTGGAATTAATCATTAATTAATTACTATTTATTTATTATTTATTCTGTATTATTTCATAAATGAATAATAGATAGTAGATAAATAAATAAGCCGGGTTGGCGTTAGGCTTGCAGTCAGGTTATCATCAGTCTGGTGTTTAAACCTCATTTTTAACCGTATATTTAATCTAATTTAATTTGACTTTAATTAAGATTGAATCCGTCCAGTAGGTATTAGTTGTACAAACAGGGGAGAAAAGGTTAATGGAGGTGAATACTTACCAACTGTTTAAACCAGACCAGTTGTTAACACCGCTAGGTAGCTCTGGCCTGGCCCAACAGGTTGAAAGTCTGCCTGTTTATTCAAAATGATCCCCCTGTGTGTCCCATACACCGCTCGACCACCAGGAGATGCTGTTAATCCATATCCAGTCCAGAGCTTAGTTCCTGAAGTCATGAACTGCAACATTACTTTCTGTCATGGTGCAAGCAGACAAAATTAGTTTTCTTTTATTTTTTGCAGTTGGTATAAAAGTCTGCTTACTTTGTTGAGAGTAGTTTATTTAGTAGTTAATGAGGTTTTTAACATCAAATTGTGGTTAAAATGAGGAGAAATTAGCGTTTTTGTTTTCTACCCAGCATGCTTTGCTGTTAAAATGTGTCTTTTGTGAATAACTTTCCTTCTGAAGGTGCTAGAGAGTTAGGATCAAAGCCGACTTGGTTTTAGGAGGTCCCGTGCATCCAGTAGAGTCCGGCCCGTCCTCTTCAGGTTCACCAGAAGTACATTATTTCTTGCAGTTGGTATAAAAGTATTCTTACTTTGTTGAGAGTAGTTTATTTAGCAGTTATGAGGGTTTTTTTAACCTCAAATGGTGGTTAAAATAAGGGGAAATTAGCGTTTTTGTTTTCTACCCAGCATGCTTTGCTGTTAAAATGTGTGTTTTGTGAATAACTTGCCTTCTGAAGGTGCTAGAGGGTTAGGATCACAGCCAACTTGGTTTTACGAGGTCCCGTGCATCCAGTAGTGTCCGGCTCGTCCTCTTCAGGTTCACCAGAAGTACATTAATGGTCATACAGGGAGTGTTTTACCTTAATTATCTGGGGTAAGTGGACCCTTAAGAGAACCAGGATGGAGTATGGGTCCCAGAAGAGGAGTTATGCCAGGTCTAAGTCAAAGAGGCTTGCAGGGAGACAAGTCAGTCCGAAGGCTCTGGCTGGTTAGGTATAGAGAAAAGACACATGGAGCTCCCCGCGTCGTCCAACGACTTCGCAGTTGAATGGAGCACCAAGGCATGGCACTG